>NC_082640.1:117265216-117599216 GCF_028023285.1 Balaenoptera ricei | reverse complement strand
AGGCCCCAGACTCTTCATAGATCCTGAAACTACTCACCTACCTAAGAGAATCTTGATATCATTGGCATAATCTCTACGTACTGTGCCTTTCCTCCCATGGAAGGAAGCTGAGAGAGGGCATGAGTCAAGTAACATGATAAACAGCTGAGAAGTGTGTCCATTGTCAAAAATAACTTTGCAGTTGAATATATACCAGTTTGGCTCCATTCAAAAAGCAAATAAATCTCCTGATGAGCAATTATCGACTGCTTCCTAAGTACCTGGCACTATTTTAAGGTTCTGGGAACACACAGAAGAAAACACCTTGAAAATTTACAGTCAATCTAAATATTGGTTTTGTTAAAAAAAAAAATTGCAACTCAGCTGATTCAATTTGCTCCAAGCTGAAACTTGAAACATAAAGCAGTTTAGTACCTTGAATCTACAAAGCAAGTGGAATACTCTTTGATGTTAAGGCAACTCAGCACTGTGTATTGAAAGCAGTGCATTGTATAAAACTAAAGCTCATACTTAACGTTTGGGACGCTTTAGTTTCCTACCCAGTATATGGAACAATGAGGGCCTCATTAACACTGAATTCTTCAATTTAAATGTTTAAAATTTTAATATTCTTGGCTTTGTATTACTTCCCTTAGAGAAAATATATTTAGCTGAGTTACAGACCTCACTCATGATATCATCTAATAACCCCAATGAGACCAATATCATTAATGTTCTAGCAAACGTTGAGGTTTAGAAGATAGACATATAGCCACCAACATTAGGTCTGCGATGTGCAAATACTAGGGAAAAAATGTCCACTACCTCTAGCTTTTCTGTGTTGGTGAGAAGAAAAGTAATCTTCCTTTTATAGATGCAAGGAGAATATTGTTGTTGTATATTCTTATTACATGTCTCTTCCACCTGTGATTATTTTACTAGTTCTTCTCAATGTGGCTATTCTAATATTTTATCTTGCTTTGACTCTTTTTCCTATTTACTCCAGGACTAAAATTCTAGCCCTAATCCAATCATTGGTCTTGTCAAAGTATGCCTTTTCTTTGCAACCCATCACTCGTTCTACTTTTAACAATAAATGCAAAAAACTTAACACATGGTAGGCACTACTGTAGGTGTCAGGGACACAGTTAAGAACAAGGGTCCTGTTTATGAGGAGTTTACATTCTATTGGGTGTTGTATAAATAAAGAAGTAGATAAATATCAGTTTATGATAAGTATTATATTGAAAATTAAATAGCCTAGGTATACAGGATTTTACTTGAAATGGACTGACAGGTAGAGAAATTAGCATGTACTGTGGTCATAACAGTAAGGATACAGCCAAGCAAAGATCAAGGTAAAGGACATTACAGGTTAAAGATATAGATGGTTCAAAGGATTTAAGGTAGAAACCTTCACAGAATTAGAAAAAGAATAAAAATTCTCAGTGACTCTGTGTGCAGCAATATAGTAGGTAAAATAAAGAATGCACAGAGGTTGGAAAGGAGCCAATTATTTCTTATGTTTACCATTATTACTATTTTTGTACAGAAGTGTGATTTATGTTTTTTAAATGTGTGTCTGTTATGCTGAGAATAGACTGTAAGGAGGTGGACAAGAGTGGAATCAGGACATCAACTGGGAAACTATTGCTTTGTTTTATGCAAGAGATAAACATAGTTTTGATATGTTGGCAGTGGTAGGATAGAACTAGACAGAGGATGGAGTTAGGATAGTAAAGGAAATAAGGATAATACCCATATTTTTGGTTGAATTGCACTGTAAAACCATTTACTAATTGATAGACATACATTTGGGAGAAGAGTAGACAGAAACAAAGAGTTCTCTTTAGAACATGCTAAAGTTGAGGTAAATAATGTGACCTAGTTATAGTTGGGTACATGCATCTGTAATTCCAGAAAGAAATTAGAGCCAAAGACAGAGATTTGTGAAGCTCTCTCTTGTTCTTGCTTTTGCTTTCTCTCGCTCTTCTTTATTCTCCATCTGTAGATGCATCACTATGCCAATTTCCACTTTTAGCTTTGAAGCAAATCGATCTTTTCAATGATCATATTCTCTTCCTTGCCAACACTGTCTTAATCACAATAGTTTTGTAATTAGTTTTGGTATCTGACAGTGTAAGTCCTCCAGCTTTTGCCCTTTTCAAATCCACCTTTGCTGTTTTGCTCCTTTGCAATTTCATACCAATTTTAGAATTAGCTTGTCAATTTCTATAAATTTACCGTACAGGTTTTTCACATGTTTTGTTATAGTAATTCCTAGGTACCTGACATATTTGATATTGTTTTAAATGATAGAGTTTATCAATAAATACATTAAAAGGAACTGTATTTATTTAAACCACCACTTTAGTTGCTAAGTCTATTACTAAAAGATGTTTAAATAAAGCTTGTTAAAAAGCAAGCAAAAAAACCCAAAACTAACACCCTAAAGCATGTAGCAAGGGTATTCAGACAGCGACATTATTTTATATGTTTCCCCTCCCTTTCACTAAGCAGAACACACTTGGGGCTTAATTTGTGCGGTGCCAGAAGCTGGATATTCATCTACTTCAACTGAAACTTTTAAAAAATGCAGTCTCATTACAGACAATTTGGAAAATCCAAGAAAGTTAGATAACAATTCTTATAATCTCATCAAAGACAGTAACATTTAACTCTATTTCTTTCTAATGTTATTTTTTTCTACTCATCTCATTTTCCTTCTGATGTATTTCTATCACTACTAAAGTAAAATATTTTTGATCTTAATGTATGAATATTCTAATTTCACTATTACACTTAAGAGTAAATACTTGAAAAAAATCAATCTAGGAACTTATATAACTCACTAGGAAATGAAACAAAAATATAATACAAATGTTCCTCAGTATTATAGACTTCCCTGAATTATCTGATTTCAACGCACAGTTGTAATGTGTATGTATGACACTTTATCCAAAACATCCTAAAACCCTCTTATTTCTTCATATCCTTTTCATTACCCATGACTATGTAAAGGCATTCATTTTCATGTTAAGTAGGTATAGCATATTACGTAGAGAAGAGCCAAGATAAACATTAAACTTTTTGGATGTCAGCAAGTGTCAAATCAGAAACCAAACAAAATTTAGAACCTAGAAGTATGCGGAATTAGTTGGTCAATTGGAAAGAGTGTCCTCCAGGGAAGAGAAAAGTTTGGCAGTGTCATTTCAAACTTTTACCTACATTCCAACCACCCTGCCACTGGCTGGTTGCCTTGATGCCTGTCATCTGGTTTTGATCTCTTCTTAACTAGTGTACAGAGTAGATCAGATTCAGGCAACATTCCATCTGGAATCCGTTGGGTCAGTGTGTTCAACATGGAGACTGAATGGTAAAGCCTTGGCGATAATACTGACACAATATGAGAAGTTTTACATCTTTGATTGGATTTCAGCCATCCCAGCCACAACCTCCACCACTGTGTTATAAATTTTGGATGCAGCTATCTAACAGAAGGCTAACTGAGATTATGAAGAGACAACTGTTTGGCTCATTATAAAGTCAGATGTGTTCTTTGGCATTTGACTGGACAGCAGAGACTTTGACATTAACACATGGCTCATTAGGAATGAATTTGAGCTTGGCCTTTTGCTGCACTTAAAACAAAATATCTAATATAGAGAAGCAACTCCTTGAAAATGCCGATACAATCTCTTAAACATACATAGCTGTAATGTAAAATGAAGGCACCATTCCTCTAGGCATTTGCCATTAAGAGCATAGTGCGTGTCTTAAAACTGTGAAGCAAACAATGAAACAGCACAGGATCATGTTCTTTTTATCTTTCTGGTTCCTAGTGACAAATACAATGACTTTTCCTGTTCCTCCTAACTGTTTGTCATGTTCTAGAATAGGCTGTCTTGTATTTTCACAATAGGGTCATGTTTACAGCATTACATTGTAGTTAATGGTCAGTTACCACTTTTACGATAAATTTGATTTTGCAACTCAGTTGATTCAATTTGCACCAAGCTGAAACTTGAAACATAAAACAGTTTACTACCTTGAATCTACAAAGCAGAATACTCTTTGATGTTAAGGCAGCTTAGCACTGTATATTGAAAGCAGTATGTGTACTATTAGCACAAATTGTTGTTTTTAACTTACAGTGTTTATCAGCTTTGCATTTCTACCAAACTTCATCATTTCTGTTGCTTCAAGCACTTTCAACAATAAAATGCAAAGTGTTTCATTCTCAAATACTTTAAATATTATTTTCATTTAATTTTGAACTAGTCTATGTTATAATCTGTTTTGCTGCTCTGAGAATTTAAAATTGTAAAGAAATAAATGCTGCTTTCATAATTTATGTATAACAAAACATGTACCAAGTCAACTGAGAAAAGTGTGTCTGTCAGTCCTGTCAGTTATGTTGAAAATTACAAATTCCTTATACTTTGAGATATGTTTGTAGAAGCAAATATGATGCTCAAGGAAAGAGCACATCTATCACATATTTCATGGACAACATGACATGACTAAAAGCTTCAGAACTTGAGTAATGCTGAAATGTACAAAATGGGTTCACGTATTTTTATACCTTCAAGATTTTAAATGATAAAAAGATAGTACAAAGAGTCCACAAAACAAACAAAAGAACAAATAAAATTAGTCTCTCTAAGCAAAGGAGTTTAGTTTGAGACTGAACCAATATCCACAACACACTCTTCTGCTGCTTATTACTGGTAGGGCCTTGACCAAGGCATATTTCATACTGCAGATGATGGGAATATTCTGCTAGGTGGAGTAAGAGTATGGCAAAACTGTCCTAAAGGGTCTCTCTGTCTTGTGTTTAACTGAAATATATCCTAACCAGAATTAATCTATATTCTGTTTTATTCCTGTATGTCTCCATGGTTCCTCACAGGAGGTACTTAAATAGGTATTTTAAAATGATTAAGTAATCTTTTAAATTATTTTATCTTTGTACAAGTTTTCTAAAAGAAAAATATGCATGGGTGAACCCAACTAAATAAGATCCCAGAATATGAAATGAAAATAACTACATAGTTAATAGCACTGACTAAGAATCAGGATAAGTACTTTCTAGATATGACCAATGATAAACTATTTAAGTTGTGTCTCATTTTTTAATCTGTAAAATAGAAAGAAGGACATTTGCCTTCCCAAATTCCAAACTTGTGAAGAACAAAATAGAAAACCTATGATAATACTTTACAAAAATTATATAAGGCTTGGGAAAATGGCATGCATTTAGAAGACCCAAATTTGAAAATAAAATCTTGAAAAGATTTATGAAATTTCCTGTCTAAATTCCCAATAAAAAGTGTGCCTCTTGCAAATATGATTTATATTTTAAGAATAAGGAAAGATATCTTAATTAAATTGGTAGAAATTTTAAAACTTCCCCATGCTTATTATTTTAAAGGATCATCATCACTCAATAATTCTGAGAAGTCTGAGGTGGACTTCTTTCCTGAGCTGGAGATCATAGAGCCCCTGACCTCAGACACATGCTGAGGTACAAAAGAGTTCGGAATTCTCTGAAGAATTATTCATTTGGTGTGATTTCTGGGTTCTTCTGACCAACCTAGATCACTTCTCATTGAATAAGTAAGTCTTTTACAAAGGAACCATTCTGACTTAACCCTGTTTTGTATAGATGGACAATATGTCTATGTTGCTTGTTCTACATGAAGAGTACAGAGAGAATCAACAGCTTGAAAATGTGCCTGGCCCAAGTATTTTAAGTAGATTCACTTGGATTTGGAAAGCATAGAGTAATGCCAGTAAAGAGTAAACACGAGAACAAGAGAGAGATAGAGAATGTACAACTGAAGACGGGGTTTATAACTGTGACCAATAAACTGGGTAAAAGATTATGAACTATCATAGACAAATATAAGGATATATGTGTTAAAAAAAATAATATTCTGCTGCTACTTGGCAAATGTTCATTCAGTTCTCAGTGTGGAAGCAGGAGGAAGACAAAGTAAAATGTCTCATTTGTAATGATTCCAGAGTTGAAGGAAATATGGATTTGACGACTGACACTTAAGAAATTGCTATTCTATCAAGTACAGCAGATAACTACATTCTATTCAAAATGTCTTTTATTAATGATTTTAGAGACTCTGCCACATGCACACATATTTTTGTTCATTAAATTTTTTCCAGTTATCATTCACTTAAAAATTAAAAGGTAACTCTGTATTTTATGTATAAATAATGCATATGTCACTTGTGTAGCAGTAAGAAAAATGGAGTGCTCAACTAAAACAGTCTTTTCACATTTCCTAAAGAGACTGTCTAAATTTTCTGCAGTATAACATTTGAATTCACTACTATATCTAGAGTGATTTAAAAACAGCTCCAAATTCACTTAACTCCTTACCTAGCCCTCTCCCTGATCTTTAGCTCCCAAAATGCACATAAACATCTTCTAATAAGTTTCAGAAAAAAATTCCTGTTTATCCCAGAGTTCCCCAAGGTGTAAAAGTAAGCTAAGTGACTCTAAAAATGATCTGGGATTATATGTCCATGTGAATCTTGGGAACAGTAAAATTTTTCAATATCATTATTATTATATAACTGTTTATTGTCCCTAAGTTTGCACTATATGCATTCTCTTACTCATCACCAGTTCTACCCATCAGTATCCCGAAGTCTGAGATTAAGAGAACAAAGAGAGAGACTTGAAAAATAATCCTTCAGAGTTACGTCAGTCACATGGATGACCACTGCTAGAAATGAAAGGGCGAAGATGATTCTCAGCACACAGGATATTTTTCGTTTTAAGCTCTGTGGCCTGATTTCTACTTGACTACCATATACATTTTTATTTGTGAAGCCTTTATAAGTATACAGTAGAAGAACTTGTGCTCAGTTTTACACTGTCATGTACATTTGCCTTATTCTTTTTTACTTGTTCTTGACAGCGCTTCCTATCTTTTGGAATTAAATTTGAGGAGAATCTATATCACCATCATTTCACTAACAAGGGACACTTTAAATAGACATTGGTTACTGGTGAAATTGTAAGCACTGACCTCTGAACGTCCTAAAGGAAAAAGCTCTCATCCATTGCCAGGAAAGGTCTCTCAGGGATATTCCTACTTGTACTTGGCTGGATTTCGGAGCCTGAGAATCTTTGTGCACTACAGAGAAGGTTATTCCTCCTGGTATAATCAGCCTATCAAACAGTCATTTATCCTGAACAATACTGTGCTGCTGCCTACATTTAGTCTCATAGTGAAAATGAAGTCATTTCTCATGAAATCCCTTAATAGATATCTCTACAACTCATTATTTTTTATTGTAAATAAGGTGCTAGACAGTAATAAACATGATAAAATGTAAAATGCATTAATGTTTTTGTTAAATCTCAAGTTGGTGGTGTACTTTAAACCATATTTTTCAGAAAAGGTTTCTTATATTTAAACATATAGGGCCCAAAACTATCTTATTCAACAATTTTAGTTTCATGGATATATAAAATAATTGACAAAGAAAGGAGTAAGGAAATGAGGATTTTAAGCATCAAGTACACTGACTGCAATGACAATACCTTACCATAAGGAGAGCTGAAGAGAAAGAATCATTTCCCTACAGGATAAGTTCCAGTTTAGTGAGGGATCAGACCTGATATTTAAACACAGTACTTGAGAAACCCATTCACAAGAGGAAAATCAAGTGTAAATAAAAAGAGTTTTAGCATTTGAATATCAACACAGATTTGGATAAATTTCAATGTCTTTATTTCAGAATTTTTGTTTGTACTATGCAAAGGATCAAGCAACTCCCTTCCTCATATAGCCAAATGATTGAGCTCATTCACAAGGCTGCGTATATTAAATGGTCTAAGGTATTTGAAAGATATTTTTATTCTTTGATCAGATTTGGATAAAACTGCAGAATAGGTAAGATTTTTTAAATTGCTGTTTAGTTTTTATTTTATATTCATAAACTTAACTCTTCAATCTAGCTAGACCTGGAGGGGGATAAAGAAAATATGGAACTCAAGGAACAATAGCAAGAGCACAAAAGTTATAGGATAATGAGAGCAGATGGAGGTGGAGGGATATTCTCCTGAATTACAAAAGAAATGGTCTGGTGATTGAGATAAAACCTAAGTCAAATTTATTACAGTTGTTCACAGTGGGCATTGGTGATCTTGCTGGTCTTGCCATTCCTGGACCTAAAGTGCTCCATGGCTTCTAAATCATTTATACACTGTTTTACCTTGACAAAGACCAACCCCTCAGTCTTGGCAATGCAAATAAAAAGCAGGAACTGTTTGTGTTGGGCCCAGAATTTGCCATGGACAAGATACCAGGACCCGTGTGCTTCAAGATGAAGCTCTCATCATCAAACTTTTCCCCATAGATGGACTTGCCACCAGTGTCATTAAGGCATAGGAAGTCTCCACCCGGGCACATAGACCCCAGAATAACTCTGTGAAAGCAGGAATCCTGATAACCTTTCTTCCCAGTGCTAAGAGCACAGAAGCTTTCTGCTGTCTTTGGAACTTTGTCTTCAAAAAGCTCAAAGGAGACACTGTCCAGGGACTCATTGTTGATGGCGATGTAGAAAAACTACGGTGAGGTTGACTAAGGCTGGTATGTCTCCCTGTGGCAGCAACACCATCAGCAAAACCCAGAATAGGTAAAATTTTAATTGAACTCTCTATTCAACTTTTCCTTCTCATGTGTTCTGTCACATCTCCCAGAACAGCACTCCTCATGCATCTTTAGGCCTTAATATTCTCTTCCCCTCTAACCTTAAAAAGGAAAGCTGATAAACATATTTTGATCAGATTTCAGTATCTCAATATTTTAATCCTCAAGCTATTTCCTCATTTACTTATCCTGAATGCTATGGGAGAAACTGACATGTTCTGCTGTGTTCTCCACTTCTTGCACATACATTCCAGCCTCTGTTACAGGTATGTGTAGCCACAAGACTGATTACTATCAAGAAATGGTAGTGGAAGTGTTGTGTGTCACTTTCAGGCCATAGACCATAAAACCATTTGGTGTCCTCTTTGTTATTTTTCCTCTGCCAGGTTAGGGTAGCAATGCTTACATTGACCATGGAGAATATACATCGAGGAAGGTAAAGACTGCAATAGCCTGCCTCTCTGAATGACCATGTAGAGAATGACCCTTCTGTTGATCTCAAATACCTATCTTTGGTCAGTTACACAGAAAATCATAAAGTTCTGTTCTGTTTTGTTCCTTATCCACTTTCTGTTTCAGTGAGTAGATTATGTCACTTAATACAAATGCTTATAAAGATCATTTATATATGGTGGAATTTCAAACACCCACACTCATAGGTTATAGAAAGAGGAAATTTTGCTTAGCAATTCATCCTACATATCTTTCCATACTGGTGAGAAAAAATTTAAAGGCTGTATAATATTTCATTTTGCCATATTTTATTTAACTAGTTTCCCATTGATAGGACATATCATACTCCATTCTGTTATATATTTAAATGTATTCAATGCTTACTGAAAGTCCTTTCATACCACAGTTTTATCATCCCTGATTTATTTTAATTTATATTACATCAGTTGGCGGAATTTTAAAAATTTCAATTTTTGTCAGGAGTGCTTGGATGCTGTCGTGTCCAAGCACATTATGTGTTTGAGATTTTCTGTCTTCTTTATATTTGAATGAGAACTTGGTGAGGCCAAAAAAAAATCTTGCTTTATGCTTATTTTCTCTTAAGATTTGTAAGACATTGCTCCTCAGTCATCTTATGCTGAATGTTTTAGTGCAGAGTACTGAGACAAACTAGATTTTTTCCTATATTTTTTTGTAACGTGTCTTCACCTGAATACCCATAAAACTTTATCTTGGTGATAAATGAAAGCAGAGGCCTCCCTGCCCACCCCAAATTTCCATAGAATACATTAGTTTACTCTACTTCAACACTATATAAGGATATAGTAAATATTTACAGCCCTCTATCAATTCCTCTTTCATCAGTATGCCATTTGATCTGGAGATTCAAATTTAAATCTAATGACTATAACTACTCTCTTGTAGTGTTAATAATTTTCAGGAGCTTCACTTATGTCTTAAGTTGTATCACCTTTGCCTAACGTCTTTATATATTACCATCTCTTAGGTTTCATTCATTCATTCGTTATCTACTGCAAATTAACAGGATTTTTCAAAAGTGACATTTCTTTCCTTAACTCAGTTTTAAGGTGTATCTTTTCTAGTCCTTATTGCTTTTAATTTGTTTCACTTATTTTATATCTTTATTTAAAATTTAGGTATCCTTCATGAAAGTGAAAACATTTATTACTTCCTAATATATTCTCTCTTCTCAGTTATCAAATATTTTTCATTGCCTTTATTTTCTTAAGAGTCATAGTCTCTGTTTTATGATAGGGAGTAGTATTTATCTGATTGTTTTACTATATAAAAGTTCCATGTGTCTTATTTTTACCATTTACCTAACTTTTATTCATTATATTTCTCTTGTCTACTAACCTATCAATGGATGCACTTCATGCTGTGTTGTCTTTATTATTAATAATATTTAGATAAGCAAAGTCTGTCAAGAGAAACAATTTGCCGAAGGATAATGTGATAAAGGAAATTGGGAAATAAACTGGAGGCAATAAGGAACATACTTCCAAAATATGGAACTGGAGGACAGATGTAACTAAAGAATGTTCCAAACAGACAGGTCATCTTTGTTTTCTGCAGCACAGATCCTTAACTCATAGCAATGGTCTGAAGTTAACGTGGGATTTGAAAAAGATACGGTGTAGTACTCTAAATGTGTGGAACTCTTTCTTTTCAAATAAATTTACATTTCACAAGGTCCAAGGCCCTCATACCAGTCCTCATATAAACTTCCTGCCAAATTTATCCCACCAGCTCTGCTGACATGCCCAGTCTAAATCATTCAGGAAGCATATCTTGATTTTCAATCAGGTTTCTCAGGAGACAAGAAGAGTAAAATGCAATTGTTGTAAAGAATATAAAAACTTAATATGTTTTGGGAAATAACAGAAGGAAAAACATTTCAATAAGAATTTTGGACATGCAAAAATTTTCCAAGTTGAAAGTGAAATCAAGAACAGCATTCAGTAAGACAGACCAGAAACACAGAGTCATGAAAGAGCTTTTTATATCTCAGAAACATTTTTGACGATCACAAGATATAAAAGAGGGAAGGGTGTGTGATTCATGGGAGTAAGTTAGGAGAGAGATTATGTAGGGTCTCTTGATTAAGCTAAAGAATTCATGCTATCTTTTATGGCACAGATAATCATATAAGTTAAACCTGGTTGGTATACACACCTCTAGTTTTTTGTTGTTGTTGTTTTCTTTTAAGAAGAAATCTGGCCATACAGTACATGGTAAGCCAGTTTGGAGAGAGATTATTAGTAAAGAGACCTGATAATTCTCTTGGATTAGTTCAAGTAAAGGCTAATCCGTGATGATTTAAACAGTGGCAGTGTAGTACAGGGGGGAATCTATATTCAAGAGCAAGTTCATTAATAGATTTGAGAAAACAACTATAAAAATGTCAATGAAGTTGGACTATGATAAGAAAAAAGGAGATGAGAATAAGTGATAATGGAGCTTGTTGACAAGAGAATTTACTTTTATTACATTATATCTTAGAAGGGTAAATCATGAATTCAATAAAGGTTTGAATTAAAGTAATTCTAAATGGGAATTCTATATGGAAATATTTGTGTGAACTTTCAATAATGTCATTCTGAAATTCAGTATAGTTTAGAGAAAGAGATACTGATTCAAGAGTGCCCAGCTTTGAAATAAAAAATAAAATTATTAGAGTTAATAATATACCATTAAAGATTTGTTGAGTAAGAAGAGTTTAAGTAAAAATAAAAAGTAACCAAATTAAAGATGGCTAGGAAGCCCATCATTTAACGAGGATGACCTGCAAAGGCAGGGACTATCAGAAATGTAGTAGGAGAATCAGCCGCTACCAGAAGAAATGAATTGCAGAAGCCAAGGGAGAATACGTTGTAAAACTCAGGGTATGGACAATACTGTCAAAAACTGTAGAGAGGTAAGATATGCTAAACATTTTATATAAATCAATAAGTATAATTTTATATAAAGCTAAAAACCATACGTTGATATTGAATATAATTTAAAAGGGACTGGGTAAAATTGTTTGTGTAATGGCCAGACATTAGTGTCTTAAGAAATGTGTGCCACTGAGTAATATGAGAAGGTTGAGATAATAAGTATAAACATTATTTCAAGATGATGTTGTGGTAAAGGAAGGATGCATTTTGTAAGGAAATGGATTTTGATAGGCTTTTTCTTGGTTGATTGGTTGTTTTCATTATGAAAGAATGCTTATATACAAGAACTGGGACAAAGACAGAGGGAAGACAGGCAACAAGGATCAAAGAGAAAAGGAAGGAAGGAGAGCAACAGGGGGAAAGGAGAGAGAGAGGGATGGAGGGAGGAGGGGGGGGATGAGAATGAATGAATGAATATTAATGAATAATGTAAGTAGTTAGGGGTGTAAATTTCCTGAAAAAGATTTGTAGGAGGCAGAAGGCAAGAATAGATATAAGCTTTGAAAAATGAGAGATAGTAGTCTCTATGACAGAATGAAAAAGTAGAATAGGTATGATTAGGAAGTAAAGGGGATGGAAGTGTGTTTTTCTTTTTTCTGACATTATTTTTAATCTCTAAAATATGAGGTATGAATATTGCCTTTACAGGAGGGAGGCAGTGTTTCTGTGCACTTAAAAATGGTGTCAACGGGTTTTACAAAGAACCTATGGCATTACAAAGATCTTTATGACTGTGCTTAGAACCCAGGTATGTCTGGAAAGTATGGATTTATGGCTTCAGTTTCAAGGTTGTGCACTTTTCTCTAGCAATGTCAGCAATGTCAAGCAACGTCAAAATAGTCAGTACTAAAGGTGAAAACGGGTGACTTGTTTTATTCAGTGCTTAGACTAGTCAGAGTTTAAGGATAAACATGAAGTTGAGACTGTTGGTAGTCTTGGGGGAAAAAAAGTGTTGTTGTTATTAAGTCTGGAACCCAGGTTTAGAAGGTTCTTACTCTGAGAGCCCTTATTTCACTTGAAGATCACAGTGTATAAATTCTTGCATCAATCTGTTTTTCCATACTGAAACATCTTAGTCTTTGTGTCTATCCTTTAATAATCCCTGCACTCACACAGGGAGTAGTACCCACCTTTCCATCCATGCCTAAATGTTTTACCTTTGTGTTCTCTCCACACCTAGCTCCCTCATTTTTCATTCTCACAAACCTTTTTAATCTCTTGCTCTCCAATGAATTTTTGCCTGCAGTTTCAGATTTTCATATTTTCTTTCTCTTTACCTTCCAATTACCATATGCTTCACCGTTCCTTTTCAGTCAAGTTTTCAGTTTATAGACATTGTTTCCATTTCTTGATCACACATGTATTCTCTCTTAATTTAGTCTTGCTTCTGACATAACCACATTTCAGAAATAAAAATAAATTATCAAAAGATTCCCACATCCTGGACTTTCCTGGTGGCACAGTGGTTAAGACTCTGCCTGCCAATGCAGGGGACACAGTTTTGATCCCTGGTCCAGGAAGATCACACATGCCGCGGAACAACTAAGCCTGTGCACCACAACTACTGAGCCTGTGCTCTAGAGCCCGTGAGCCACAACTACTGAGCCCATGCACCACAACTACAGAAGCTCATGCGCCTAGAGCCCATGCTCCGCAACAAGAGAACCCACCTCAATGAGAAGCCCGCACATGGCAACAAAGAGTAGCCCCTGTTCGCTGCAACTAGAGAAATCCCATGTGCAACCAAAAAAAAAAAAAAAAAAGAAAGATTCCCACATCCTTTTTGCACTTTCCATTTTCCTTGACCTCTACTGTATGTGGCAGCCAGTTCCCAAGATGTCCCCTAGCAATCCCTGCCTGCTGGCATTCATACATTTGACTGTAAAAGCATTGGTCTATGTGACCAATAGGATATGGCAGAGATGATGAAACAGTACTATTGAGATTGTTATGAAAGACACTGAGGCCTCTCTACTTCTGTCTCTGTCTCTGTCTCTCTTCATTTCCTGGGGAAAGTTTGCTGCTATGTTGTAACCAGTCCTATAGAGATGCCTACTTATTGAGGATATTCTGACATTATCACATCCCCCTGTTTTATTTCCTGGTAGCACTTATCACTATCTAAATGTATTTCATGAATTTACTTTTATGTGTTTATTACCTTTCTCCATACTAGATTGCAATGTCCATAACAGCAGGGACTTTTACTATTTTTTCATCACTGAAACTCAGAACCTAGAACAAGATCTTCATGGACTGGATCAATGACTGTTTATTGAATAAAAGAATTTAAATGCCTCATCCTCACAGAAAAAAAGGAAGAGAGACAGAGAGAGAGTTTTATTACCCATCCCCGCATGTACCATAAGAAAAGTATGATGAATTTAAGTGCTATGTGTACATATTCCATCAAACCAAGAAACACAATTTCCATATGTCATCTTTCTAATATGGTGCCCAGCAGCTTCCCTGATTATTGGCTACTTCTGTGTAGTCAGTATAAATGTCACTTGACACTGATTTTTCCATTTCAGGATGTACAAACTCTTACTTTATTATTTTCCCAAATAACCACCTTCATTTTGCTCTAATGTATGTGCTGGTAGACAACCCTACAGTATTCACTTTATAGTTCTCACAACTGAAGGGAAGAGGAAACTGCTTCCCATACCACCATCTCAGTATCCTTCCCTAAATCAGAGTTTTAATACTGGACATCTAGATATGGTTTGATTCCATGAGGCTTGCAGTAGATTCAATCCATAAGGTGTTCTGTAAGTGAAAACTTCTGACCTGTTGATGTTTCTAGCAGTCAACAAAACCTGGGACTACTAATGCACATTATACTTTTGTGAATCTTTTAGATTATTGTTAAATGATGGTCATTATTATTATTGTTGAGTATTTTTCAAAATATTAATTGCATATTTACACTTTTCAATAAAATGTTTATCATTATTGTTTTTGAGCCCTTAGAACTTCGGAAGAAACTTTTACATATGCATTCAAATATATTTACTAAGTAAAAGCAAGTCTTAAAAATCTGTTTCTACAAAATTTGCTGGGGACTTCCCTGGTGGCGCAGTAGTTGGGAGTCTGCCTGCCAGTGCAGGGGACACGGGTTCGAGCCTTGGTTCGGGAAGATCCCACATGCCGCAGAGCAACTAAGCCCGTGTGCCTCAACTACTGAGCCTGCGCTCTAGAGCCCACGAGCCACAACTAGTGAGCCTGCGTGCCACAACTACTGAGCCTGCGCTCTAGAGCCTGCGAGCCACAACTACTGAGCCTGCGCTCTAGAGCCTGCGTGCCACAACTACTGAAGCCCGCACGCCTACAGCCTGTGCGCCACAACAAGAGAAGCCACTGCAATGAGAAGCCAGCGCACCGCAACAAAGAGTAGCCCCCGCTCAATGCAACTAGAGAAAGCCCGCGCACAGCAACGAAGACCCAATGCAGCCAAAAAATAAATAAATTAATTAATTAATTAATTTAAAAAAAATAAACAAACAAAAATTTGCTGATGTCCAGCTATATGACAAAAGTGCTACCATTAAACAACAAGGTATAAAACCATTCCAGAAGAGGCAAGCTTAAGATTCTATGAAATGTACAGAATATTTCTAAGATAAAAAATTAATGAATAATAAATATGAAGTATAACCATTTACAATCTCTTCATCAGAGTGAAATCCAGGAATCAGAAACTAGCTAATTATATACATAATTTTTGTCACTGTATAAATTAAATCACACAACAGAAAGCATAATTTATACATACTTAAGATTTTTAAACATATAGAATGAAAGGAGCTGTTTAAAGCCTCTAAATGCATGGTATCACGTTGTCTCTAAATTTTTTTTAAGTGCCTCTCATTTTGTTCTACATGATTCGCTCTGCAAAAATTGGTGGTTAGGTTTGATTTACTCTACTTTCCCCATAGAGTTGTTGGAATTGGCACACTTCATTATAACTATGCTGTTACATTCATATCATTTAAACCCCCTCACAATCCCAGATTTCGTAACTCAGTAGCACTTACACTTGTATTGCAACATCTTCCATTTGGATGTGCATGTTCTAAAGCCAGTTTTTTAGGGTTTAATCAATTGAATCATATACCTTTCAGAAATGAATTTGGATACTACAGCCAAATTTCCACCAAAATATTAAGATGCGCCTTGTCTGTTTTATTAATGCATTATAACAATTAATTAGTAATAAGTTTCCAATTCCCTTGGCTTGGCTTTCTATAGTTTATAAGTGATTTCACAGCTTCCACATAATTAATTCTACTACTATTCTTTGATCTTTAATCAACATTTAACATTCCTCTGTTTATTTCTAATGGTACCCTGCAGCTTTTAAATTTACTTTATTCCTGCTTTATTTTCAAGGCCTAAAAGCAAAGTTTAATTTTCTAGGTGTAACAACAGGAACAAAACACCTGTGCTTCAATTTCAATAGCAAAAATAAAATAAAATAAAATGAGAATTAAATAAATAAAAAAAATTGTAGAGAAAATAGAAAAACAAAAATAAAAACAAAATACCTTCTGTCAAGTCCTTAGAATCTCATTCACTGCTCTTACTAAGGTTTTCTAATCTTTAACATATATGTGCTGTAATTTAAATATCGTACATATTTAAGACCTTAAGATAATAAATATATTGATGCGCCTTGAACAAAAAAGCTGTGAGGTCTAAAACATATCCAATAATTTTAGGGATGTTTTTACCTCAAAAGACCCATGAAGCACACAAAATGTACCTACATTCCATGAGTTAGTGCTATGTTGTGACATTGATATTCAATATAACAAATATCACAATAAAACATTTGCTTTTCTGCTGTAATTGATAATTGATTCTACTTAACAAGATCAAACATTCTCTAAGGGAACACACAAAAAAATTATATATGAATTGAAAGTTTTTTTAAAAAGTAGGTGATATGATTCTAAGGTAGAAAATGCAGTCTGTTAGAGTTATAAATGTACAATATATTTCAAGTTTAAGCAAAATGTTTTACTAAATGGTTTAAAGAAATAAGTTACAGTGTTCACAAACAACTCATTTGTTACATTAGGTGATGTATTCACTAACTTTCAGGATAATAAAATACGGTGTAAAAATACACTAAACATACATCTGACTGGAGACAATGCTAAAACATAAAGACTCAGATTGAAAGAGTTTGGAGCTGAACTCAACCAATAGAATCATCGTGACATTATCTAAAAATCATTTAGTTGGTGAGGAAAAAGAAATTTATTTACAAAATGGGTAGAAGTACAATATCAAATAGAGAAAGGATGCACTGACTTACCAAAATTCACAACTGCCCAAACTTAATATAGCTTTTTATATAAACTGCATTTGACTTCACTCATTTATTTTTTAGACACAATATTTGTCTTCATATTTCTCTCTGTATCTAGGCTTAAACAGAAAATGTGGAATTTTAATTTCAAAATGTCAATGAGAGACTTTCTTTTCTAGTTAAGATGAACAACTTGTAGAAGTACAATACTCCCACTGAAACAATCAGACTGATATTTGATATACATAGATATAAAGATAGAAAAAACTCTTGGAGCCCTGCTGAGAAAGCAAAGATTTAAAGTGCTAAGATCTCGAAAAAAAAGGAAATCAAACAGAAATAAGTCAATCTTGCCTCAAGGCCAGTGGCCTGTTTTTGGCAAATCTAAGCAGAAGGCTACTGCTGAGGAAAAAAACGAACCTGCAGAGTCTTTTGTAGCCTTATAAGACTTGGAAAGCAGAAAATGGAGTTCTGGGCTACAGAAGCATCTGATACATATGGGTCAAGATCCCAAAGAGAAGAGAGGCACAGAAGCATGAGTCTTTTATTTTGGTGCTTTTTCCATAAGGCATATTCCAAATTCTAAATATACAAAGACCAACCAGAGGATCTTTCTATATTTAGAATTCAATATTCTAAATATCAAAACTTAAATATAAATAAAATGAAAACCAGTGGATTTTTAGCAGTTTCACCATTCTGAAGTGACAAAAGTACGAGTTCGGAAAGCAACCCTTGAAAATACCACAGGGTCAGTGGAAAACTCTTGAAGACTGGGCAAAACTGACATTGATCAAATTATACAAAGGTTTCAAGCAAGTCTTGGACTATAAAATCAACTAATGACCTACAGATGCTCCAGTTATTCCTCATATCTAACATGGACATTAAAAATAAATAATCAATAATGAATAAGTTCACTATTTTTAATGAGGATCCTGACTCATTTTTTTGCCGTTTGCTCACAACTTTTAAGCCTCACTCCTCCTTCTTCCCTTATGTGCCCCACATCTGGACAGGCTGATATGTATTAAATGTGATAAGACCCAAAGAATAATGGAGATTCAGCATTTCAAAATTCTCAAGTAAACTGACCCAGATGTTTTCATGCCAAAATATCGTGGTCCCTATTCTTCCCAATAAAAGGCCCTAACCTTGGATTATGAGATCTACATGGGTTGAGAATTCACCGTATCTGGAGTTCTGCTTCCCTTTCTATTAGCCTTTTGCCTCAACCTCAGCTTTTTCTGCATCCAACTGCAAGAGATGAGTGTCCAAGCTGCCAAAGAGGCCCTCTGGCTTTCAATTTTAGCCTTAATTGGTGATTAATCAAACTCAGACTTTCATTGTCTGTCTTCAATGCCATGAGATTACCCAGCAATAGCAGTTCGATTCCACAGTACTCTAAATTAGTCCTTCTCCCATACTTTTCTAACACACCAGGCACTGAATGACTAGTGCATTCTCTCCTATCCCATTCACCACTGATGGGAGTTTTGACAATTAATTACACTATCAGTGTATACCAGGAGTTATCAGTATTCCACCTACTTTCAATAATGGCTCTCACTGTCAGCCTGCCAGCAGATAATTCAGTTTCAAAAACTCAGTTTAGAGATTTCTTCTTGGAAACACTCCCTTTACCAACTCTACGGAATGGTCTCTGAGGTAGAGACAGAAGTTTCTTGGAGGATGATCTCAGAAACAATATTTGAAGGGATTGAGAGAAGTTAGTCTGAGTATAGGAAGATGTTCTACTGCAATATGTTGTAACAGAATTCTGTGGTGATTCCATTGAGAACTCTGGAGCTGAGATGGCCTTTTATATTGGTCCCAAATTGAGGTAAGGGGGCTTGGTTATTGTACCCCACGTGGTATTAGATGTATGTTGCCTTCCTGGAGAATGTATAATCTTGGGTGATGCAGCTTCTTTCCTCCAAGGACAATTCTCCGAGAGGAACACATATGTGAAGTGTCAGCAGCAGATATTCTTGAGAGTCATGATAATAAAAGCCTTAGTCTAGAAGGGAGATTTGGATAGCACAAACCTATATCCACTATATTACAGTTTGTGTAATTCTGTATCCACTATATTACAGTTTGTATAATTCTAACTTTCTACAATTTTAAAATAGGTAAAACTAATCTATAGCAATAGAATCAGGATAGAAGTTAAATTTAGGATGATGATTGGAATAGGACATGAAAAGGGCTTCTGTGATGTTCGTAATGCTCTATTCATGATGTGAGGAAATAGTACAGGGGTAAGTTCAATTTATGGAAATTACTCAAGTTATAAAATTATAAACTGTACATTTTTGTATACACATTATACTTCAATTAAAAATTTAGTTTAAAAGCAATATGTCACTCATACACATAACTGAAAGGATTTTTTATAATTTAATCTTTACTTTTATACAAGTTTGTATTTTGGAATTTTCTCTTATACTCTTTATATATAACTTAATATTTAATTTTCAGTAGCGAAGGTGAATAATTATTATGATCAGGATATTTTTTAAACGACCAGTTTGATAGATTTGCATAATTGCTTAATGGATGTCTAAAATGTTCTTTTCTCAAATTATTAAAAAAAGGAAAACAACCATCAGAATAATTACAAAAATGCCAAGGACAGCTGCTTTAAGAAATATATGCTTTGGTGCTTAAAAGTTATCTAGCTCAACCATTTTGCCTGAACAAGATTAGGAGATGGAGTTGACTAAATTAAAGGAAAGACAATATAATGGCTTGGTAATTGCCATGTAAATACCCCATCATTACAGTGTGAATATGTGATTGCTTCTCTCCTCTAAAGACGACTCCAGTTTACATGGTATTTACTTAGGGACTATTAAATGTAATTATAGGGTGCATTTCAGCAGAATGGAAACAAAGTGAAATTTGGTTTTGCATATCTATATACTGTAGGAGTTAACAGTTTTTTGCAAAAGTCATTTTGTTTGGATACAAGTACATTGCTTGTCCCTGTCCTTAACCAATTGATAAAGTTACAGAGTTGTCCCAGAAGAATTTTTTAACATGATATAACTTTCCTAATATGTTGCATATCTTATTTTACAGTACAAGAATATTGCTGCGGAGGAATAAAATGATTATCTCTGGGTGTTCAAGAAATTTGTCAATGACAGTGATGACACATGATGATCTTTGTTACAGAGTTTTTATTACAATGCTTTTTATAATACATAGATGGCAATACATAGATAGTAAGACTCTGTAGCAGATATTCTGTGTTTATGAAAAGTGTTTCTACTGCCTGCTGGGGAAACCAGACTACATTTCCTAGCCTCCTTTACACTTAGATGTGACTATCTGACCTAGTTGTGGCCAAAGGATTGCCCTTGGAGTTGAAGTACATCATTTCCAGGTGTAGCCTATTAAGAACTCCTCCAAGTAACGTCCATGTCTTCCCTTTCCCGAACTGCCAGCCAGAGGCAGACAAGCTATCAGAAGCCTCGGAGGCCCTGAGGATAGCAAAGGCAAAACATGAACGGAGTCTAAATGCCTAGATGACCAAGTCCAGCACTGTGTAAAGACTGGAAATATCCACATTGTACTTTGTGTGAGTGAGAAATAAACGTATCATGTTAAAACACTGAAATTCAGAGGTGTTTGTTATAATACTTACCCACTTACCCTAAACAATTATTTACCCTAAATAATACAAAAAATTAGCTGTAATTGATATGCTGCCATTAAAAAACTGAACTGTGTGGCATTTGTTTAATAGTTGAGGAAAGGACAAAAAGAAAACAGAAACCTAGAGATTTCTGTTGAGCTGTAACAAAAGTTCTATCTGCCATAACTTGGAAGGTAAGTCATATACATAATGAGACAGCTGCTCTAGAGAAAGTGGTTGGACAAAGGCAGAATAAAAAGGTGTGTTGGTTACTATTGGCTGCCTTTACCAAAATGTTTCTAGAAAGATATGTTACAAAGTATAAAAAGAATTGGAGAATGTCCAGAGATCAAAAGTCATTAAGGATTGGAGAGGCAACTGTTTTAGACTCTCCTCTAGAAAGTGCTAAGTATGGGGGAAAAAAAGTTGAACAGAGTTCAGTGAAAATTAGATGGGTAAAAAAATTAAATAGCTGAGAGAGAGAGAAAAACAGAGAATGAGATAGCCAGGAAACTCAGAACTAAAGTGCAGTATGGAGGTTCCTTAAAAAATGAAAAATAGAGTTGCCATATGATCCAGCAATCCCACTCTGGGCATATATCCAGAGAAAACTAATTCGAAAAAATACATGCACCCCAGTGTTCATAGTAGCACTATTTACAATAGCCAAGCCAGGAAGCAACCTAAATGCCCACCAACAAATGAATGGATAAAGAAGATGTGGTACATATATACAATGGAATGTTACTCAGTCACGAGGAGAAATGAAATAATGCCATTTTGTGGCAACATGGATGGACGTAGAGATTATCATATTAAGTGAAGTAAATCAGAGAGAGAAAAACAAATATCATATATCACTTATGTGTGGAATCTAAAAAATGATACAAATGAACCTATTTACAAAACAGAAATAGACTCACAGACATAGAAAACAAACTGGTGGTTACCAAAGGGGATAGCAGGAGTGGGGGAGAGATAAATTAAGAGTTTGGGATTAACAAATACACAATACTATGTATAAATTAGGTAAACAACAAGGACCTACTGTATAGCACAGGGAACTATACTTAATGTCTTGTAATAACCTATAATGGAAAAGAATCTGAACAAGAATATATAAGTAAAGTGTATTTAAGAACTTTGTCTAGGAAAGAACTATGGGTGCTCTTATTGACCCATGGAACTGATTGGATTCAAATAGATCAGAAGGTTAGCAAGTTTTCACAGGAATTATATAGCCAAAAGAAACTGAGAGTGTTGTCTAAAAATGCCTGTGGCTTTTCCAGCCTTAAAAAACCCTGCCAGTAAGTAAACTGCAAGCACGTGTAGACCCCAATCAGGACATACTTTATTCACATAAGATATTATCACAGAGGATAACAAGAAAGGCCCTACATATATGGTGAAGCTAAGGCCCTAGGAGAACTTCGATTAGAGAGATTAAGACATTTCTCTCCAAAATCAAAATCAGAGTCTAATGATGAAATTTTCCTCATCAACCTCCACCACAAATGTGAGTTTTCTTAAAACATGTCTAGCAGGATATCAAACACTGAAATATATCTATGATGCTGTGTCTTTCAATTTCCATATTTTCTTTTGTCATTCTGGACCTTCTCCATCACCTTGTATTTGATGTTTTAGGGGCAGATAACTTGTTTTTTCTAGTTCATTGATGTCTGGGCCAGAAAGAATTATGGCCAGACCTGATGGAGAGAACACAGTATGACCAGAAAAGCTTTAAGGTGGATGGAACAACTAGATAGGATGTTGGCTTGTCTCTTAAGGTTAGTGTGTCCTATATGTCGGGGGGGAGACTAAAACAGGTATTTGTTGATTAAAGGTCAGGGGTTATGCAGAGACTGCTTTTCCTGCTACTTTCCTGTCTGAGATTGAGCTCCCCCAAAACAGACTCTGAGATGCAGATTTACAGGTGGGTTTGTGGTGCATAGGAGTGGAGGAAGTAGGATTCTATAAAGGAAGGCATTGAACTGTTGTTAATTCACCACAAAAGGCTTGGTCATCCCATAGGAAACACTGGAACTGAGAGGGCCCTTCACAGTTGTCCTGCCTGTGGCAAAGCTGGCCAGGTCTTTACAGCCCACATTGACCACTCAGAAGTGGCAGCCTCTGAGGATGGGGCAAGAATTAGCTGTGTCAGATCTCTTCACCTGAGGGCAATTTTTAGAGAAAGAATTAGTTGAAAGTTAACCCCTACCAGTACTTCAAGCAGCTGGAGAAATAAGCACCTTGGTCCTGAAGGCGGAATCTGAAGGACAACATCTACTATACTCCAAGGCAGAAAGCAAAATTACATTTTCTACTCTGCCACTCTTGCAGTCAGGTATGGCTACGTGACCAATGGATATGCCCAATTTATAGGCCTGGTGAATAAAACTCCCCTGCATGATCCTCCACACTCTTCTCCCCACACATACTGCCTGTTACAGAGGATCCAGCAGAAGACAAGGCTCCACAGTGAATCCAGGAGGTTAAACAAACCTTGGATCCTAAATGACCAGGATGAATATTGTCACCTGACAAGCAATATCTAAGTTTGGATTTTTCTATAAGGAAAAAAATGAACCCATTTTGTGTTAAGGGATAGAGAGTTGAGAGTTTTTTGTTATAAACAGAAGGCCATATTATTTATGCTAACTAATAAAGATCCATACTGTGACAATAAATCATACATATGTGACAATATATAACTTTATCCAAAGTTCAAAATAACAGTAGTAATGATGATAATGATAAGAAAAAAATTACAAATGACAAAAAGAAATAGGGTCTGCATATTAGTAATTCACTTGAGCTCCCCAGTTTGTTTGTTCATTGGTTAATTAAAGAATAAGAACCTGCTGTATTAAAAAATAAATAAAATAAAATTCAAAAATTCAAAAAAAAAAAAAAAAGAATTGGATTGAATCTTTCCAGCATTAATAATCAGTGATTTTATGACATCTTCTCTGGGATAGAATGATTCTAAAAACGATAGAATCATTTTTTAGAACTTCATAATTCTATAAAGCTGCACAGGTCACGTGAGGTGAAATTTGATATTTAGAAGTCATGCCAAAACCCATGTACTTCATTTACTGTAAGTCCTATGCTTCATCATTGGCCAAGATTCAGACTTAGATGCTACATGTTCATGATTAATGTGCTGCTTTGGGGAGTGTTTAATACCTTTTCTGCCACCAATCTAACTTTGCTATTGATTGAATGAATTATCATGCCTCTCTCTCAGGATTGGGTGCTTCACACGCAGGTCATCTTAATGGATAGACTACTTATATCCTAGTAGAAAAGATGTGAAGAAAAAAATTTCCCTCTTTCTTTCTAGAAATTGGTCTGTTTCTTGTGCTACTAGAAAGATTTTCCATGATTCAGTTCATCATAATAATAAGGATGCTTTCTCCTCAAAAGTTGTCTTTCCTGGCTATTCATAGTTGGCCAGCCACGGTGTCAGACACTGAGAGAATCTATTGGTATAATGAGTATTCTAGGGGTAGTACTACTTAATAGCACATACATACAGCTTCCAAAACTTTGTACAGACAATAGTCATGAGGGAGAGTTTCAAGTAAAATTAATAGCCACCTTGTGCTTTTAAAAAAAGTCAATGTATTATTGAAATGGTATTCCTTCAAGGTTGCACAGCTGGTTTAATGCTGATTATGCTTTAAGACAGAGAGAATAATTAAATAGGATAGAAAATGGTGTAAGGTTATTCATGACAGAAAAGATGCCAAGAACACTACAACAAAGGCCAGTGCCTGATAAAAGAAGCTAAGATAAATTTAATGAAAAACTATTAGCTTACAACTTTTTTTTCCTTCATCTGAAGGAGTTAGCTTTGTGAAAATACTGTACACACTTGGAGAGTTCTACACTTTAAAAACAACTCTAATACACATTCTTGTTGTACTCATTTCTGTGGTGTCTATGCAGTGAATAGGACACGTAAAACCCACTTAAAGTTTAGCTTTGTGGGCTTTTTCATATATATATATGTTAATCAAATAAAACAATATTCTTAAAGAAAAAGGCTCTTGCGGGCTTAAATTAAAACATAAATGAAATAAAAATTTAAGAAGTACAATCTTATCATAATTATTTTAATGGGCATTCATGAAATAAACCTATATCATTAGGTAATTTTAGGGAACTTGGATTTCATTGGTAATGCTTTTAAAATATTTATTAGCATTTGATTTTCTCTGTCATGTCCTTTTGTTAATGATGCATTGATATTAATCTTCTAAATATTGATGCTTCTTTAAGCATAATAATTAAAGTTACTCAAATATTCAGACATCAATTTTAAAAAGCAATATTAAACCCATTCATGTTGTAAATTCTTATTCTCATTCTTTAGAGAGTTAACATTATGATATTTTTCACTTGAAATGAGTTGCCTCATTTAAATTAGGTTATTTTAAATGTTATTTCCTTGCTGAATCCATTTCAAAAGTTACTAGCTTTGCTATTATTGGTTAATATCTGAGATCTTTAAACTGCTTAGTACACAGATACATATGACTTAAAGGATTTCAGAATTTTTAAAAAACAATGTAAATATATACATACACATACACACATACACATTCACGGAGCCCGAGGTCTGGGGTGATTCTACTCGTCTCTGATGAAATCACTAAAATTTACAAATTAAAACCCTAACTTCAATGGCTCTAATAAGTGTACAGAAAACATCTAGTTCTCCGGTTGGATGGTTGCACAAATGCATTTCATAGAGGAATCACAACAGTTACATTCTCTTTTATGAATTATAAATTCTCTAAGCCACGATGCATTTCCCTGAGCATCTTCTGTACTCTCATTACATCAGACAAGGTAAGAGCAGGATTAAAACATCTCTTCACTTTAAAGAGGAAACAGAACTTTGGGCTGGGAATTACTATTTTAAAGAAAGAATTATTCCCATAGATTTTGCATTGGTTCAGTGGCAAAATTGGCTCTACACTGTTTTGCTCAGCTTCCTGCTGATTGTTCAGTCTGTCACAATATATAAAATATCCTTGCTCTGATATCACTGCAAGCTTTCCAAGCGATTGCATTCCAGACGTAATTAAGAATAAACTAATGCCTTCAGACATGCTACTTTCTCCATTTCAAATGATCATTTTACAGAAGAATACATTATATTTTTCCATCAGAGTTTGATTTACTACTCATAGCTGAAGAATAAATTTGATCTCTTTTATCTATTGGATATTTCAGAATAAATTCCTACTTTCATTTATAAATTTAGTAATTTCAAGTTATATTACCTCTTCTTATCAGTTCATGTTCTCCCATTACCTTCAACTCCTCCCGAAAAAAAGCATCTAGCAAGTTTTTCATATTGCTTAAACTGATTTTCAAAGATAAGGTAATAGGAACCCAAATGGAAAACCCCATTTTAGCTGCCCTTTAATAATGTGCTTCTAAGAGATATATTGGGGTCTTATAATTCTTAGCTGACTTTACAAAATGGAAAATTCCCCAGATATTATCTTGATATTTCAGGCATTAGTGAAACAGGGAAACAAATGTTTTGTTTTTTAAATCAAACAGAAAAAGTGTTTTTTGGAGAGTACTCAGATGTGACCTCAGAAAAGTTTAGTTTAGAGATTTCAAAACTTCATTCTCACTGCCAAGAGTACAGAGACCCTTTTTTATTCTTCTCACTAATTCTTGAGATACCATGTTTCGTAGTAAATACCTCTCAGAAAGTGTCACGGTCACCCTTCCAACTGTGCTCCTTATTGAAAGAAACACTGCACCTTCAAATTAACAATTTTGAATAGATAACTTCTAATGGTGTTAAAAATGCCCCCAATTCAATTCTCCAGTGATGTTCATTACCACCACATTCTTATTCTCAAACCTGATTATTTTGGTTAATAGGACTCATAAAAGATCCCACCCAACTATGTATCTTGTGTTTGAACCCTCTCTGTACATCTAATAAATGATGTCCCTAAATATGCTGTGTGAGAGGCAATATATAAATGTCTTTTCCAAGCTTCATGATGTGAAAACCAAAGAATTCCTTCTGAAATACCTGTCCACTCAATGGACTTCACACATTGTATTGTTTTATCTTGATCATGGGTAGGTTTCTTGGAAATCAAGCAGAAATGAATCACCTCTGAAACATCAAATTATCCACTGAAGCCACTGCCACTGAAACTATTTTCTTTTTAAACCAGCTGATTTCACATATGTTTTACCTTCTAAATACACACAGGCATTTAAAAATATTTTTGTACGTGTTTAAGACAAGTTTATAACCGCCCACATATAGAATACGTGTGTCTACCACATTCTAGTTGAAGTGAATAAACAGTCCAGTCGAAAGACAGTATTTATTTCAATGGAATACTTTTTAAACTAATTTTCATTAAGGCATTAAATATTTTATTCAAAGTTCATTTCTAGTGAAATAACAAAATTGTTCTAGCAATTGGAAGATAAATCTGGTATGTTTAATATTCAATATATTAAGAAATGATTTAATTTTGGAAATTATGTAATTGAAGTACTTGGCTTACATGATATAACTAATCCCTAAGAAATTAAGCAGTGTTTTATCAATAAGAAAAAGAGTGCATTTATGTAAGCAGCTGTTCAATCAATTTCCAGATTCACCCTGATTCATCTTTGTTTCAGTTTCTCTCCCCCTCAGCAGCAGTTCTGCAGACAAGCATAGACTGACTTTTGGTAAGGTATAATCAAACCACTTCTGCCTTATATTTTTTAGACCCGATAGGCTTTTATAGGATAGTTTTGATAAAAATATATTAAATTGTTTCATTTCTCAGAGTGGGGTATGATTGGAATCACCTGAGTTTGTGAAAAAGCATGCTGAATCCGGTGAGAGACTGCTGCTTTTGAAGGCACAGGACATGATTCCCCCATCACTTCATGTGGCCAGATTGCCACCAAACTAAAACCTGGCAAACTTGTTGTAAATTTCTTGAGTATGCCATGTTCCTTCTGATCGCAAGGCCTTCATGAATCCTATTCCCTCCATCTGAAAGTATCCAATCATACCTCTCCAATACCATTACCTGGAAGACATCTACTCAATTATATCTAGCCCTATCTCAGCCTCCTTTTCACTGCACCTGCTTATGTGCTTTCCCAAAACACACTAAACTGCTCCTTCATAGCAACTGTCACAACTATGATAAATTTGCTTTTACTGTTTTCCTTTTTTCTGTGTCTGCCTTTTAATATACCCTTTAGTTGCCAATAATATTGAACCTGTGTCTGTTTTGTAATCACTTTATTACCAATAAATGGATGTTCCATAAATTTTTAGCAAAAATCCATTCAAATAATACAGATATATTTACAGAAATATTTGGAATGTAGATTCATATTTTTCTTTACCTATCAGAGTGATTTTTTTTTCAGCAGAATAATTCTAAGAATAGCCTGGAGTAACTATTATTATTATAATTAACAAAATATTTAGTAGGTGCTTACTAGTTAGGATACATTCGGCTGTAAGAAACATGATTAAGAGTTCAAACTTTTAACAATAAGGAAATTTCAGACAAGAAGATCAGGCATAGGAAGAATCTAGACTTCCTTTAACTCAGTGTTCAATCTAGGTTGTATTCATTTTAGAATTGTAGGTGTTTCCTCAGACTAGACAACTCTGGCAGATCTATGTGTCACTTCCAGAAATGAGAAAGAAAAATTAGAGAAATAGGTTTAATTTGTATACTTCTCTTTGAAGCAGAATGTCAGTGATGTTTCTTAAGCTGGAGTGATACTATATGCCTACAGTTTAACCATTCACTAGCAAGAAGAAAGGAACCACCATGATTAGCTTAGAGCAGCCAGGACTTACTCCTGGAGCAAAGGATTGTGCCAATCTCCCCTGAGGCACAAGCCACCAGAAAAGGGATAAAACAAATCAGTTTTCTTTTAGGAAGGAGGAAATGGTTTGGAGGGATTAAAATTAGGTAGGTAGCAAGAAGTGTCAGAATTAGTGACCAAAAAATGTAAGGTCCTGGGGGAAATAACTTTTTTAAAAAGTAAAACAATTTCTTCTAGCATTTTACATTTTTGCCAAAGAATACATTAATTTAAAAAGCACATTGTGGGTTTTTTTTATTTACTCCAATACATTACACAATTTTCATCTCATAATTTGTGTAAGCCATTTTCTTCCTTTTTAAAATGTAAGATATTATAGGCTTGATGTTTGGACAGGGTTGTGCAAGAAGCAGGGGGCATGACAGGGAAAATTAACAGAAAGATGGTCAGTCTGTAAAATTACAAAAGTGAAAAGAAACAATGTGTTCTGTCTATATTATAGGACAAAGTTATGACAATGAAGTGTCTTTTGTCTTGGGAAAAATATAGATAGATAGATAAGATAATACACCCAAGAAAAGCATTAAAAAGTAACATGGAATGTGGAAATCTTTCTTTCTTCTGAGATGACTTTAAAATAATCATAAATTTCTTATGATTCCAAAATAAGGGTTCTAATTTTTTTTCTTTTCCTTTTTCTTTAAATGAGCTGATATTCTACT
This sequence comes from Balaenoptera ricei, assembly GCF_028023285.1. NCBI lineage: Eukaryota > Metazoa > Chordata > Mammalia > Artiodactyla > Balaenopteridae > Balaenoptera > Balaenoptera ricei. The sequence goes on along the minus strand of NC_082640.1, from coordinate 117,569,607 downwards.
AATGAATTTAGTTGAAATTGGATGAAAAGTTCAATTAACATGTGTTCCTTGTAGTCAAGAATATTATGAAAGCATCCTAGCATGATACTGAAACCTCAATATATATAAGCAGGGAAGTTAATCACCGTCATTACCATTTATATCTCATTCTGATAACTGCTGAGTTTTGCAGCAGTAAATTACATAGATGCTATGAAACAGAAAAAAACAACATTATGTCCAGCAGAGAACTCAAAATACCATATACAGTACCAGCCTTAGATTAAATGATTATTTATGTAAAAATAAAGAAAAATAACACTAAGTAACACTGGTTTTATCATGGCAAAGGAGATTTCAAAAAGCTTACTAGTTTGATGCTGGGTAGAAGTAGCCTGCTTTGCTAGTATTACAATTGCTCTGACCATAGTTAATCATTGATTATGCATGAAAAACATACCCACTATGGGCACTGTCCAGGCCCCTTTGCTTCTACTTTATTGCTCTCTTCCTAACTTTTGATGATTTCAACCCTCATTAGCGTATCACCTAAAGGATAACAGAGGGAATGAGGCCTCACAAATAAATCGGTCAAAGTGACTCTGATAGAGGAAAGGACTGAAGACTTTAGCTGTATATCAACTATTAATTGTAGCGTAACATTCAGAATATATTACTGAAAGAGTTAAAATTTCAAACGTATCAATAAAGTCAAGCATAAATTATTTGAATAGCATATTTCCCTTGAAAATTTCAAAACATTTAACAGAATGATAAAGTAACAGGAACACTGCACTACAAGACATCAGAGGAGTCTCCTATGAAAATGGTGTCTTGATTCTCAAGTCAATTCTCTATCATGTTATTCCTACATTTTAGGGCACAAAGAAAAAAATATGTTCATGTTTAGCAGCTTTATTGAGATATAATTGAGGGAAAATGCTTTGTATCTGTTTAAGTTTTCACATATGTGTATTATCACCACTAACATGGTAATAAATACATCCATCACCCTAAGTTTCCTATGAATTTTAGAATCAGCTCTTCTGATTCCCCAACAAAATCCATTAGAATTTTGATAGGGATTAAATTGAATCTGTAGATCACTTTGGGAGAATATGCCATCTTAACAATATTTAAGTCTTCTGATCCATGAATACAGTATCTTTCCATTTATTTAGATCTTTAATTTCTTTCAGCAGTGTTTTATAGTTTGAGTATACAAGGTTTGTACTTCCTGGGTTAAATTTATCCTTAAGGGTTTTATTCTTTTTGATGCTATTGTAAAAGGAATTGGTTTTAAAATTTCTTTTCAGATTGTTCATTGCTAGTGTATAGAAGTATAACTGATTTATGTATGTTGGCCTTGTACCCAGCAACTTTGTTGGATTTACTTATTAATTCTAGTAGTTTCTCATGGATTCTTTAGGATTTTCTATAAGTCATGTTATCTGAAAATAAAGATAGTTTTACATCTTCTTTTCCAGTTGGGATGCCTTTATTTTTTTTCTAGCCTGATTGCTTTGGATGGAAATTCCAGTGCAGTGTTGCATATCAGAGGTGAAAGTAGGCATCCTTGTCTTCTTCCTAATCTTATGGGGATAGCTTTCAGTTTTTCACCATTGAGTAGCTGTGGATTTTTCATAAAGATTCTGTCATGTTGAGAAATTCTCTTTTTTTCCTAGCTTTCTGAGTGTTTTGATTTTTTTTTTTAATTTTATATGCCATGAAAGTGTAAGATTTTGGTAAATGCCTTTTCCGCATCAGTTGAGATGGTCATGCATTTTTTTTCATTCCTTTATTCTACATTATTTTTCATACTGTGAACTACCCTTGCATTCTTGGAATAAGTTCCACTTGGTCATAGTATATGTAATTCTTTTAATATGCTGCTGGACTTGGTTTGCTAGTATTTCATTGAGGACTTTTGCATTTATATTCATAAAAGATACTGAAAAGATAAAGAGATTTATTTTCTTGTAGTGCCTTCAATAATGGCTGCTTATAATCACTTCATTATCACATTAATGAGTTAGAAAGTGTTCCTTCCTATTTTTTGCTAGCTTTTGAGCAGTATTGCTAATTCCTCTTTAAATGTTGGGTAGAATTAACCAGTGAAGCCAGCTCACTCTGGGCTTTTCTTGGTTGGGAGGTTTTTGATTATTTATTCAATCTTTTCTCTTATTATACATCAATTCAGACTTTCTAATTTTTATTGAGTCAGTTTCAATATTTGTTGTGGTTCTAGGAATAAGTCGGTTTCATGTTGGCTAATTTACTGGAATATAATTTTGACAATACTATCTACAAATCCTTTTCTTTAAATTTATGTAAGGCTATTAGCAATGTCCCCAATTTTATTTCTGATTTTAGTATTTTGAGTTTTACCCCTTTTGTTCTTGGTCAGTCTAGCTAAAAATTATCAATTTTTTTAATGTCTTCAAAGAACTAACTTTTGGTTGTGTTGATACTTCTATAGTCTTTATATTCTCTGTTTCATTGATCTCCATCTTTATTTTATTCTGCTTGCTTTGTGTTTAGTTTGCTCTTCTTTTTCTATTTCCTTTGGTTGGGAAGTTAGATTATTGATTTGATATCTTCCTTTTTAATGTAGGCATTTATTACTATAAATTTCCCTCTAAGCAATGTTTTCACTGCATCCCATAAGTTTTGGTATGTTATATTTGTTTTCACTCATGTCATCTAATTTTCCTTGTGATTTCTTCTTTGATACTTTGGTTGTCTGAGTGTTTTTTAAATTATTACTTTCCACAGATTTGTAAATTTTCCAGGTTTCCTTCTGTTACCAATTTCTAGCTTCATTCCATTGTGGTTGGAAAAGAAACTTTGTATGATGTTAGTCTTTTATTATTTAATTTATTGATACTTGCTTTGTGACTTAATATATGGTCTATCCTAGATAATGTTTCATGTGTACTTGGGAAGAATATGTAATCTTCTGTTGTTTGGTAGAGTGCTCCATATATGTTAGGTGTATTTGGTTTATAGTGTTGTTCAAGTTTTCTGTTTTCTAGTTGTTATTTTGTCTAGTTGTTTCATCCATTATTGAAAGTGGGATCCAATAAAACAATCTATTTATCCCTTCAATTCCATCAATTTTTATTTCATGTATTTGGAGACTGTGTTGTTAGATGTGTATATTTTATAATTATTAATAGTTCTAGATGGATTAATTCTATCAAGTTTGTCTCTTGTAAAAATTTTTGCTTTAAATATACAAATATATTTTGTATATTACATGGAATGTCTTTTTCCATACTTTATTTCCAAAGTATTTATGTTTCATTCTTAAGTGGATGTCTTAGAGATAGCAATAGTTGAATTATGGTTTTTTTTTTTTCCTTTCTATTCTGTCAACTTCTGCCTTTTAAGGGGAGAATTTATTTACATTTAATGTGACTATTGATAAGGAAACACTTTTGCCATTTTACTATTTGCTGTCTATATATTTATGTTTTTTGTGGTTGCTAATCAATTTCTCTATTGTTTTTGTTTAATTGCTCTATTTGTGCACACCATCTTGATTCCTTTCTTATTTCTTTTACTGTGTAGTCTTTAGTTATTTTCTTAGCGGTTACCCTGGGGATTGTAATTATCTTAAATTATAATAATCTTGCTTAAATTAATAACAAATTAGTTTCAATAGTATACAAAAACTTGCTCATATATAGTTTCATACTCCCCCATGCACACTATATTTTTATTGTCACAAGTTACACCTTTATAGATTGTAAGCCCTTTGAAGTCATTTTAGAGTTAATATTTTATGCATCTGTCTTTTAGATCATATATTTAAAAAAGAGAAATTACAAACCAAAGACCTAATAATACTGGCTTTTATATTTACCTATGGAGTTATCTTTTCTGGTACTCTTTTTTTCTTCATATGATTTCAAATTACTCCCTCCTGTCCTTTCATTTCAGCCTGAAGGATTCTCTTTGGCATTTCTCATAAGGAAGGTCTACTAGCAATGAGTTCTCTTTTTGTTTAGCTAGGAAAGTCCTTTGTCAGGACTTTAAAGATGTCATCCACTATTTCTTCAGGACAAAGGTGGAAACATAGGGTCTGTCAGGTCTTTTCTGAGCATGTGTCCAGATTTATGCATGGTCTTCTAAATTCCACACAACATGTGGGAGCTTTTCAAAGCCCACTTCCTCCATAAATCTCCTTTCCAAGCCTCCTCCTATTTAAACTTTTTGTTCTGGCTGTTGTTTGCCCCAAATGTTACCAAACCCCATGTGTTAGTGGCTAATTTCATTTGTCTTTAAATGCTTTCAACACATGCTGCCCTGGAAGTGATCTCAGTTCTGGGGAAGGTCCAAGGTAGACAAAATGAAGGCAAACCCTTCAGGGATCTTTCAGGGAACCAATAGACAGGTCATAAGATACAATCACAATAAAGATTTGGAGAATAAGGTCAGTTACTCCCTCTGTAAGAGCAACCAGTACCAGGAATGCAGGCTGCCATCTTCAAGGTTTCCCCAAGCTGGGGAGTGAGAGATGATAATAGAGTATATTAAAATCACAGAGCTCTCATCAAAATCCAGCTGTTTTATTGTTTCTTTGTTAAGCATTCTCTTGATTGTGTTAAGTTTTTGATTAAATGCTAGAATTGAAAAAGAGTTAATTCTGACAGTTTTGCAAGCTTATTCATTGCTTATTTGGAGGCAAGGAGTTTTAGAATTCCCAACTCTATCATTTTCACTGATCTAACTCTAATCATGCCATTTTTAAAATAGTCAACATTTCTTCCTTTTGAGCCTTTATGTTTTACTTATTTTTCTTGCATCATTGCAATGGTTACAACTTCTATTACAATGTAATATAAAAGTGGTGATAGAAGTTATCATTATCATGTGAACAGGGAAAATTTAATTCGTTCACTTTTTAAAATAGCTTTATTTAAGAATAATTTGGGGGCTTCCCTGGTGGCGCAGTGGTTGAGAATCTGCCTGCCAATGCAGGGGACACGGGTTCGAGCCCTGGTCTGGGAGGATCCCACATGCCGCGGAGCAACTAGGCCCGTGAGCCACAACTACTGAGCCTGCGCGTCTGGAGCCCGTGCTCCGCAACAAGAGAGGCCGCGATAGTGAGAGGCCCGCACACCGCGATGAAGAGTGGCCCCCACTTGCCGCAACTAGAGAAAGCCCTCGCACAGAAACGAAGACCCAACACAGCCAGAAATAAATAAATAAATAAATAAAATTTAAAAAAAAAAGAATAATTTGTATACTATAAAATTCACATTCAATTGTACAAAGCAATGGCTTTCTGTAAATTTGCAGAACTGTGCAACCATAACCATATTCCAACTTTAGAACATTTCCATTGACCCAAAAAGATCCCTCCACCCATTTGCAGTTACTCTCCATTCCCATCCACAGCCACAGGCAAACACTAATCTACGGTGTGTCTCTACAGATTGCCTTTTCTGGACATTGCATATTAAGAAATCATACCATATGTCATATTTTGTACCACCAGACTTCTTTCAGTTACATAATGTTTCTGAAGTTCATCCACCATGTGGAATACATCAGTACTATTTTCCTTTATATTGCTGAATAACTTTACAGTTTGTGAGTATATCCCATTTTGTTTATCCATTCACCAACTGATATACATTTGGATTGTTTTCAGTTTCAGATTATTATAAATAATGTTGCTATAAAAATTAATATACAAGAATTTGTGTTAATATATGCCTTAATTTCTCTTGGATAGATACCTAGTTGTAGAATTGCTGGCTTATATGACAAATTTATGTTTACCTTCCCATGACACTGCCAAATTGTGCTCCAAAGTGGCTGACACATTTGACATTCCCATAAGAAAGGATGAGAATTCTAGTTTCTTCATAATCTGGCCAGTATTTGTTTGTGAAATGGTATCTCATTGTGGTTTTAGTTTGCATTTCCCTAATAACTAATGATGTTGACCATTTTTATGTCCTCGTTTACCATCTGAAGACCTTTGCTGGTGAAATGTCTAATAAAATCTTTGAATTTTTAAATCTTTACATTTTTAATTGGGTTATTTGTTATATTGAATTGTAAGGTTATTTAAATTTCTGAGATACACATACTTTATCAGACATATGATTTGTAATTATTTTCTCAAAGTCTCTGGCTTGTCTTTTCATTGACTCACTGGTATCTTTTGAAGTGTGAAAGTTTTTAATCCTCATGAAGTCCAATTTAATTTTTTTTTCTTTATGGAGTATAGTTTTATTGTTGGGATTAAGACATATTTGCTCACTTCAAGTTCACAGAAATTACTCCCGTGTTTTCTTTCAAGAATTTTATGGTTTTAGCTCTTACATTTAGTTCTATCATCCATTTTAGTTAATTTTTATGTATGCTGAATTCATTACTCTGCATATGGTTATCTGATTGTCTCAGAACCATTTCTTAAAAAGACAATCCTTTCTCCACTGAATAGCCATAACACCTGCATAGAATTGCCTTGGCATCACTGGTAAATATCTTTAATCACCTTTAGAGTAATCAAGCACATATTTATGTTGTGGTTATTGATGTTGTTATTAGAATTACTCTTATTATGATTACACCCAGCTTCTGTTAGCATGTAGTATCCTACCTTATGTCAGCACAGGGACCTCACACAGATTCATTAGTGTTGTCACCTATGGTTTCTATTAAAAATGCACAAAGCCATTCAAACACCTAAGTCACCTACCCAATTTCTTTTCCAGAGCTAGAATAATCTTTGATTTATAATTTTTTTATAATCAAAAGTTATTCATCTGACACAAACACTATTCCCTAAGTATTTAAACTTGTTTTATACATTCAAATTATAAATAATGGTGAAATAAATACCCAAATTATGTACATGTCAGTACATACACACACACACACACACACACACACACACCTTACTGCTATATACTGGATACATAACAGGATATACTGCTGTGTATCCTGATATTCTTTTCACTCAAAAATAAAGTATGAATGTATTTCCATGTAACTGGTATTCATAGACATCATTTTTTGTGGCTTTGCAGTGTTCTATAATGTGTAGCTTGCAATATAATTTAATTAATTTTCTATTATAGGGTATTTCTCTGGCATCAGTGTCTACATGCCACTCTTTTAAAATAGATTACATTCTGATATCTCTTCAATCTTCAGTTCAATATCCCAGATATAATTTCATAAAGCCTAAAAATTTGAAAAGAATGCCTTTACCTTGCTATTCTTTTATAATTGCTTTACCTATCTTGAGATTCAATTATCATATTTTCTTGTATTCAGGCCAAGTTGACCAAGCTACTACCTAAATTGTCAATTGATAACTCGTAAATAATGGAGTGTGCATCAGTCAGTTCATACCTATCTTATACATTTTTAAAGTGATCTTTTTTGTGGGGGGACTGAAAAGCAACATCTTAGAATATTAGAAGTAACTTGTGTTAGTATTACTATGGCTCTGATGTATTCAACACAAGTTTTCAGAATAAATTCTTACCTACTCTATGTCTCAAGCTTTGACACATAGGCACTAGTCAAAATCGTTGGTTACTACCTAGTCTCATAATTTCATATGAGTTATACATTATGGATCATGTGTAGAAATATAAACAATAAATATCTGAATCTCATAGTTTGTTGAATAATTAGACAGTGTGGATTCAACCTCAACAGATAGCTATAGTTTCAAATGTTCTTCAAAACTTGCTTTTCAAAAGAAGATATGTGTATTTGCACACACACGTGTGTATGTTTATCATATGTACATACACAGAATGACAGGATGACAATGAGAACCAGTCACGTTTTTAATTTCTTCAAGACTACTCATTGGATTTTAGAAAGGTAAGGCAGGTCAGCTGTTACTAGATATTTAAAAAACACTTGAATGACATTAGTTTTAAGGAACGTTATAAAAGTGTCCTCTTGGGTAGATAAGAAGCAGCTTATCACATGAAAGCCCTCAGAATTGTGCAGAGCCGGGTATTTCTCTATGTTAGTGACTATACAAAGTAACAATTATACAATTATAACAACCAGATCACTGCATCAAAATTTTTCATTTTATGTCCGTGTTTTCACTCTTTCTCTGTTCTTTTCTGGTTGCCTTAGAAGAGAACAGTTATTCTTTGTCAGGTTGAGGGCATTCAAGTGAACCAAAAGGTCAATCTAATTAAAAAAGGGAAAGAACTTCAAACCACAAGGGGAAAAAAGATCCAGCTAAATGCCAAGGAATTTATATTACTGAATGCATGAGGTAAACAGTCAAACAATGAGATGAATGCACAAAGGTGTCAAAGAGAAAAAAACAGTGGAGTCTCTGACCTTTAAATTAGTATTAGTTTTTGTAAATTAAATGATATTTATTCCTTGAAAGAGAAACATTGCACATTAGAAACATTTAAAAATACAATTAATTGTTATCATGTCTTAGTTTTGGAAAGCTTTATTTTCCTCCAAAGATTCACAACAATATTTATAAACTATTGAGTAGAGAAACTAGATTAAAAGGTAGCAACTTATCTGAATGATTCTTCCCAAGGATACTGTTAATAATTTTAATTTTTAGTCTTTGCCAAAGCTATCCATCATTTGGAACTGCCCCCCCCACAACCAAAGTATTGTTCAAAACACATTGATAAAGTTTAGTTAAACCTTTACAAGAATAGATTTTAAACTCTGTGGTATTAATGGTTTGCAAAGCAAAATAGAGAAAATACTATATATGGAACTTTTCACTTTATTTTTTTTGCCCCAAGCCATTTTTTTTTTACCAACGTGGAGCCATCCGGTAGTGAGTATGTAGTACAAATTTAAAAGTCCAATAAAGGATGAGGGTGCATTAACTAAATTGGTAGTTTGACTACATTGAAGTCTGTCACCAAGTGATTTTAATGCATTTTAATCATTTAGTTAGATGTTTCATAGCAGAAGTCTATTAACAATCACTAGTTCACCAAGGATTTTTGTATCATGGTGGATTGGAAGTGAGACATTCCATTAATAATTTCATCTCTTGTTAAATCTACTGGACCAAGCATACAATACCTTGGGCCAATCTTATCATCACCCTTTTTTTTTTTTTCGCTTATACTTTAGAAAATCATAGGAAAAAAAAGTGCAATGTCTCTGCAAATTGATCGTCTCTGGTATTACCTGGCTTATCAATAACCTAAAATGTCCTTTATGTTTTCCTTAGCCAAATCATTTCTATTTGAAAGAAAACTGAGGGTCCATTTTCCAGGTGGTAGCTTTAGGCTCCTGAACAGATTCTGAGGCGAAACAGTTCTCCTATTGCTTTTATCCTTTTCCTTAGTGGTTAACTCTGACTGTAATTGTCCTAATTTCCTAGGTTAATACCATAGTTCCCCACTATGACTGGCACTCAAGCTCTCAGCACTGCACACTTGGTTAGACCCTGGCAAACTAGGTAGGTCTTGCCAGGTTCCTTTGCCTTTGGTGGCTCCAGTATCCCACACACCTGCATCTTCCTATTTCTTATGCAAACATCTCTCAGAATCCTGGGTGCTGCCCACCGAGTTGTTCAATATTTGACAGAACCATGGATTTGCCTCTGCTCTGACTCACACCCTGGATAAATCCTAAAGGTTTTACGATTGCTTGAATTACAATGGAGCCCACTTTATCTCTTAGTTATTTGTGCCTTGGAGCTACTGATCACCAATAAGAACAAGCCTCTGTAGTGGGATTAATTAGCCCCAAACCAACCACGTATTTAGAGAGTGGGTTTTGGCCTAGTTCTATCTATCATATCACTTTCCCTCTGGATTGGTAAGTATTGTCAAAGTGTTAGCATATTTTCTGATGATGATTTCAGTTTTAAGGCATAACCAACTGTCATTTTCACTAAAAATAGAAAACCAATCATAATGGGATTAACTGTGTGTCTGCATTTAGACCTTGTCAGTTACTCTCTGCACTATACACCTTATGTGAAAACATTTCTGAGGGGGCATCTTTCACAGAATTTACTATTTTTCATGCCAACAGACAAAATTAAATTCAGAGAATTCAAAAATAATTTGAACAGTGATATATTGACCATGTTCCTTTTTTTAATTTTGGAATTAAATCCCTTTATCTTTGATAACATATTATAAAGTTGAGGACATGTAATTTTCAAAGATAGAACCATGTCTGTAAAACTATATTATATATAAGCTAATGCAAGCATGGGAAAACATGATAAATTGGCTGTATTTCAGTAAAGTTCTCACATACAGAATATTTTCTTTTAATGGAAATCTATTGATATTTGCTTGTCAAGCCCCAACCTCTGGAGAGCTTCTAGAGCCAGTTCTTTGCTGTGAAAGTAGTGAGAGATTTAGATTTCCTTTCTGAACAGGATTAAGTCAGTGTAGGCCTCAAAAAAAAAAAAAAAAGCAAAATAAATAAGGAGGCAGAATCTCTGGGTCTGATCTGTGGTAAAGTAGAAATATATATATATATATATATATATATATATATATATATATTTTTTTTTATACCAGAGTACCTGTGTAGTGATTTTCTATAAATCTTTATTGATGGTCTAAGGATTCACTATGACTTGTGAACTGTAAAGCTGTCCTAGAGAATTAAAAGCCTTGATGACTTGGAACATAATGTTACTCTATCTCCATTCACTGTGGCATGTCTTATGATCCTTCCTCTCAGAAATTCTTGTGGAATATAATAGTATTCCCTGACTACAATTCACAATACAAATAGAGATATGAATCCATGATGTTAAGATAAGAATATATCAATAGTTTTAATTTTTCAAGAGATGCTAATTTTTGGAAGGATTCTGAACATGAAGCAGGAATATAAGGATGCAAAGTATCAACTTCCCTTGGATATTTTCTCTCATGTTTTATCTCCAATACCAAACACACATTAGGTGGCCAATGTTTATTTTTTGCATGAACTGATTGTTAATGTTTTCATCTGGTCCACAGACTTAATGCTGGCAAGCTCCAGACTTGACTACTCTTGGAAAGTTGACTCACGTTGTTAGTAAACAGAAGCTAAAATGTACAACAGTGGTGACTTTTACCTTAAAATCTACCTCCTGAAGAGCACTAACATTCTGTTTAGATAAGGCACTGGGAGAACCAAATTATAATTTGTCAATCTCTTGATAAGTATGGGCCAGAGTAGGGGGAATTGGTATTTTAGTGCACCAAACTTGCACACGTCAATGACATTTGGAATTGTTTCTGATACAAGATACTATTGACTCTTGGGGTACAGAACCCTCAGTTATGGGCAGTTTGGGAAAGCACTCCTAAGGTTACTTTTTCAAAGTCTTTTTTTTCCCTAAGTTTCTACACCACCATGCTTCTCCTCCCACTCTATCTATTGATACATATTCTTTCTTTAGATGTATTAATAACTTTAAGATTGGACCCAAGTCTTTCCCTATCTTGGCACTATTTAGCCTCCTAAGGAAGTTGCCTCTCCCTATGATTATCATTTATTGTGTGATTACAATTTAATTCATATATCCATTATACTGATGGTCTCTCTAACACCTTACTGCCACCCTACATCTATAATTTTGTGCTTAAACATATGCATTGTTTAACATGTGCATGTTAAACATATGCATATGCATCTGATATCATGATTTCTTACCCCAGACAATTAGTTCTAAGCTCAAAGCAGGAAAGAGTTGCAAAAATTTCCTATTTTTCTCACTTCTGTTCCATAAGCAAGATGAGGATATTTAATACTAAAACATTAATTGTTGATAAAAACATCACTTTATATCTATAGGAAGCTATCATGTAACATTAAATATTTTAAAAAGCTGTACTTACATTTCTTCCTGAACTTCCTTTGCTTAATACACACACAGAAACCCTCAAGAGACCCAAACATTTTTTCTCACTTCTTAAGATCTGATTTTTCTCTACTATTTATCTACATTTATATGTCTACTACAAACTGTGTCACGCAGTGGGTGTGTTTTACAGTTATATGAGAGACTGACATTTTACAAATGGAGAAACTGAGGCACAGTAGAATTGACGAACCTTTTAGGGTTGACAATATGCCAATAGTACAAGAGTAACATATTTATTTGTGTTACTCCAAGGTTATAGTTTATCAAAATCATAGAGTTCTAGAAGTATATTCTCTAATTTCTAGAATGATATATCTAACTTTACTTTTTCAACCTCTACCTAGTTCTCAACCTATAGAATTATTTTGGAAATGCCTTAATAGATAATAAGGAATTGTCACGTTTTATACTCCTAGACCTGCTATTTCTCTGGAATTTTAACTAACCTACAATCCTTGCTTATTTTTCTTGCCATAAGTTCTGCAAATAATAGTCAGCCTTTGGCTTTACTTATTGTCGTTCACAGTGAATCATGTTTGCAATGACCTTAGAGCCTTTTTGAGGGATACCATTCTAGACGTACAGAAACTGCAAAACTGAGGTCAAACTCTCTGAGATCTCCAGATAAAAGGATTGTAGATCCATATGTTTCTTCACTAAAATGTGCACCAGTTTCTAAACCCCCTTCTGAGTTTTTCACAAGTGATGGGGCATAGGGCTGATTATTACTACTTTAAGAAGAGGAAAATAATATTGCATTTTCCATGGGTCTGTAAATCAGAATTCTAAATGTACTAAGGACTGGTTTTATTCCTATTGTAGCAAATACATAATACATTGAAACCAGCATACATTACTTCATTTATGTTATAGGTAGCATGAAATTATTACTATTATAATACTAATATCCTTTCACAGCATACACTGAATGATATACTAGCTTCCTGAATTTCCCTGAAAATGGTATGAATGATATATAATTTAAAATTCTATACAATAAGCTTACTTTATTGATATTAGCACTTAAAGATCACTCAGAGTAACCCAATGATTATAGAAATTTCTGAAAGGTAGAAAAAAGTATTTTTAAACAAAGAAATAGGAAGAAATATATAAAATGTTTCATTTCGAACTTGCATTATTTTTCTAAGTATGTTTCCTTTTAGGAAAGCAGCATACTGAAAAAGAGGAGAATATCCATAGCATTCATACATTTAATAACTTATTTTGATTTAAAGAATTAATACTGGCATTGTGCTAATAAAAAGTCACATTGTACTGCATGTATATATTTTCCTTTGTTTGTCAAAGATACTTTTTAAAAGATAGACAATAAGACTTCGCTATAAAACTAATTTGGTATAATGAGAAAACAAAGGTAATCTATTTTCCATTGATATTTAATGTGTAACAAATATTAAGGTAATATCATTAGTGCTGACAACTAATAGATTATTATGTTATTCTGGCCTTTTAGAAAAGAATAACAATCTGGACTTCTCTTGTGGTCCAGTGGTTAAAAATCTGCCTTCCAATGCATGGGACGCAGGTTCGATCCCTGGTCTGGGAACTAAGATCCCACATGCCACAGGGCAATTAAGCCTGCATGCGCTAGAGCCCGCGTGCCACAACTAGAGAGCCTGAGCGCCCCAGCTACTGAGCCTCGGCTCCCTGGAGCCTGCGCGCTGCAACAAAGAGCCTGCACGCCGCAACTAAGACCAGACGCAGCCAAATAAATATAGATAAATGAATAAATATATAAATAAAATTTTAAAGAAAGAATAACAATCTAAAACTTTCACAATATTGCACTAAATTAGTGACTTAAAACATCTTAAAGGTTTAAATTATGACTGTCATGTTTCTAGGCCAGACATTATAGATAGTGGATGGCAAAGAGTAATCTAAGCTTCTGTAGAATAATCCATAATTTCTATACATCTATAGGAATCTTAAAGTAATTTGACTCGGGGCAAAACCCAGCTAAATCTCTTAAAAATTAATAATATATATTAATTGACTGAAAAGAATGGCTTTTTTAAAAAAATGCCTTTGTAATTCAATCAAAATGATAGGAAATGTGATAGATAAATAGTTGTGCACATAAAAAAGTGAATTTTCAATTGTTCTTTAGTACGTGAGACATTCAAGAGATTTTTATATCTGATGATTAACATAATTGGCAAGTTCCAATTTCTCTGTTTGCAAACAAGCAGCTTGCATTTTGAATTAGAGATGTTGGTAGAGAAATAACAGTTTTGACTGTGAAAATCTGCTAATGAAAGCTGCTACTTCATGCTCAATGCATAGAAATTGCATAACTACTGCAGTGAATTGATATTCTCATACCACAGAACTTCACAAAGATATCAAAGAATGTAATTCATAACTTAGTACTTCTTAAACAACTACTACTGAATGAAGAAAACAGCTGAACAAGATAACAGAAATGTTGTTAGCAATATATACAAAGAATGCAAAACTAGGTGTTTTTAATTTATGATAAAAATTTCAAGTGCATAAGGTTTCTTCTCCTAGATATATAGAATCAATAATGAATACAACAGTAATATTTTTAAAAAGTAGTCCTGCACCAGACCAGAAATAGATATAAACTGTTAAATGATAAATGGAAATATTAACATAAAACTTTGGTTAGGGTGAAAGTATATATTATATCTATGAGTGTATTAGAAAAATTACCTACAGAAATTAGCTGCTATAACACCTGTGCTAGTATTAACACCTGAACTTAGTATAGGGATATATAACTATATAACAATATATAACTATCTTCTACAGGATAATATTAACTTTAGTTTTCTATATATAATATCAACAGCAGTTAATACTTTAGTTATAATAACATCATCATCATCAAAATAGTTAACATAGATTGAATCATTTATCATAAAAACAACAAGATGTAAAAACTATTATTATCCGTAATTAATATAAGAGTAAACTGAGACATAGAGACATTTAGCAAGTTGATCAGTGTCATAGAACTAATAAGTGATAGACCCAATGTATAAATTTGGCAGTTTAGAGCCATAAAAGACCTAATACAAATGATTTAGCACAAATTCCCATTATTTGAAATAGCAGCTGTAGCAAGGCAAAGAATATGCTAGTGGCCCCTTTTGTTTCCCCCTTAGTCAGGGACTTTTGCAGCCAACTATAAACTTAAGTGGCAAAGTAAAGAAAAAAAAAAATGACTTTGCTTGAAAGTCACATATCATTGAGTACAGATTTCCGCTTTCACGTATGGTTAATGAAGAATTATCTTGCTTCAGACCAACACCGTACTAACTATCTTGCAAAAATAGACTTTTAAGAGTAATAATCAAATCTAGTAAACAATGGAGTAACAGCCTTGTAACATCGAAATAAAATCACTGCAAGTATGGAATTCACAGCCAGTAAAAATATCCTTGAAAAGTAAAAACTAAATAAAAATATTTTTAGATGATTAAAAACTGAGATAATTCACTACCAGAAACCTGATACTACACAAATACTAAATCAATGTCTTCACACAGATGAGCAATGATCCCAGAGTGAGGTATACAAATGCAGGAAAGTAAATAAAGAGCAAAGAAAATACTATAAATAACAAATATAACAATGTTTAAAATATATGCATAATTTAATGCATGGCAAAAATAGCAAAAAGAGAAAGGGTAAATGGAGTTAAAATGTTCCAAGGCCATCTGATAAATGGTGTCATTACATTATTATAAGTCAAGGATGCATATTATAATATATGGGGTAACTACAACAGTATGCATTCTGCTAGAATACCATTAGCGAGACCTCTTACACTCTAGATGTGAATAGACTATCCTAGCTCAGTTTACTCAGCTGTAAAGGAAGATAGATGACAGAAGACTAAGTATACCAATGGGCAGCATCAGTAGTGCCTCTTTGGTGGGAATTTTTGCAAAAATTCAGGGACAATTCTTTGGCCTACCAAGTGAAGACTTAGGTTTGAGGCAACACATTGGAGTATGGAAACAACTTTATCTCAGAGGCTGTAGGCTCCATATAAGAAGCCTTGGGCATAATTCCATATCCCTGCAAAAACACCAAACAAAACAAAACAAAGCAAAGCAAACAAAAAACCCTCTTTACAAGTAATTCAACACACAAGGAAAATCGAATCTGTGTCTTCCAACCTGATATTTATAAATTAATCCATCTTACCCAAACCCCAGTCCAGCTGCCGGAGGTTTACTAAATAGTCTGACAACTGAAATACTGCTATCATAGGGCTCTGCTAAGTGAAAAAACAGCTAAGTGAAAGTTACCTCAAGGTCAATTTCCCATATAAAAAGAAAGTTTTGTTAACTCAGTACTCACAACTGAGTACTTTATTTATGAAAAAAATAGTAACAAGATGAAGATTAAAATTCACAATCCATGGAGAAGACAACACAGAGAGAAAAAGAGGGGGGAAAACCCAGTGGGACAAAGAATAAACAAATCCTAAGATACTAGATATAAACCCAAATTAATAAGTAATTGGGTTAAATGCAAACAGGCTAAATGTTTAGGTAAAACTTGTAGAGTGAGTTCGAAAATAACAATACCTGTCCGTTACAGATCAAGATGGCAGAGTAATAGGACATGGAACTCACCTCAACCTCCATCCCCCGAACACATCAAAATACATCTACACATGGAAGAATTCTCACTGAAAACAAACTGGCAGAAGGACCCCTGCACAACCAAGGCTATAAGAAAGATGCACATGTAGTTGGGTAGGAAGAGAAGAAAAGCCATCAGGTCAGGAACTGTGCCCCTGGGTGGGGACTCAGAGGAAGAGGGAGATTACAGGGGTGGACACCTCCCTGGGAAGTGAGCAGTTCAAGCCAAAGATTGGGCACTCCAAACACAGGGTCCTATGTGGGGGAGACAGGCCCCTTGTCTGGTTAGAGGATCACTGGGGCTAATAGAAGGGGAAGCCTGGACTCTGTTCATGAGTACACACACACAGACTTGCCCCTGAGGCCAGGTGGAGAGAGATCTGCTCTAGTGGTGGCAGGGTTTCCTGTGACTGCCTCCTGGCTTGCCCGAGCCCAAGCCAAGCAAATGTTCTAGGCCTGCTCACTCTGTGTCACAGTGAGGGACTGGATCTGGGGCAGCCAAGACCAGGGAAAAGACTCGACTGTGGGACACAGAGGCAACCCAGTTCCGGGGCAGATCCTGGGGGGTGGGGCAGCAGCTATCATTGGCCCTTACTCAAGCAGCTCTGTAAGCTGATAGGGCGGGGGGGGGGGGTCTCTGGAGAAAAAAAAACAGAGATGACTTTCTTGACATAAGAGAAGCCATTTTTGGCCTAAGCCATTTTGTGATCTAAGCCTAGCCACAATGCTTACCCTTGAACAGGTCTCAATAATAAATGATCTTAAGGGAACAAAAAAATGTAGAAACAAATTACAATTATCAGGCAAGAGAAATAATAATAGCAAAGATAAAAATATCAGTTGTAAAAACTCCCAGTTCTCTTTCAGTGGTAAAGATTAGCCTGAAGTGCTCAACCAGCAGATCACCTGGAACCTAA
Source organism: Balaenoptera ricei (assembly GCF_028023285.1). Taxonomy (NCBI): domain Eukaryota; kingdom Metazoa; phylum Chordata; class Mammalia; order Artiodactyla; family Balaenopteridae; genus Balaenoptera; species Balaenoptera ricei. Next base: position 117,552,193 of record NC_082640.1, on the reverse strand, counting down.
GGGATGATGTTGACCTTTTCTGACCCTTGTGACTTTAATCACCTAAAGCTTGGACTCTGTCAACCACCCAAGCCACTTCATGAATATGCCCTTAGCTTAAAACTACCCAGATTGTGCTGTTTGGGAGACACTGCCTTGGGAAAGACCCCCGGTGTTCCCCTTACTTGCTGCAAGTAATAAATGCTTCCTTCTCCCAATCTTTGGCTTGGTTGTGTCTTTTGGCTTGACACCCACCAAGAGGCAAACCCACTTTTCAGGTAACAGCTCCAGTGAAGCAGCCCAGATTTCTGATACTAGACACTCAACCACAGCACACCCCTGATACATTGCAACAGGCCACCTGCACTGCAGAGATTCCACACCAGGATGGGGGCAGCAGAGGCTGAAGGTAGTGATCAGCTGTGAGGAACAAAGGGGACTTACACCAGAGGTTGCATCTGTGCAGAGTTGTGGATGCCTGCACAGGCAGTTCATCAGAACTGTCTGCAGTGGACACAAGCCCAGAGCCCACACAAGCCCCACTTGCATCAACACTCCCCCTCTTTGGATCAAAGGTCTGTGGGGAAGGGGAAAACACACACACTTAAAGGGACAGAGCCAACTTAGGCCTGACTCTCAGGGTTTCTGCTCCAGCAACTTGGGATCAGACCCCACCCACTATAGGGCAGTAATGGACACTGAGCAGTCCTGCCTTACACCAAGCATCAGCCCTAGTCCCTCCATCTGCAGCCCCACCCTCTACCAAGGTGAGAGCTGTCAGCACACTCTGAGGAAAGAAGTGACTTGTATCCATAACAAATCCAGCTTCCCCTCCAAAGGCATTAGAAACATGAAGTCTGTATTAGGATGTGCCCACATAAGATCACCCCTTCAAGATCACAAGATCAAATGTTTCACCTAAATTCATAGAGGCAGAGAAAGTTAAGCAAGATGAAAAGGCAGAGAAACAACTCTCAGTTGAAAGAGCAAGAGAAAACCCCTAAAAAATAATGAAACAGAAATAAACAATTTACCAGATAAAGAATTCAAAGCACTGGTAACAAAAATGTTTAACTGAATTAGGGAAAAGAATTGATGTACACAGTGAACACGTTAACAAGGAAATAGAAAATATTAAAGAAGACCCAATCAGAAATGAATAATTCAATAGCAGAAATAAAAACATACTAGAAGGAATGAAAAGCACACTAAGTGATACAGGAGAATGCATTAAGTGTCTGGAAGATAGGATAATGGATCACCCAATCAGAACAGCAAAAAGAAAAGCAAATTCTGAAAAATGACAACAGCCTAAGCGATCTCTGGGATAAAAGTCAGCATACCAACATTCACTTATAGGAGTCCCAGAAGGAGAAGAGAGAGAGAAGGGGATTGAAAATGTATTTGAGGAAATTATGGCTAAACTTATAAAACTTGAAGGAAGACACAGATATCCAGGTATAGCAAGCACAGAGAGTACCAAACAAGATGAACACAAAGAAACCCACACCAAGACATATAATTAAAATAGCAAAAGTTAAAGACAAGGAGAGAATTCTACAGACAGCAAGAGAGAAACAAAGAGTCATATACAAGGGGACCCCATAAGGCTATCAACTGATTTCTCTGCAGAAACTTTACAGGTCAGAAGGGAGTGGCAGGATATATTTAAAGTCCTGGAAGGGAAAAATCTGCAACCTAGGACAATCTACCCAGCAAGATTATCATTTAGAATAGGAGGAGAGATAAATAGTTTATCAGACAAGCAAAAACTAAAAGAACTCAGCAATAATAAACCTACCCTGAAAGAAGTATCAAAGGTACTTCTCTAAATAGAAAAGAAGCAAGAACGTATAAGAAAGGGAAAATTCCAACAGGAGAGGCTATTATATAGTAAAGATTGAAGATCATTTAAATAAGCCAGTACATAGATTAAAAAAAAATTGTAAAAGCAACTATAACTAAAATAAACAGTAAAAAGATAAGCATGAAGATGTAAAATATGACATCAAAAACACAGAATGTAGGGGAGGGAAGTAAAAAAATATAGATCTTTTAGAATGTGTTTGAACTTAAATGTCTACCAGTTTAAAACAAGTAGATGTAGTTATAGGTCAACATACATGAACCCCATGGTATCCACAAATCAAAGACCTATAATAGATTCACAAAAACTAAAAAGAAAGGATCACAAGCACACTACCACAGAATCAAACCACAAAGAAAAAACAAAAAAGAAGAAATGAACAGGAAAGAACTACAGAAACAACCAGAAAAAAAGTAATAAAATGGCAATAAGTACATAACTACCAATGATTACTTTAAATGTCAATGAACAAAATGTTCCAATCAAAAAACATAGGGTGGCAGATCAAATTAAAAAAAAAACACACACAAGACCCCTCTATATGCTGCTTACAAGAGACTCACTTCAGTGCTAAAGACACACACAGACTGAAAGTGAGGGGAGGGAAAAAGATATTTTCTGCAAAGGGAAACAACAAGAAAGTGGGGGTAGCAATACTCATATAAGACAAAATAGACTTTAAAGTAAAGTCAAAGATAAAGAAGGGCATTATACAATAATAGAGAGCTCAATACAAGAGGAGGACATTACACTTGTTAATATATATGCACCCAATACCGGAGCATCTAAATATATAGAGTGAATACTAACAGACATAATGGGAGAAATTGATGATAATACAATAATAGTAAGGGACTTTAACAGCCCACTTACATCAATAAACAGATCATGCAGACAGAAAATCAATAAGGCAACAGTGGTCTTAAATGACACAATAGACCAGTTGGGCCTAATGGATATCTATAGGACATTCCATTCAAAAACAACAGAATATGCATTTGTTTCAAGTGCACATGGAACATTCTCCAGGAGAGATCGCTTGATGGGCCACAAAGTAAGTCTCAACAAATTTAAAAAGACAGAAATTATATCAAGCATTTTTTTCTGACTACAAAAGTATGAAGCTAGAAATCAACTACAGAAAGAAAAATGGGAAAATAACAAACATGTGGAGACTAAACAACATGCTACTAAAGAACAAATGGGTCAAAGAAGTAATCAAAGAGGAAATCAGAAAATATCTCTAAACAACCAAAACTGGAAACAAAACACTCCAAAATCTATGGGATGCAGCAAAAGCAGTTCAAAAAAAGAACTTCATAGTGATAAAGGCCTTCCTCAAGAAACAAGAAAAATCTCAAACAACCTAACCTATGTCCTAAAGGAATTAGAAAAAGAAGAACAAACATAGCCCAAAGTCAGCAGATGGAAGGGAATAATAAAGTTCAGAGAGGAAAGAAATAAAATAGAGATCAAAAAACAATAGAAAAGATCAATGAAACCAAGAGCTGGCTTTTTGAAAAAATAAATAAAATTGATAAACCTTTAGTCAGGCTCACCAAGAAAAAAAAGAGGACCCAAATAAACAAAATAAGGAATGAAAGAGGAGAAACAGTAACTGATACCACAGAGATACAAAAAAATCATAAGCAAATACTACGAAATTTTATCCTAACAAAATGGACAACCTAGAAGCAATGGACAAATTTCTAGAAACATACAACTTGCCAATACTGAATCAAGAAGAAACAGATAATTTGAATAGACTGATTACTAGCAGTGAAATTAAATTTGTAATTAAAAAAAAACCTCTCAACAAACATAAGTCCAGGACCAGATGGCTTCACAGGGGAATTCTACCGAACATATAAAAAAGAACTAATACCTATCCTTTTCAAAATATTCCCCCCAAATTGAAGAGGATGGAACTCTCTCAAATTAATTCCATGAGGCCACAATTACCCTGACACCAAAACCAGACAAAGGCACTACAAATAAAGAAAATTACAGGCCAATATCTGTAACGAATACAGACACAAAAATCCTCAACAAAATAGCAAACCGAATCCAACAATACATAAAAAGGATCATACACCATGATCAAGTTGGATTTACTCCAGGGATTATTCAACACTCACAAATCAATGTGATACGCTACATTAACAAAATGAAGGATAAGAAAAATTACAAGATCATCTCAATAGATGCAGAAAAAGCACTGAGAAAATTCAACACATGCTCATGATAAAAACTCTCAAAGTGTGTAGAGAGGGAACGTATCGTAACATAATAAGGGCTATTTACAACAAACCCACAGTTAACATAGTACTTATTGGTGAAAAGCTGAAAGCCTTTCAGCTCCAAACATCTGTGATTTCATAAACACAGTCTACAGATCTGCACACTCTCATACCAGCCAAGTATATACATTCACCATTCATTTCCTGGCCTCCTATAACACTCTTAGTCACGTCTTTCAACACTTCATGGTCCCCCTGCATTCCTGGAACATGGAAATAGTGTTCTATACCTTTCAGAGTTACTGAAATATTTTATTGTTTATAAGACTATTTAATTAAATGAAAGCTGATCAGTTCTTCCAATAATTTACAGTATCTCATGAGGATACATCTATCCACTCAAAATCAGTCATTGTGCATAATCATTGCATACTATACTGTATTATGTGTATGTATAGATCTAAAAATTATATATTATCCCTTTTAATATTCAATTTGTTGTCCTATATCATCTAATGCATATTTACTACACAACTTACTGATATTTGACTTTTTGAAAGCAACAGTGTTACAATTAAATTGAGGATTTAAAAATGAATATAACATTCCCTTACACAGAGGGAGCATATACATTAGAAGTTAAAATGGATTCATCAACCAGGGATTCTGGTTTCTAAGTAAAGCATGAATGAGTTGTTTAATAGAGTAATGCCATATTTGTAGTTCCTTAAAAATCTCCTGGTGTTAAGAAGAATTAATGTACTTTGTACTATCCATAAAACTCATGCTTTTAGGGCTTTTTTCTTAGAGTAAGAGAACCATACACATTTACATTGAGCTTTGAGAGAAATGTGGCATTATTCTCTCATTTTGCAAAGGAAGTAAGAAATCTTCTCTGATTAATAATGTTAAAATGCATTGTGTCTCAAAGAAATGCAAACATGAACTGACTGAGAAGGTGTGGCCCCACTACTGTCCTTCTAATGTGGGACCATTTTGAGAGTTGATGAAGCCCTGTGTCACTAACAGATGTCAGGTATCGGCAGCAAACTTGCCTTGAGTTTAAAGGTTTTATTCTTTACATAGATGGTTAGATAAAGCAAATTTCTAACCTCCTATTTCAAAGTCACTCTTCCTCTGCAAATGTAAGATTTCACATCTGCAAAGTGAGGGTATTGCACCAGAAAGTCTCTAATATTTCTGTAAACTCTAATTTTCTATGAGTCTAAGTACATGAACAGTTGTAATTAAAGCATCTTAAGATGACGGCCTGGAAGAACTGAGGCAGTTCAAAGAGGGAGGAGACGACTTCTCGATGGGAAGATTACTTCAATGATGTGGGTCTTAAAGGGCTCTGAGAGCCACTGTCCGTGGACAGGCACATTTTAAATCTAAGCGGGGTCACAAATTTTAATGAAAAATATTTCTATTTAAAAGAGTATTAGAAATAAGCTTGGAAAGGTAATTTGAGTGGGACAAATATGTAGTGATATTTGAGACCTAAAAGGAAATAGGTACTAGAGAACGGTTGTACAGTTTGATAGAGGAGGGGCTACAAAATGAAACAGTGTATGGGAAAAAGAAATACATAAACTTCTTCAGAAGTTAGCTCCATTTTTGGCCCTGCTTGTTCATTCAGCACACAATGAAGGAATAAAGAAAAGAATAGTAAGATTTACAGTTTATAAGATACGACCTTGCAAATTGAGTGCATAAGGGCAGGTAAATAATTTTCCATACTTTACAAATCTTTTTTTTTTTTTTTCACCTAAACAAGTGATGTGAACCTAGTAGGTATTCAGTCAATATCATGAATTTAAAGATGAATATAGAATATGCATATACAGAAGGAAAGAAATAATTAGCAATATTAAAGAAAAAGAAGGAAAAAATCTAGCTTTACTTCTTAATAAGTATTCTTATCTATTCCTTTAAAATATCTAAAAACAAATGCATTTGTGCAATTTTCCTCAAAAGTAGAATAATCCTTACATTATCACAACTTAATGAGTAGAATTTATGAAATATAACCAATGAAAAGCCAGTGTTTTTGGCAAAACCTATTTCACATCTATGGCAATAGCAATTCAATTTAATTTAACAAATATTATTGAAGTACAGTCTCAAATATTTCAACTACAAAACAATCAGTATTAGTACAGAAAGTATATAAAATATGCAAACCAACATCAATAAATAGGTTAAAATGCTCATTATTTACATAGTTTTTAAAATATCCAAACTAATGCCAATAATTTAAGAAAAAATATCTTTTTCTCAACTTTATATTCATGTTTGTATAAGATACCCAATTATTTCTTGTCTTTCAAATGAATTTTAGCATAGAGCAAAACAAACCATGACACAAATTAAGATATCATTAAACAAAATACAGTGCTTCACTTTAAGTTACATCAAAACAGCCACTGTATATATAGTTACAGTCATTTTATGTAGGATCTGAATTCATTTTATTTCCATCCTGCTACACAATGTAGCATATATGATACTACCCAATAAGACAATATTCCTAATATTCATAAAGCCTACTGTTTTCTGCTCCAGTGGTGCAATGAATTAATTAAAATTGAGTGTATCTCAACATAAATTTTGAAATGCCTTTGCTATTTTCCTTCTATTAAAACTTGCTATAAAATAGATAACTAATAAGAACCTGCTGTATAAAAAAATTTAAAAAATACTTGCATGAATTAAAAATTCATTAGACACCAAGTGAGTTGCTGTAAATTCTCTTTAACCTCTGTTATTTTATGTAGTTTATATTCATTCACCTTGATTTATACAAATCATTGGTATGTTGGAATTAATGAGTCATCACATCCTATATAAGAGCATATTTTCCTTCATTCTATTGTTCCTTTATGATTAAAACATTGCATTATGAAATATGAGAAATATTACTGGCAATGTGGGTTTTGATGTATACATCTTATTAAGCCCAGAGGATGTCAAGGCATTTCATTGTGCTGTCAAGAGAAGGAAAGATATTAAAAGGCCAAATATGAGCAAACTAATGAAAATAAATTATCTTTGCACCCCTTTAAGAATTAACTTATTTTTACCTTTATTCCTTTTAGTAGTTTTAAATTTTTGCCTTAATCATATGTTTTTGTACTAAGATTCAGTTTTAGTTTTTATGAAAGACTATTTCTTTAATTTATAATCAAATAGCCAAATATCTATTTTCTATCTAGTTAGCTATTAATCCAAATGAACTTGTGTCCCTTATTGTTTAATTATAATCCTTTTAACTTATATTGTTCTGTTTTATTTTTAGACACTTTGGAACTCTGCACGTGTTTTTCCTTTTTCAGGGCACAAATATTCCTAGACTAAAACTGATGTGTAAATCTGCACTATTTTCTGAGAAACATTGCATTGTTTCACAGAAGATATTAAAAATCAGATATTAATCTGGTTCATAATTTTTAAAATTTTGGTTTAATAATTTTATTTTACCTAGATTTTTACCTTCTGATACCTAAAATACAGAATTTAGAATTCTAAGATTTTAATTTGATTTTACTATTTATGATTAATACTTAATAACCTAATTAAGATGACAGTTATTTGTCTGTTTTTTCACCATTTATCTCCATTGCTTTGACTTCTAAATGTAAAAAGTCAAATTCATCCTCTTTCTTAACTTTCCCACAGGCAACTCAAATTCAACATGTTTAAATATGAGTTTTTAATCTTCTTTAAGAATCCTTGTACTTCAGTGATCCGTGTCCCCATTAAAGTCATTACCTTCCATTCCATTTTACCAACTAGAAACTTGAAATCATGTTTTAACCCCATTTCCCTTCAATTCCCATGGCTATTTGACTAACAGTCTTAGGAACTTCAAATCTTAATTATCTCTTTAATCCATAGAGCTTCTTCGACCTTTATTGCTAACATACTAGTCCATGTGCCATTATTTCCTGTGTTTATTTGCAAAAGACTCAACTCAAGTCCCAGCACTATTGTAAAAACTGAAAATTCATTTTTTACACAAGCGTTAGAATGATCCTTAAAACACACACACACACACACACACACACACACACATTATTCCCAGGCTTAACTTTTATGTCTGACACTGCCCTTGACATAAGGATCAAAATACAACCCTGGACAATCACATCCAAGCTTTCCTCATTCATCTCCTGGAATGGTACACTTCATTTATCTCTCTGCCCTCTAGCAACACAGGCAGTGTTTATTTGTTTCCAACACAAGCTGTGCTCTTTTTTGCTTCTGGGCCTTTGCACTTATTTTTTCCACTGTCTAAAATGCTGTCTATCAAGTTGGCTCCTTATTAATTAACCATAGCTACCAAGGTTTATTGTTAATAACAGGAAGCTCCCTAGGTAACTACATCAAGAAGAGATTAAGTATCAGCAAAAGTAATTGTAAGGGCAGGAGTTTCAAAATGTGGCCATGGAGGAAAACCTCCCAGAACAAAACAGAATCAACCCATTAGGAAAGCTACTGTCCTGGAAAGAAGAGCTTAAGAGTAGTCCTTAAGAATTAATTTAGTTCTTAAACTAATTAAAGTGTCAAGAATCCATAATCAAGCCAATGCAATTATTGCCTCCACTGCAAATGGCTCTTGACTCTCAATAAGCTGAAGAATACCAAACCTTATATGAGTCCATTTAAAGGGTGGAACCAATTTACATCTAAACCCATGCTGCAATAAAGTCCATGGAATGTAGCATTGGCTCTCTACTTTTTGTTTAGTAAAGAACAACACCCTACAAGGGGAGTGGAATGTGGAGTCTGATCCCCTCTCCTCTCTAACAATCCCGGTCAGAGTTACTGTCTCACATAAATAACTTTGCTATACTGAAGAGATTAACAGAACATTATATATCAACTGAATTTCAATAAAGTAAATTTTTTTAAACGTTGAAATAAATAAATGAATACTGCTTCATGAGAAAAGGTGAGAAATTATGGAAGCATCAGATGTTGAACTTAGATTTACCAGTGGTACTTTAAGTCATTAATTTCAAACAGTTCTGAAGGTCATATATCTCACAGTAAGATGATGGTAATGTTGTGTACCTTCTGGGGTTGCTTGGCATATTAAAGTTAGTTAGATGACCAATGAATGGTAACCATTATTATTTCAATCAGTGAAACATCACTGAAACATAAGTTCTGGCATTAAAAAGAATGCAACGCTGTGACCAGTCTAGTCCTCGTTGTCTGGTAAAATGCGTTTCTAGACCATATATACCTGCAAAGCATCACCATATGTATTTCAGCCAAAGATCTGGACATACACAACTTATCTTTAAAAAGATTTCAAAGGTAATACCAGGAATGTAAAACCTATTATGGAGAAACCTGGAAATACCATCTTAACCAAGTGATAAAGGCTAAAATTAACAGTAACAGTTCATGTAGATATTATGATATAAGAAGGTCACTAGTCTCTGTGGTATCCTTCCTCAAAATCCATAAGCCCAGTCTAATTATGAGACACAGTAGGTAAACCCACACTGAGACATTCTACCATACCAGTATGCTTTAAAAGTGACAAGGCAAAAATAAATAAATAAATAAATAAAAATAAAAACAAGGAAAGACTGAAAAACAATCACAGATTGAAGGAGACTGAGAATGACGACCAAGTGAATCATGGTGTCCTGTACTGAATCCTGGGTCAGAAAAAGGATATTACTGAAAACACTTGTGAAATACAAGTTTGTAGTTAGCTAATAGCATTGCATCAATGTTAATTTCTTAGTTTTGATAAATATACCAGATCATAAGAGCCATGAACATTAGGGATGGTTGGATGAAGAGCATACGGGACCTCTCTCTCTGTACTATTTTGGCAACTCTTCAGTAAATCTAAAATTATTTCAAAATAGAAAGTAAAAAAACAAAAACATAAACAAGTTCCTCTTTATCACTAATTGTGACCTGAAGTTCAGCTTACTTGTCTTTTGCTTTCTGTCTTGTTTTATATGACTTCCATTTTTCTAGAATATAACTGCATTTGACAAACGTTTCTTTAGGGTTCTCTGTAAGATATCTGACTTTTAAAAATTGACTGGCAAAGTTCAAAAAACCTTATCCCCTGATCATTTCTTTATGCTGCCAATGTCATTCACATCCAAGATCCTTGACCTAAAATTCTTCTAACTAAATTTCTACAGTGTTGACTGCCATTCAAAGAAACATAAATACCATCCTCTGAGAACTGCATGCGCTATATGGAGTGAAACGCTCTCTCTCAAAATGATTAAGTTTGTTTTAAATTCATCATAAAATAAGAATAGGGAAAAAAGTCTGATATTCAGGCTGAAATACTATATTTATTTCATCAATACAAGTCACACTTATGACCCCATCCCTTACTGTTCATTGTATATAGAGCAGTAGACATAATGCAGCAGAACAAAAAAACAAAATTGGCCATCCTATCTGCAAGTAACTTACAGGATAATATCACACATAAGTACCAACTTTAATATGCCATGAGTCTAGGTATCCTGGTATACAATGATTTCCAATAATTGTAACAAATGGTGCTTTTAAGTTTTCCCTTGACTATTAATACTAGTTGCCTTTAATGACTGGCTAGGGCATTGAAGAGAACTAGAAGAGTTGTTACTTTCATATAACTAAGTTTCCCCTGATGTTCGCTCTTATGCCTGATCTATACACTAAGCACTAAATGAGTCCCTGACTTTTGGACAATTCCCTCCCTAAATGTTCACTCATAACTTCCATTCACACAAAAAAAGTTACCAAGAAGTGAATTGGTCTTATAGACTTATCCAGAATGGTTGTTTCTATCTTAATTCTACTTTTATGCTTCTTTATTATATATCATATTATCTAAGAGTGAGGTATAAGCCCTATTTCTGAGTCAGAGGCAGTGGTAAGTAAAGGGTAAAAGGATGAAATCCAGAACCAAAACAATCAAGACAGATATAGTGGAGAGGTGGTAATAAATGGCAAGTCAGTGGAGTGGTACAGATTAGTAAGTTTGAAAAAAGTAGCGGTCAAGAAGGAAATATTGCTCAAAAACCATCTAACATTCAGATATGAAGAAGTATACCTAAAATGGAGATCAATTTGGTCAGTCAGATAAGGTTTTGGACAAGAGAATCAGATCTAGTACACAGGAGATTAGATGACCTCTGGTTCAAGAAAAATCTGACCTCATACATGTACACTATTTTTACTACATCCTGCTGGAATAGGATTCACTGAGTATGGCTAATCAGGTAAAGCAAAGTCCAGTCTGCTTGCTGAATTGAAGTAATTCTCTTTTCCAAACCCATATTCTGAAATACATAAAGTTAAATTCATTATATTCATCCACAAAATGTAGTCTATTTGTGCTTTTAGCTTTGTCTTTGACAAAGCCACCAAAAATGCCCAATTATTTATCCTTAAATCGACAATTCTTTTAATTCTTCACATCCTTCTATGGTAAACAGAAAGGACATCTACCCACAAACATCTTTGACATTCATCCCCTTTCCTTTATGTTATTGATTTGATTTCACCTCTCATCATTTCTCACAAGAAATTTCAATAACCTCTTAAATGTTTTCCTTATTAAATTTCTTTTCCATATTTAATTCATTTCCACAGAGCCTGGCATGATCATATCACCCATAGTCCAAGAATCATTGACTGCTTAGAGGCTGAGCTTACCCTTTAGAATGAAAATTGTAGATCCTTCCTGAACAGGCTATAACATATACTTTCCAGAAAATTTGCCTTCCTATGCAGACTTTGTTGACCTATATTAGATCAAAATCTTCCCCACACTCTAAACATTTCCCCATATCTATACAATTACTTACCTTGTTACTGCTCTAAAAAATTCTCCTTGCTCCCACCTCCGGTTGTGAAAAATCTCACCATCCTTTACAGTTCCGTTTACGTGCCACTATGCCTTTCAATCACTTAACAGCTCCTATCAAATGTGTTTTCTCAGCCTCTATGTTACTATACATGATATTTATATTCTTATATGACACAAATATTGGCTTTCTTCATCAATTGATTATCAGCCATCAAGGTGAGGAGGCTTCTTTGTTTAAGCTTTGTATAACTCAATAGCTACCTGAATTGAATAATTGCTTAAGAATTAGGTTGAACAATTTGGACGGACATTACAATTTGGATACAGGACCAAGAGAAAAGCAAAATAAGGAATAAATGTAAGGCAAGACTTTGTAAAAAGAGAACAACCCCTAGAATAGACTATTCCATAAAACACACCTAACTTTAGCAGAGAAAACTAATTGCTAATAGATAAAACAACCGACTTTTAGTACCTGACACTGAAAAAATTATGTGCTTCCTCTTGTTGCTCAAAATGGTGCTCCTCCTTAAACTAGCCAAAGATTCTCCACATGTGACTCTCAGGAAAAGTTATAAACTGTCATTAACCATTATATACTGGAAACTACCTAGAGGTGTTGCTCTTAACAACAAATTCCCTAGATGAATCATGTGCTTCTGTATATTTTCACAGGTATGTGCCAAAGTAACCAGGATAGGAAAAAACACAAACGTTCCATGCATTCAGAGCTTTTTATCGTAAGATTACTTTCATCTAATGGGTACTATACAGGAGATCCAAATTAACTCATCTTTTTTATCATAGGCAGTCACATTGAAATAATGTCAAACAACCTGACTTTCATCCCCACGTGTCTGACATACACTGTTCTTGCCATTTCACGCACGCTGTGTTTCTTGGGCTATATTGCTAATGCAAGGAGGAAATTTCTTGCTTTCATTTCACTCTAATATAGATACAACTCTAAAATTTTCAAGACATAATTTTTCAAGAAAGAAAACAGGAGCAGAAATAGCAGCGCATTCGGGGGAGAAGGAAAAAAAATCATCTTCTGAAAACCTGTGTCTTCAGGAGAGTGAAGCTATATAGGACATTTCAAGTTCTACTGCTTGTACTACTATCCACAGCCTTCCAGCACTTCAACTCCCCTCCTGCATATTCTCTCTAATTAAACTCAAATGAACCTGTCCCTTTAGTTCAGTTACTGTGGCAGAGACAGTACTGTCAACCACATAGTCTATGTGTTTCACTGCCTTACCCAGCCTCCCTGAAATTATGTGAGGACTTGTGAATAGTTCTAACAAATGGCCTTTGATGAATACACATCCATTCTGACAAATAGTGGAGCTGAGCTCTCCTTGTGATTTCTTCCCTCATCACAGTGACTAAAAAAGGCAACAAGAAGCGATGAGGATCATTTTGTCACTATATAAAATCTTGGAACGGTATTGGGAATCACAGTGGATTTTGCACCTGTGAGAAATGAACTGCTGTGTGCAGCTGCTTAGATGTTGAGGTTGTTTGTTACTGCAGAATATCCTAGCCTACTCTGATATAGTTAGGTTCTGAGCTTTCAGACCATAGGGAGAGTTAACAAATGCTGTTCATATTTACGGTGCTTACAGATAACTAAGCAACTTTCTGGAAAAACTACTCTGAAAATAGACCACATCAAGAATTTTTATAAAAGGTTCTTTACACATTACATTGTGTGCACATTTGTATTACATATGCAGTGGTTCTCAATCCTGGGAATTAAATATTTTAGATAGATAGATAGATAGCATATATGTTTTTAAAATAAATGATAATAGTGACAATAACAACAACAATAATAATATAGGTGTAAACACCAACGACTCCTCTTTACTTCTAGCCTATCATCTAACTAATTTTTAGAAAGAAATTGTCTGAATCCAGAAAGCATGCAAATCAGTAGAAAGAACATAGATTTGGAGTAAAAACAAAACAAAACAAAAACTATGCACTAATATGAGTCCTTCACTTACTTACTGTGTGGCCTCAGGCAAATTCCTTAATCTCTTTGATGTCAGTTTCTTCTAGAAACTTGAGATAATCCCTTTCTTATAGTCTTGCTTGAGGATTTCATGAAATAATTTATGTAAAGCAATAATCACATTATCTTAAAGTTGCTCAACAAAATTAGGTAATTCATATAAAATTGAGGGTACCAAATTGGTATTATGACTCAAGAATACATTTCACACTAGTTTGTCAATGCTGAAACTTACAAAATTGGAGGCCTGTTCTTATGGTTAAGGATATACCACCTGCTTGAGTTTCACATCTACTTTAGAATGGTGACACATTATCCTTATCAAGAGTGTATTCCCTTCCAACAGTGCCTCCATGTTCTCTGAGGGATTCTTTTTTTTTGGATTTTATTTTATTTATATTTTTATACAGCAGGTTCTTATTAGTTATCTATTTTATACATATTAGTGTATATGTGTCAATCCCAATCTCCCAATTCATCCCACCCGCCACCACCCCCCCCCCACCACTTTCCCCCCCTTGGTGTCCATACGTTTGTTCTCTACATCTGTGGGATTCTATCTTGAGAACAGTCCTTGAGAGAAAAAATATTGGGCACCAGCCTCCTGGCAACAGAGATTGAAATGATACTAAAGCAGAGAAATGACTTAGAAAAAGGCAAGTGTTATATTTATTTTAAAAATTATAGTTATAGAAATTTGGCCTCCAAAGAAAGTGTTCTTGAAGTGATTTGAACATTTTTGGTATTATTCATTCTCGTTATGTCTTTGACTCTTTTTTGGCAAGCCTCCATTTCATCTGAGACCCTTGTGTAGCACCAAGTACCAAAACTAAATTGGATTTGAAAAATACCCTGCCTTCAGAGAGCTTTCACTATAATTGGTGGGAGAGGGTCAATATAAAACTAATTAGTGACAAAAATATGATGAGAATAGAGGGAATAAGAACTAACACTTTAATAGAGGTATCAGCAATATACTATGGGAGAAGAAAGAAAAATTGATAATGACATTCATCAGTTAAAGGAATAAGTCCCCAACAAATAAATTTCCATTTCTTTTTATGACTCAACACATAAGAAAAGAAAGTGCTTATGGGGAGAAGAAGGGGGTAAGAAAGAAGGATGGGAAGAGAAATATTGTTTTGGCTGCTCCAGATTCTGAATGTCATTAACACGGATAATTGACTCCACAAGATCATGCAAAGATCCAAACCACTTGCTCCATTCATAGCAGATGCTCAAACTTTTGAAAGAATGAA
This sequence comes from Balaenoptera ricei, assembly GCF_028023285.1. Lineage (NCBI taxonomy): Eukaryota > Metazoa > Chordata > Mammalia > Artiodactyla > Balaenopteridae > Balaenoptera > Balaenoptera ricei. The sequence continues at coordinate 117,536,982 of NC_082640.1, read as the reverse complement.
TCAGTGAGTAAATTAGTGTTCTGAGTCACCTAGCAATGACTTTGTCAGTCTCCTCAAGCCTGACGAATAATTATTTGTCCCCAAATCTCAGGCAGTTTTGTGAATTTATGGATTATTGGATTAAATTTGACAGACTCTGGAACACTGGCTCTAGAAACAACTTTGTAAAATAATGTTGTCAAAATAGGAACGTTTGTGAAGATAGAAATTTTTTTGAGAAATATAGCAAGAATGAGAAGGGTAAGTATGAGTCCCAAAAAGGTAGTAAAAAAATTTACAAACACACACACACACACACACACACACACACACACACTATCCAAATTAAGTAAAGGACTACAAACATTTAAGAAAATAGTTATTCACACATTTGACAGTATATGAAAATAATTTTTTTCTAGTCTGTTTCAATGTTTTGAAAAAATTACCACACCCACTGCAGGACACAGTACAAAATTAACATTGTATTTAATATTCTTATAAAATGCCGGGTGGCTCCAAGAGTGCTAGTGATGGTTGGAGAGATATGTGCAGAAGGAATTGGAGATGTTACTCATTTTGTTTGTCTGGTATACACTTCTTTGAACGAAAAATGCAGAGAAAAAAGCGTTAGTTTTGAAGGCATATTTAGGTTGATACATTCATATTCATTTAAATTTTTTTCATAGGAAACTTTTCTCTAAGAAACTTCAACTGTTGCTTTTTGAGGAAGTCAAGTGATTAAAAGAGCCTAATGAGGAAAAGAATCAATGGCCCAGAAAAACTGAAATTAGAATTAAGAATTAATTGATTTTGAAAAATCAGATTCAAAGGGAATATTAAATGCAATTCCTCTAGAACCATTAAGCTTATAGTAATAAAATGAGTGGGTATTGCTTCTAAAGTGGAATATTTTGATTAGATAAGTTCCAAATTTCAAGGAGTTGGTTTTGAAGAAAGTTTCTCTGAAGACATCAATAATGTCTTCCTTCATTAGTGAAAATAACATGAAGCCAATGAGGGGAAGCCCCTTCCCTGGAAGAAAAGCAAACTCATGATCTGATATAATCACTATTTTTATATAAAAGTATGCATATTGTCATGTATTATAGGTACAGACACATTCTAATTATAAATATAAAATGATTAATTTAGCCTCTTAACCTCTCTTCCCATCTTGTCTTTGCTTTGACATGTAAATTAGATTTTCATATTTTCCTTTTGCATTAAGAATCAGTCAGTTATAATCTAATATACTGCTGTTAAAAGACTGAAACAAAGAGTAAAGCTGTTCTGCAAATACCTTCAAATTATTTCCTACTGGAAAGTATAATATTGCTCTTGTGCTCTAAAATCAGAGACTATCCTGCAGTTAATGTTGGGAAATTAGCCATCCTACTGTAACCATCTTTATTGTTTATGAAATACCTTAGATGAGCAGATGTGCTTATGTAATTTGGCTTGATAATTTACAGAAAATATAAAACTCCATACAAGTATCAAAAATAACAGGTGCTGCATAGAAGGACTCTAAGGAAGCTTTATTGAATTTTATAGATTTATCATTTAAAAACCAAGAGTACATGATATGATAAAACCATAGGCATTAATAAGTGCTAAGAATCTCGATAATCATACATTAAAAAGGGAAAGAACTTATTTGGATAAAACTGAATCCTATGAAGTCAGTCCTCCCTCCCTCCCTCTCCCTCCCCCTCCCTCTCTCTGTTGCCTGCACAATAGACTAGCTGAGTGTATTGTTGATTATATATACCCAGAATCACTGATGGTATACAATGAAGGCAATACAAGAATAGTTCATGAAAATGAAATCACTTTACACTTAAAATATACAGTTAATGTATTTTCAACTTACATATGGTTATGTTAAATCTTGAGGGCATCCAGAGTGTAACTCTAGGTTATTATTTCTTTGAAAACCCCTGTCTGAACTTTCCACATCTATACTATTTACATTAACACCACCCACTATACTGTATGATATCAAGAAAATAATAGTAATATGAAGGACCTTCCTTCTCCACTCAAACTCTCTTATCATCCCAACAACAACAAAAACTATAGTTAACATGTCTGGAAATGGTATGTTTAGAATATCAATTTTAAATGGTGTTATTACAAGTTGTATGCAATATGCTACCAGTAGAAACCAGTTTTTTTAAAAATAGCACATTGCTAAGTTATAAAATCTTTTCCACAGGTTTATGATATTACTTTGCCTCAGAGTAATCATTATGATTATCAGTTATCAATATAATAGGTCAGTTTTTACTGAATCTTGGTTCTATATAAGTAAGCTCTAGCACTATTATGGCAATATTGAATGAATAACAGTGAATGATGGATATTTTCAGCTAATTTTGAGTAAGAGAAAGATGATGTCAAAGTACTGGATAAACAAAATAATTCTGTATACTTTCAATTAGAATTTCTGAAACTGTATATACTTGTGTGCATATTTTTGGCTGAGGCTAGAAAAAATTCTGCTGTTGTCTGAATTCAAAGGTGTCTTCAGGCTATTTCTACCATTCCCATCTTGAGTAACCCAATCTAAAATCTCCCCTGTCACTGGATGAGATTTCACTGTTCCCACAATACCACATGTTCAAGCATACTATTGCTTTGTTTTGGCTCTTGAAGCCGCCTTTGTTGCCTAAAAATCTTGAACCAAAAAAAAAGTTCTATTTTGTGATTATTAAGAACCTAAGCTCTTAAGTTGGACTCCCTGTATTCCAAATCTTGCTCAGTAACTGAGGGATTCTGGATAAGACAATTAGCTTTCCTAAGCCTCAATTTCCATTTCTGTAAATTGAGAACTAATATTTCAGCTTTATTTCTTTGGGTCTTTAAAGTATGGTAATATAGAGAGACTCCTCAATGTTAGCTATTATTATTATCTTACTCTTCAGGTTCACAAAGATCTACTCCCGTCTCGTAATCTCTGTGTTGGTGGTTTCCTGTGTCATTTGACATACAGATATTTACTTGTGTCATGACTGGATTATAGATTTATTGAGAGCATTGACTGTACTTTGTATTTCATAGACATTATTCTTAGTGACAGTTGCTCCACTGCAAAAATAGAAAACACATGTCATTTTAATAGTTTCTTGTTGCAATCATTGTGGCTATAGTGGAAGAGAATGGCTTCAATAATTGGGAACAACAATAACAACTATGGTTTTCTGAGTAAAATAAAAAAAAATGTATGCCAGGTAAATTAGAGTATTTTAAGTTAATTCCCACAAAAATTATTATAAATCACACATCCAGGGTATTGAAACTAGGGTAGAAATATATATATCTGTCAGTCCCAAACCAAAGCACTGCCTACATAGATATTAGAAAATCAGCATACGTAAGACTATTTCTTTTTTATTTATAGAATTACAATATCTTTAACTCCAACTATGGTAATTTTAGAGCACATTAGCCATGGCTTACAACTGAGCCATATCAGTTAAAGTTACTAATTGGTGTTCTTATTTACATAAAGAGAATCAAAGCCTGAGGTCTGTTGTTCTTGTTGTTGTCTTAATTTGGTAAGGTGGTTGTCAGAGCAAGAGTCTCATTTTCTTCTAAAGCAGTTAGGATAGATAGAAGAAACAAGTTAAAAATATAGGGTTCGAAAAAGTTTGCAGGGTTCAATTCCAAATATATTGGCTGAGACTGAAGGCTCTGATTAAGAAAGAATATGAAGGTTTTTTTTTAATGCCCTAGTTATACCACTTAATGTATAAGTATATTACTAAAGTAATAAGGAATAGAGGTAGTTTTTACAAAACTAACAAACACATATAGGTTGCTTTGCATCTCTGAAAAACATCTGCATTGAGACTGAGTTTAAAAAGCAAACATTTACTGGAAGCAAGAGATGCATGGTTCAGATATATTTGTAGAGCAATTTTATATTTGCCCCCAGAGGACAATTGGCTTTGTAACCAACATGCTTTATCATAGAATGACAAGATGGGAATGAGCTTGAGATTCCATAAACTCCATTTTTTTCCTCCAAATAGAATCAAGACTAATTTATCTGAAGCAGATAAGAGTATTTCAAAGTAACCAAAAAGGTTATAATATGGACTGCTACCCTGAGTCCTGCACTATAATGCTGTTAGAGAATGAATTGGTAACTGATGCCATGACATGAATAATTGGTTAGTAAAAGAATCCCTTCCTGGGGAGGTAAGTCTTCATTCTATACAAGATGCCCATCACTGGTGTGATTTAATGCACCAGTTGCTCAATACAAAGCAGCAGCAACCATTTTTACACTAAAAAGCAAAAGCAAAAACAAAAATATTGACTTCAATGAGCAAAATAAAAGTTTCATAGAATCCATGTTTTTACCGAGTAGTCGATCCATTTTCTGCTAAGACCCCATTCAGGAACTTACTCTTTCTTACCAAAACAAACAAACAAAAAATAAAGCAACTCTCTGCTCCTTCATCACTGTGCACAAACATAGGATCCAGCATGCTCAGGTAAAAGGTAATTAGTAAAAAGCAGCAATTAAAATATTTGCCAAGCTCTGGCCAAAGAATATCACATATTTAAACTCATTTACCTTAATTCCTTGCAAAAAGATGGAAAATACAGTCGTAACCTATATATTGAGTAGGTAGTGACATGCATTTTGCAGAGATTAACTAAAATTCCTTAGAAATATCAGATATAAAAACCAAGTTATTTAATACATTTTGAATAATTATGGATCTAATGACTGAGACTATGCTACTTTCAACATGAAAAGTGGCACCCACTTCCAAATTTGAATTTGTCACTCAACCATATTTATTAAGTGCAGTCTATAGTCCAGGTTTCCTATCAAATCCTGGGGACTCAACAATGAACCAGACATGTATGAAGAATACTATACACAACAGTTCAGGACTCTCAGAAGTTGATGAGCAGAACACAGAAGACCTAAACTGAAGAAATGCCATTTCCTCGCTACTCCTATGTGAGTGTTTTAAATAATTTATGTAAAATGACAGAAAACTAGAAATTCACATCAGAATCTGTCTATCATTTTCAGTTTTTGAACATAATTATGGTTATATCAAATATATAAAAACATATGTATTTATTATTGTTCTATATTATAGTTTGAGCCATCAAACTTTTAAAAAATTTGACTTTCAACCGCATTTCTTTATGTTGTATGGAATTTTCTTTATAATTACATGTCAGGTGTATCATGTGAAAGCCTCTAAAATAGTAAATATTATCAGCTCCAGAAATGTTACTTTTAAAAAATTTTCTACTAACTTCTTAGTGTTTTCATCTCTGTGTTCAAAAATATTATACTTGTGCTTTGAGTCACCAGATCACATTTGGCTCTCAAAATTTGTGAAAGTAACTGAGTATTAATTATAATAAGATACATAGTTGGATGCTTAAAAATATTGACTGAATATGTCCAATTTTATAGCATAGTTTTATTTTATCTACATGTGTTTCCTGATAAATTGGGCTAGGAAATACCTGAGCCATGAGTGCTAACATGTAGGTCAGATTGACCATTTACCAGAAATCCTATCGATGATATATTTTTGTAGTGATATTTCTAAGATCTTGACAAAATAGTTAAATATGTGCAAAACACAGTAATGTGGACATTTAATTCATCAGTTTGCACCTCTTAAATTGCTGCTTCTAAATCTTTAGATTTCAGAACTGCTATATCTGACTATGACAGCCAGATTAGAGAAATATTTGTGTGGCAGAAATATCATCTTATATTTCATTCCACAAATTAGATGCACATTAGATATTTGAGTAAATACAGTGCTTTCAGGAAGAAGGAAGGGCCTATTCCCCCAAATGAAGTTATTTCAATAAGATTTATTTAATTAGAGAAACTCTTCTAAGAATGTTCTGTAAGTAACATGAGATAAACTAGGATAAGATATAAAAAAGTAAATTGAAAAGGTAGTTTGACTCAATTGTAGAAAATATTTGTAGAAAATCAAACATTTTCCTTATAAAGTTAAAGATGATATTGTACTGGCTTGGAAGGCAAAGGGAGTTATATTATTACTCCACATAAAAACAAATCTAAAGTTTGATTTGTGTTTTTCCTTATATCAATTTTGGTCCTTTATTTTATTTATAAAACAAAATTACATAATATTATATCCAAGTTAGTTGTGTTAGTTGTTCATGTAACTAGGTTATTAAGATATTGTTAGTTTGTGCATGTGTATGTTTTTAATATACACAGAGACAGTATAATGAACTTTTTTCTAATAGGATCTCAGTTAACTCTCAATTTGGAACAATTTATATTGAAGGTCAAAACTTTAAATTCCATGACTACCAAGGGAAATCTACTGATGAATTGATAGCTTAAACCCTTGATTTTCATTCAGTTACCTCATTTCTATTGATTGTTCTCTGCAAAGACCTTCATTTCTGCATTCCACTTTCACTCTCATGCTAATACATAACCACTTTTGCCTGCTTCCAAGAAGAGTAAGGGCTTGCCAAGAATGAGTATAGAAAATTTAATTTTGAAAATAGTATTCCAAATATAACAGTGTTCTTAATGCTGACTCTGTTTTACTAGATAGATGACATCTACCTATTCAACTCACTGGCCTAGACAGAGCTATAAATTATAGTGAGACATATTAGCAGGATGATGGCCAAGTTTTGGCCTAATCTTTATGTTGTCAAACAGAAGAATTATAATGCTTATCCTGAAAATATTTTCATATGGATGATTTTTGCTTCAATCTCTTAATCTACACAATGCAATTATTTTTCTAGTAGGTTAATGCATAAATTGAGTCCAAAGAGAATATAACACCAGATTCTTCAAAATTAAAATCATGTTTGTATTTTTTACATGACTTAATTAACAACCTCTCATACATGATACTAGGTGTCAAATGCCTCCCATATGCTTTTTGCTAACACCTTGAACCAGCTATCCAAATAAATAAATTTAATGAGTTATATGTAGTTATTATAGAAAACTAAGTAAAATTTAATATGAAACCTCTCCAACTAATAAAAATTGGATCAGTACGAATTTGCATAAATACTGAATTATATATCTCTTTTGGAAATGAAATTTTATGAATGGGGTAAGTAATAAAACTAAACTAAACAGTATTTATGAAATATTCATAGATCACTTTCTAAGTAACCAGATAACAATAGCCAGTGATTTTTAAATAAGTTTTAGTGTAGAAATGTATTTTGGGGATTTGATATCAGTATTTTAAATATTCTTCTTTAAACCTATGTGCTTATTCAACTTAAAAAATTAATGGAAAAATCAACAATGTGTTTCTACACACTCATGTACAAATTTTCAAAAAAAAAAAATTAAAGCCTTAAGATTTTACTTTACCTCTTAGATATTCTGTGAAAAATAGATTACTTCTGTCTGCATGAGTGAAAAGAAGAAAAATCAAAGAATAATGTTTGTTTATGATATATAAATATTTAAATGATTAAGAAAGTCTTCACAATGACTTCATGTACCAAATTAGATTGAATGTCTAGAAGTGTAACTTAGTATCCTGTGAGAGCTTTCAAGTTAGAACTATTTCCCTTCTGAATGTTTTGCTATAATTGTGATGAATGGCCAAGTAGAGCAAAAGTTCAAAAACAGAACTTAAATTTAATTAGCCAATGAAAAGTCTAAGTGCTGCCATCATATTTCATAACTACAGTCAGTTCCTAATTTATAGTATAGTTAGGGAAGGAGCCCTTTACTCATATGTAAATTAATCTGCAATATTTTAAGGGATAATCAACATGTCCTGTAGGTAGTGATTATTTTTTTTTATAAAATAAATATAACAATATCAAGATACAATTTGCTGACACGCTTATAAGAAAAACCTGTGATGATGCTTAAATCATGAGCCTTGAATCCATCTATTTCATTTCCAGCTGGAAAACTTCCGGTTTTAGTTTCACATTACATATAGGACAAACTCCAAGAGCTTTAAAATGGCAACACATCGTTACATGACCTAGGCACAGCATCATCTCTCACCACTCTAAAATGTTCCTGCAACATCAAAATGCATGTAGTTCTCACACATTAGGCTCCTCTTCCTTCAATGCCACACTTCTCATAGTGTTCCTCTACTGAGGCTCTCTTTAGTTCTTGTTCAATTGATTAATTCTTAGTCATACAGTAAGACTTAGCTTAAACTCACCTGGAGTGAACCCTCCCTGATACTTCTTAACTGGAGTATTCTAACTGGTGTCGTCGACTAAAAAAAATGCACAATGTGAGAGTTGTGAGTTAATTTTTATTTGGGGCAAAATGAGGACTATTGCCCAGGAGCAGTTTCTCAGAGCTATCTGAAATGCTATCACCTGGGCTATAGCCCTCATTTTGCCCCAAATAAAACTTAACTCACAACTCTCACATAGTGCATTTTTTTCAGTTGACACTGGTCTTATCTTCTAGTCAGTCACAGAGCCTAGGCATACTTCTAACATGGCATTATCATTTATTTCTCTATTCACAGCATACCATGAATTAATTGAAAGTATAAATAATTCATCTTCCTTAGTGCCTTTATTCTGGTTTTATATATATATATATATATATATATATATATATATATATATATATATATATATACATATATATATATATATACACACACACACACACACACACACATACACGTATGTATAAATATATATCAGCTGTATTAATCAGGAATATTCAGGAAAATAGAAACTACTCTATGCCTTCCACACAGAAAAAAATATCAAGAGAATTAGATGCTTCCAAAAATGTTGGAAGGACCAGAAAATGATGATCAGGAAGGTTGATCCAGCTGGTTTTGATGAAATTGGGGAGTTTTAGTAACCACAAGAAAACCAACAGTTAGGTCAGAGCAACTCGCAGAACTAAAGCAGGTAATCTCCAGGAAGCTCCCATAAGATGCACGTCCACCAGTGCTCAGGAGCATGCTTGCCACTGCTAGAGGTTACTCTTACATAGTTTTTGCTTCTTTCCTGCCTTCCAAATCTCAAATGAATATCTTGCAGAATCTAACCTAGATTCTTGCTAGCAAGGGCTCTGAGAACATAATTCCCAATCTTTCATTTTTTGTGATAATGTAGAGAGTGCAGAAGAGGGACTTTGCTGCCCAGTTGCCAAGAGACAATCAGGCACATTCCACCTCCTTGGCTACAAGCATCTCTACAGCTCCTTCTATCCATATTTACATCCCAAATAACATTACCTTCCAAATAACAATTACAGCATCAGCATTCTTCAAAATTATGATGTAACCATGTTTCAACAAAGTATCCTTAAACAAATGAAGACATGCTTACCCTTGCTTGACGACTCCAAGTAAAATAGTACATTAACCTGTGGTTCAATTGCAATTGAGCTATTACCATGCTCATGTCAAGAGGACAAAGGAATGTAATGAATATAAACTGAAAAGGATCTGTAAGATCACCTATCTCCAAAGAAGTAGTGACGTTTAGTACAGGGGAGTAGTTAGCATGAGGCAATCTTAAAGGGAGAGTTCTGGGACACAAATACCCTGACCTCACTCTCTCCAACCTTTAGATCTTCTGCCAGGACTCTTCTATTGGCTGAAACCAACCTGAAATCAGAGATTACTGATTTGGTTTATACCATTCAGCATCCCAGAACAGAGTGAAGAGTAGGGATATTGAAGAGTGGATAAGGAGGGGTAAATGAAGATATGCTTTAAAATAAACTAAACTAATGTTAATCACTGATAGGAGTATTGGAGTACATCGTACCTCTGCATTAGTTCAATGTCATAAGGGATCAGGTGGTCGACTCAATATGCAGTCTGGTGAAAACATTGTTTATATTAGTGGATATATTATTCTTTGAAAAGTAAAAATTTTAGACCAACAGTATTTAACTCTGTGAAGATGGAAAGCAACATTGGTGATAATTAGAATCAATAGAGAGCCACTCCCACATTTACCCTTGATTTCTGGACTCATATTTTACACTAAGAGGAGAAAGAAAACTATTTACTGGTTGCTGGCTCAAAGCATATACTGAATTTGTAGGACATTCCTCCACCCTCAGTAAGCATATTAATATTGGGTTGGCCAAAAAGTGCCTTTGGTTTTTAAGTAAAAATAAAATACACATTTTTCATTTTCACCAAGAAGTTTATTGAACAACATAGCCATCCTTTTGCTCCACTACCTTCTGCCATTTTTCAGGCAACTTCATAGTTCCATCTTCCCAAAACTTTTTATCTTTTTGAGCAAAGAACTGTTCCAGGTGCCTTTTACAGTCTTCCAGGGAACTGAAATTTTTTCCATTAAGAGAATTTTGTAAAGACTGAAATAAATGGAAATCCCAAGGTGCAATGTCTGGTGAATGAGGCGGATGAATCAGAACTTCCCAGCCAAGCTGTAACAGTTCTTGCCTGGTCATCAAAGAAGCATGAGGTCTTGCGTTATCCTGATGGAAGATTATGCGTTTTCTGTTGACTAATTCCAGATGCTTTTCGTTGAGAGCTGTTTTCACTTGGTCTAATTGGGAGCAGTACTTGTTGGACTTAATCATTTGGTTTTCCGGAAGGAGCTCATAATAGAGGACTCCCTTCCAATCCCCCCATATACACAACATCACGTTCTTTGGATTAAGACCGGCCTTTGGTGTGCTTGGTGGTGGTTCATTTAGCTTGCCCCACGATCTCTTCTGTTCCACATTACTGTACAGTATCCACTTTTCATCACCCATCACAATTTGTTTTAAAAACAGAACGTTTTCATTATGTTTAAGTAGAGAATCGCATGAGGAAATACAGTCAGGAAGGTTTTTTTTTTTGCTTAACTTATGTGGAACCAAAACATCAAAGCGATTAACACAGCCAAGCTGGTGCAAATGATTTTCAATGCTTGATTTGGATATTTTGAGTACATCGGCTATCTCCCGCCACATGGTATAACGTTGATTGTTCTTAATTAATGTCTCGATTTGATAGCTATCAACTTCAACTGTCTACCTGACCATGGAGCATCGTCCAGCAAGAAATCTCCAGCATGAAATGTCGCAAAACACTTTTGACACGTTCAATCAGTCACAGCACCTTCTCCATACACTGCACACATCTTTTTTGTGCTTCAGTTGTATTTTTACCTTTCTTGAAATAATAAAGCATAATGTGCCAAAAATGTTGCTTTTTTTCTTCCATATTCAATATTAAAATGGCTACACAAAAATTCACCAATTTTGATAAGCCTTTTTTTAAATGAACGCTGATATGACAGCTGTCACATACACTCTAACAAAATTTTTTCAAATGAAGTTAAAGACAACTAAGTGCTACTAGAGCCATCTTACAGAAAAAAATGAACAAACTTTTGGCCCACCCAATATAACTTTTAGTAGGTCAATCCACCATTCTATAAGGTCAACCATTTCTGCTTGATAGGATGGATACACAGTGGTAAAACCTCTGAAACTTAGAGAGTGAACTAATTACCTTAATATTTTTCATCTAAGATTACCTCTTTGGTTGGGAGTAATATTGTATGGGATACAATTATCTTCTGCCTACACTCTAGGCTTAGTTTTACAGAAAACAATGAACACATTTCTTAGAAATGTGTATAATAACTCAGGAGATTTACTGGGCCCTAGGCTCTTCATAAGAAAAATAAGAATATGGTATAATGTCTAGTTTATACTGCAGGTCAGTAAATCATCCATCAATGTATGTGTGTGCTGCCAAGATAAAATTCAATGATTTTAGACTTAGGGTCTCTATTCAGATTCTTACCATGAGAGCAATTGGTCTTATGATTGAGCTTACCATTTCTCAGGTCTTTCTATAGTGCACTGGCTTCTGTGCAGATTGCTACAGAATATCTCAGTGAGAGAAAACTTGTCACTGCACGATGGTTTATGGGTGACCAGCTGAAGGACTTATCAGCCTCTACAGCTTTCTGAGATGGAAAAGTTCCTTTTAGATCATAAATATACCTTAATGTAAGGTTTTTTTCCCCATATAGCAGAATAAAATGGATAGAATAAAACTAGACACATTATGTCACCCTAGTTTACACCAGTAAAGATGGGAAACAGACTGGATTAAACTTGATTTATACAATTTATCTTATTGCTCTAAAATGGAAAAACAAACCCTCAAGATGTACATAAACTCCTGTGGACAGTTAAACTTTGGTATTTGTTCATATTCTGAAATATCATCTTACTGTTCTTATTAGAGGGAAGTAAAAAAAATTAGAGGATCTTATATTCAGTCTTAGTTTCTCTTTAATATTCTTTGGTGGTAAGAAGCCTATTGGCAAAATTATAAGATGCAAAGATACTGAAAAATTAAACAACTGATTATTATAGTAGAATTAATACACAACCTTCATTATATAAACTTAGATTATATCCAGATGATAACCAAGGTGAACAATCTGAAATATTTTATTTTAAAAATAAAGTCAAAAAATATCATGGTGTAAGTGATACCAAAAAATAATAATAATAATAAGTAAATTGGAACAGTCCATTTTTTATTACAGTAGTAGTTATCAAATTGAGTCAAATTGGTTTGATTATTAACACACACCTTTGCAAAATCTAGTGTAGCTATAATAATTTATCTTCTTTAACTAGGTAGAAAAAAAGCCACACAGGCCTCAATCTCTAGTTATTATTCATGTTTGCTATATTTATTCCATTCTAAAAGAAGAAAAGATTAAGAAAATCTTCTGGATAAGGGGCAATGTCAACATTCATGATTCAGTTACAACAAATAAATAGTTGCAGAATGTCACGCTCACCATGCATTCAATACAATTTCACTTTAAAAAAAAAAGTGCTTCATAAAGAGATTAGATTATCATTGAATAGCTATTACTATACTAAAATTAACACTTGAAAGTTGCGGAAGTTATCCAGTAGAAATCTGGATTCAGAGAGGAGGAGGTCAGCTTCTGGCAGAAGACAAGAAGTGCTTTTCCTTCTACTTCTTTCTGATTACTCTAATAAAATACAGCACAGGTATAAAGTGCAAACTCAAAAGGGTAAAGGCAAGAGATAAAATAAAAAAGAGTCAATAAAAGTAGTCTGTTTTGTATCTTTTACCTTTTGCAAAGACTGAAAACAGGTATATGAGGAATTATTGACTTTTCAGAACAAATAACTTCTGAGAACTTTTGAGAATACTTAAGTTCCTACATGGGCATAAACTGATAGGACGTAAACAAATTTTCTTGCAGAACCTCAGAGAGGCTCAGGAAGTGTAGGAAAGTGGTAGTGAGTTTGAGGTTAAAATTCAGATTTTGAGTGGGATGTGGAAAAGAAGTTAACCTTCCATCTACACTCCATACACTATTTCTCTCTCATCATGCAGAAAATTTGAGTTTTATACTGTAGATCACAAGTCAGAGAACTACAATCTTCTGGTCATACCTATCCTGCACTGATTTTGTAAATAGCTAATGAAACATAGCTACACCTATTCTTTTACATATTGTCTATGGCTGCTTATCTGTGGAATTGAGTACAGTTGACCCTTGAACAATGCAGGGGTTGGGGTGCTGACATTCTGTGCCGTCAAAAATTCACATATAACATATAGTTGACCCTCTGTATCCACAGTTCCTCTGTATCCACAGATCCACGTCAACCAACTATGGATCGTGTAGTACTGTTATTTACTATTGAAAAAAAAAAATCCTTGTACAAGTGGACCGCTGCAGTTCAAACCCATATTGTTCAAGGGTCAACTGTAGTTGTAACAGAGACCATATGTTCCACAAGGTCAAAAATATTTACTATCTGTCCCTGTACAGAAAAAAGTTTGCCAACCCTTGGTCTAAATAAATGAACTAGAGGGACCCAAACTGAGGTTTACCAAAAAGAGGGATGAAAGTAACAAAGGGACACTGTAAATAGGGGGATAAAGTACAATTCTACACACTATACAGTGAGTTTCCAAATCCCTCTCCCTGTCCTCTGCTGAAAACACCAATCCAAGCTAATATTCCTAGGTAGGGATATATATATATATATATATTCTGTTTGTTTGTGACAAAATGAGTATTTCAAATTTTATTTTTTAATAAACAAATTAGTCCTTAACCAGTTTTGAACTAATTGATAACAGCGCACAAATCAATCCTTCCTCAGGGGAACAGTCTCCTTCCTGATGCTCTCTTTGGTCAGAGTGCAGATCCTGAGTGAGTCTCTGGTGTACACATCCCACTCAGTTGAAGAAATGAAAATGTTTCTCACCAGCCACATGGCTCTAAGGACAGTGGGATACACTCCACATTCTGTGTGTCCTTAAAACCAACCTGGTTGTCAAGCAGGAGCAGTAGTGTGGTATTTGCTGAGCCTCCAGACTTGAAGTAATCTCTCTGCTAGGATCCTGTTGAAGGAGGTCATCGAGATCTTCAAGAGGATATGACTGCCAGATGACCTTCTAGCTGGTCTTGGGCAAACAGAGGCACCTTGCCCCTTCCCCTGTCCTTGAAATGTATGGTCTGCACATTGTTCCTGCACTAGGAGCTACTTCAAGGACACAGCCTTGAGGAAGTACTGTTATTAAGACCATCTGGCCCATGTATGTGACTTAACCTCATTAAGGCCTCTGTATAAAACTCATAAGAATCTGGTGAGTGGGTGCAGAGATCAATTCATCTTGCAGCCATCCAAGACAAGCCTCATATGTAAGTTCCCTTGCTTAATAAAACTGCACCCTATCAATCTGGAGCGGTCTGCCTCTCCCTTCCTATATGCACGCCATTGTTGAATTTCCCCCAGGGAACTTGTGAGGTTGTGAACCAACAATTGGTAAGCCAGCCAGGAGACTGAAGAAATGGGTCTTGGGAAAGAGGCATCTGAGGAGTGAAATCCTGAGTTGGCCATTGACCTCTATGTGGGGAGAGATGGCCTGAATGTTAGATGCTCGTGAGTCACCATGTGAATTCAGGGATGCCCCCAAAATGCCAGCTGGTTTAATACACTTGTTTGAGGAACTGCACGTAGCACACTGTAGCAAAGAAGGGAAACCAATGGCTGCAACAGTGGGCTGGCCTTCACCATGGGCAGTTCAGCTGGACACCCGATGCCCAATGAGAGGCTAAAGCTCAAGTTAGAAAGTTGGAAGAGCGGAAGTTAGAGAAGGACTTGAAGTTGTCCACTACTCTGCCAGCTTCAGGGCTGGCAGACAAAGTGGGAGAGTAGGATAATAAGTGTGTCGTTTGCAAAGTTAAGGGGATACAAACTGCCTTGGATTAAGGTCTGAGCATTTGTTACAAAGCCTGATTGGGATGCTAAGAGGTGAAATCTCTGGGAAAGTCAGAAGAACAAAGAGAAGGATGCTGTGGTGATTGACAGTGAAACAATGGAGCACCCCCTGCCATCTGATCCCTAATACAAAGGAAAGCAAAAATCCAGAGACAACAACCCCAGCCAGCAGGGCAGCCTAAGAGTCAGGAAACATTCATGATGAGAAAATATATACTTGCTGAGCTTACTGATATAGCTGCCAAGTTCCAACAAAAGACCAGGGAAAGTACCAGGTATGGCTAGTGCAGCTGTGGGATACAGGGAGCCGTGGCATTTCTCTGACCAGGCAGAAGACAGAGGAGGAGCAACATCACCACACACCCTGCCCTCTAGCAGCACCTGGATGGCATTTAGGGAGTTCAAGGGACTCTCTCCCTTATAGATTGGATTATTCTAGCCTGCAAGGCAGCCTGGCCCAATGACCGGGGATCTTTCCAGGCATGAGGGACCCTCAAAATCTATAGATGAGGTATGACAAACTCTAAGGGCGTTGGGAATGAGACAGACCATCCATACCCCTGTCTTTGAAGGCCGTGATTGGGCCACATTCACTATAGGAATGAAAGCCAAATTACTCCAGTCCACCGTCAGTAGCTGGTATGGGATGCTGATATCCATGCTGAGCTCAGTTGTGGAACAAGATATATATGATGCAACAATTCATTGCTGATCTGGGGGAAACTGAGAAATCCCCGGAATAGGTACAGGTGGCTGTGGGAAAGACCTGAGACAGAAGGAGCTTAAGAAGCCAAAAGGCTATCCCAATCTGCTGTAAAGTGTCCAGTAAAGGTAACCAGGAAGCAAATGTGGTTTGACTTCATTGCTACTGGAACCCAAGCTAAAAAGATAAACTAGCAACCCAATGCTGTGTTGGTTGGCCTATGGAAAACCTTACAACTAGAACAACAATTCAGACCTGCCAGCCCCTACCACCCCTACCATTTCTAGTGCCCCACCTGCTCCAGCAGAGGCCTCAGGGATACAGTCCTGTTTGGCTAGGTGTCTCCTACACCCTGCATATAGGACACAGGCCAAGATCACATCCAGATGAGGGCCGTTGGGGGCCATCAGATGCCTCATGTTGAGCTCATTATTTGCTGGTACCCCAGAAGTAAACAAAAGGTGACAGCTATGGTTAATACTGGAGCTGAATGTACTCTAATACACAGTAACCTTCAGAATGACCTCCATGCAACAACGTGGCTCTCACATACATAATGTTGATTTAAAAAGACAAGATACAGAATCCCACGGCGCGGGCACTCAGGAGAGTTAAGTATCGGTTTTTCTGGAAACTGCTATGCGGTCTTCGGGCACCGCTCCACCACACCCGGGTTTCCGGGGTCTCCCGGCATGTGCGATGAGATCGAACCTGCATTGGAAGGCAAAGTCTTAACTACTGGACCGCCAGGGAAGTCCCTAAAATGGCTATCATTAACAGTACTGTTGCCCTCTCCCTTTTCTACTGTGGCTCATGCCATCCTTTTCTAAATTTGATGTATCCTCACACTTGTTTTAACTTTAATCTCAGAACCCAGTGGCTATTTTTAAAATTTCCAGATTATTTTCCCTCTAAATTTTATTGTTCAGATTATGAGGTTTTTATGCTTTATATCCTAATTTGGAACTGTTCTTTGATGTCTGGTAAATAACTTTACAGCATTTCACTATGCATGTGGTTAAGGATGTCGATAATCTTTTAACACTCAAATCCTAGTTTAACCATTTAGTTTAATATTTAACAGCTTTTTTCTTCCCTTAAGAAAAAATGCTAAATTAGTGAGCTCTGAGCTGAAGTCTGCAGCTAAGTAGATGTTCCCCTCTAGTCCTCTTTGGTCCTTTCTGTGCAGATGTTGAAGGATGGGCTGGATTGATGTGGAACTTTGTTCCAACAGAGGCCATGTGTTCATGATGGAGAGATTACTTAGAGCTCATCTCCACAGGCGACCCTCTTCCATGTTCTCCTGCAGTAATAACTATTTATAATTTGGAATTTTTGATTTTGTTTTTTTCTGGAGTAGAGGAATTAAATGTTTGTGTTTGATTAAACCCCTGAAAGAGAAGCTCCTCTTGCTAAGGAATATGAAAGCTAATTAAGGAGAAGCAGCATTCCAAAATAAAGTAAGTGTGTTGTCAGGGTGAAGAAGAGAATATTAGCATCCTGTAATGTTGCTTGGATGCAGAGCATGACGCAGAGAGTGAAAGAAATGCAGGCAAAGCAGGGGTCCTGTCACCAGGGGACTCACGACATAGTCTCTCCTAAGGAGCTTGATTTGATCCTGTTGACACGAAGAGGTCATTGAGAGGCTAAAACAAGAATAATCCTACCTGAGAAAGAAGCTCAGAGGAAGAGGAAAGAAAGAAGGAATGGCCCTTTCCCAGGGACTGTTGACATTCAAGGATGTGGACATCATGTTCTCTCAGGAGGAGTGGGAATGCCTGGACCCTGCTCAGAGGGCCTTGTACAGGGACGTGATGCTGGAGACCTACAGGAACCTGCTCTCCCTGGGTGAGGGTAACTCTTCTCCGGAAGTTGGAAGCCTTTCTGCTGGATTTGCAATCAAGGAGTTATCACCAAGAGAGGACATTAATAAAGGAGAATTATACCATCTAGTGATACTGGACAGAAATGAAAACCATGGCATCAAGGATTTTGAGCTCAAGGAAGTCTGTGCAGATGTGCAGGAGTGTGAGAGTGAGTGGGGATGTGATGCAAGAAATGACAAAGAAGTACTTTTGACCCATAACAAAAATCTCAGTCATGGAGAAGTTCACAATAATAAATCCTTAATTAATTTTCAAAAAAAAAAAAAAAAAAAGACAAGATACAAAAGAGTAACCGCAGTATGATTTTATACACATAGTGTCTAAAAGCTCACCAAAGGTAAAGTATTTATTTATTGATAAACACAAAGGTAGCAAAAATTTTAAAGAAATGTAAATAAGTACTGTAAAAATCAAGACAGTCATTACCTCTAAGGCAATGCAAAAATTTGGGATCAAGAAAGATAAAGAAGTAGATTATACCCTGTTAGCAATGTTTTAATTCTTGATCTGGGTGATATTTTCCACAGATGGCAACACTAACCTCTATGACCTTCCATTGTGACTAACACCCCTAATAGAAAATGGGTGTTTGTGACTGCTTAGACAAGTAGTATACGGAGTCAGTTAAGTCATGAATAGGATAAAGCTTCTGCCTTGCTCTCTGTCAGGATACTTGCCTTTGGAATCCAATTACTATGGTGTGAGGAAGTTCAAATTAGCCCATGAAAAGGGACCTCATGGAGAGACTACATGGAGAGGTCTTACTGGAAAGGAACTGAGGCATCCAGCCAACTGCCAACATTAATCACCAAGCTCATGAGTGAATAAGACTTCAAGCCTTTTAGCTGAAGTCAGACACAGTATAACAGAGAAAAGCCAACTCCTGGTGCCCCTGTCTACATTCCTTGCTCACAGAATTCATAAGCATAATAACGGATATTTTAGACTGCAAGTTTTAGGTTTATTTGTTATGTTTTCATGGTAATTAGAATAAGCGGTCAGTTTATAACAATTTGTTAAACTGTACTAACAGGTTCATAAAGTTTTGAATATATATTATATTTTTTCACAATAAAATTGTTTTTAAAAACTCAGACTTTTAATCATGTAGCTTTTTTTCTATTTTGTCTTATATGGTATTTGATATGTTGTTTTTTCTTTAACTTCCAGCACTTATAGACCAGCAAAATATGGTCCAAAGCACATTGGTAAAGTTGATAGATTCCATAAATTCAACTCTAAAAAGCTCTACCTTTCCATTTCCCCTGTTCCCATCCTTATTATATCTCTTTTGACACACTGAGTAGACTCAACTTCAAAATCTATATTCCCTGTACCCACTCCAATCCATATTGCACACTACTATGTTATTTTTCTAAAACACATCTCAGATAATAATCACTTCCCTGATTAAAAAAGAAAAACAATGGTGTCAACTTATGATTTAAGAAGGCAAATCAAGAACATATGCTTATAATCTGTCCCACTTAAGAATACACTAAAATAAGGGTGAAGTAGAAAACAGAAAAGTATATACATCAATAAACAGAATGTAATATGTAGGATGTGGGTAAGAAACTCTAAAACTTCTCTGGAAGACAAAAAATAGACAGAGACGAGTGGACTGATAAAAACAAAGGTTTAAAAAATGTTAACAGTAGCAGAGGATATAGTAGAATGGCCCTGAAGAATATCAAGAAATGCTGGACTCCAGAAATATAGTGACAGCAGAGGTAGGCATGAGAAGAGGGGGTGGGAACTTGAGGGATTGAGTGCATGTAAGTGCAATGGTCCACCCACTCTTGACCCAGTCTTTCTAGTCCAATTACAAGGAAAACCATACAGATCCAAAATAAGTCATCTCTAAAGAGTTTGAACAAATAGTCTTAGAAGAAACAGAATGATGGGATACCTGTCACAGTTATAGAGTCTCCATGCATGTTTCATGTTATGCGTTTGGGGATACCTACATAATAGCTAAATTCCTGCCAGCATATTACTAGCTGAAGTCTGCCAGCCTGAAAGTCCCACCCACTATTGGAAATGAGTGGATATTCAAGGATCACCAAACATGTGAAAAAAACTTACAACACAAATAAGAAAGCTAACCTCTGATCCCAGATGAAAGAATGATATTTCAAACATTGGAGAGAAAAAAAAAAAAAAACTATATCTAATTGGTATCCTTAGAACAATTCTAGATTTTGTATTCATAAAAAATAGAATGGGGTTCTATGAAAAGTCAGGAAAAAAAATTATGAAAAAAGAAATACCCCTTGAAAATCAGGAGAGCTAAAAAAGTGACAGAAGAATTAAGGAAACCTTGTAGAATTTAGAGCAAAACAAGAAACTGAAAATGTGGGAGACATAAAGGTATACTCCATGTTGTCAAATAGACAAATAATAGAATTCCTGAAAAGAGAAAATATAGTACAGATTATAAGAAACTAATAGCAGAAAATTTTACAGTAACAAAAAGTGACAGGAGCCTTAAAATTGACAGGACCACTAAGCACAGAAAAGGATTAAGTATACTCACGCATACACACAACACATGGACACAATGACTTCAACTAAAATCTCAGTGATTTTTTTTCCATATACCAGGGATGAAGAAAATAACAAATAGCTTACAGAAAGGAAAGAAAAAACAACCACAAAAATAAATACTGAGATAGAAAACAAAAACTGAACAAAAGTAAGAATGGCATCAGAGTTTGCCTCAGAAAAACTGCATACTAAAAGACAATAGAAAATGGAAAACGACTCTAAAGCTTTAAACGTAAGTAATTTTCTCTATGAGCTATATGTCCACTAAAATAAAATTTTAAAGTATGAGTTCAGGATTAAACATAAGAAATCTTATCTGCTATCCATCTTTAACTGGGAAGTTACTTGCAGATGTACAAAAGCAAACTGAAAGAGTAAATCAAAAGGAAGAAGATGGGGTACCCAGGGAAAAGTAAATACTAGCCAGGAGGGCACTGAAGAGAAGTGCACAATGAAAGTTACGCACCAAGCCTCCAGAGTAAACACTGAAACTGAAAGCAGAAGAAATAGTGTCTTGAGAGTAAAGGTGAGGTGTTAGAAGATCATTAGGATAACAAAGACTGAAAATGCAATATAAAATAAAGCAATTAGATACTATGAAGGGATCATTATAAAAAATAATATTATTTAACACATTAGTTATAAATTGCTTTGTGATGAACCACATATACATATATACATATATAATGCAGGAAAAGTAAATCTGGTATTAAAAGTCCTTCAAAATCATCTTTTCCTGATGCTGATAGATTTTTTCCATGTATTTGCTCTCAAGGTAAATTACATGACTAGTAATTGTTGCATAGTAAATGTTTATTCTTGCCTTTTAAAAAAAATGTTTTCCTTTGGGGGAATGCCCTCTCACCTCCATCTCATATGAGCATGCTGAAATTCTGTTTATTCAAATCACCATGGGTATAACACAGACAAACGGCTTCATTCACGGGTGTACCTGTCATACAGGAAGAGTTATCTTTCTGAAATCTCTCTTGATTTGCAGCCAATACATGACTTTTCTTTCTCCTTTATACCTCAAGAGCACCTTGTTTCACCTCTCTAATGATGTTTATTATGTGCCACATACTACAGATGTTTAAGTACTTGTTTCATTCTCCCTATGGGACTGAATATTTTCTAGGAGCAGACATTCTTACTTACTTCTATATTCAGCAGCTTGGCCACTATAGGGGCTTGCTAAATATATCTTGAATCAAGACGACAGACCAAATCTCCTTAAGCCTTGTCTAGATAAAAAATCTTGGATAGAGGTTGTTAAGACAAAGTTCCAGGGAGTGCTTTTTCACAAAGCTCTTCAGAGATTCCTTCCCTATTTACTTCATAAAAATGAACATTTCAAAAGGACACTACATAATGATCAAGGGATCAATCCAAGAAGAAGATATAACAATTATAATTGTTTATGCACCTAACATAGGAGCACCTCAATACATAAGGCAAATGCTAACAACAATGAAATGAGAAATCGACAGTAACACAATAATAGTAGGAGACTTTAACACCCCAATTACACCAATGGACAGATCATCCAAACAGAAAATAAATAAGGAAACAAAAGTTTTAAATGACACAATAGACCAGATAGATTTAATTGATATTTATAGACTATTCCACCCACAAGTGAGAATACACTTTCTTCACAAGTGCACACGGAACATTCTCCAGGAAAGATCACATCTTGGGTCACAAATCAAGCATCGGAAAATTTAAGAAAATTGAGATCATATCAAACATCTTTTCTGACCACAATGCTATGAGATTGGAAATCAATTACAGGAAAAAAACTGCAAAAAACACAAACACATGGAGGCTAAACAGTGTGCTACTAAATAACCAGAGATCACTGAAGAAATCAAAGAAGAAATAAAAAGTACCTAGAGACAAATGACAATGAAAACAAGATGACCCAAAACCTATGCGATGCAGCAAAAGCAGTTCTAAGAGGGAAGTTTATAGCAATACAAGTCACCTCAAGAAAGAAGAAAAATCTCAAACGATCCAACCCTACATCTAAAGCAACTAGAGAAAGAAGAACAAAGCAAACTCAAAGTCAGTAGAAGGAAAGAAGTCACAAAGATCAGAGCAGAAATAAATGATATAGAAACAAAGAAAACAATAGCAAAGATCAATGAAACTAAAACTGGTTCTTTGAGAAGATAAACAAAATTGATAAACCCTTAGCCAGACACATCAAGAAAAAAATGGAGAGGACACAAATCAGTAAAATTAGAAATGAAAAAGGAGAAATCACAACTGACACTGCAGAAATACAAAGGATTATAAGAGACTACTACAAACAAGAATATGCCAATAAAATGGACAACCTGGAAGAAATGGACAAATTCCTGGAAAGGTACAATTTTCCAAGACTGAACCAGGAAGAATTAGAAAATATAAACAGACCTATCACAAGTAATGAAATTGAAACTGTAATTAAAAATCTTCCAACAAACAAAAGTCCAGGACCAGATGGCTTCACAGGCAAATTCTACCAAACATTTAGAGAAGAGCTAACACCCATCCTTCTCAAACTCTTCCAAAAATTTGTAGAGGGAAGAACACTCCCAGATTCATTCTACGAAGCCACCATCGCTCTGATACCAAAACCAGACAGAGATGTCACAAAGAAAGAAAATTATAGACCAATATCACTGATGAACATAGATACAAAAATCCTGAACAAAATACTAGCAAACAAAATCCAACAACATATTAAAAGGATCATACACAATGATCAAGTGGGATTTATCCCAGGGATGCAAGGATTCTTCAATATATGTAAATCAATCAATGTGATACACCATATTAACAAATTGAAAAGTAAAAACCATATGATCATCTCAGCAGATGCAGAGAAAGCTTTTGACAAAATTCAACACCCATTTATGATAAAAACTCTCCAGAAAGTGGCATAGGGCTTCCCTGGTGGCGCGGTGGTTGGGAGTCCGCCTGCCAATGCAGAGGACAGGGGTTCAAGCCCTGGTCCAGGAGGTTCCCACGTGCCATGGAGCAATGGAGCCTGTGCGCCACAACTGCTGGGCCTGCGCTCTAGAGCCCACGAGCCACAACTATGGAAGCCCACGTGCCTGGAGCCCGTGCTCAGCAATGGGAGAGGGCAGCGCAGTGAGAGGCCTGCGCACCACAATGAAGAGTAGCCCCCGCTCACTGCAACTAGAGAGAGCACATGCGCAGCGGGGAAGACCCAACACAGACAAAAATAAATAAATAAAATAAATAAATTAATTAAAAAAAAGAAAAGAAAGTGAGCATAGAGGGAACTTACCTCAACATAATAAAGGCCACATATGACAAACCCACAGCAAACATCATACTCAATGGTGAAAAACTGAGAGCATTTCCACTAAGATTAGGAACAAGACAAGGATGTCCACTCTCGCCATTCTTATTCAACATAGTTTGGAAGTCCTAGCCATGGCAATTGGAGAAGAAAAAGAAATAAAAGGAAAACAAATTGGAAAAGAAGAAGTAAGACTGTCACTGTTTGCAGATGACATGATACTATACATAGAAAATCCTAAAGATGTCACCAGAAAGCTACTAGAACTAATCAATGAATTTGGTAAGGTTGCAGGATACAAAATTAATGCACAGAAATCTCTGGCATTCCTATACACTAACACCGAAAAATCAGAAAGAGAAATTAAGGAAACAATCCCATTTACCATCTCAAGAAAAAGAATAAAATACCTAGGAATAAACCTACCTAAAGAGGCAAAAGACTTGTACTCAGAAAACTATAAAACACTGATGAAAAAAATCAAAGATAAACAGATGGAGAAATATACCATGTTCTTGGATTGGAAGAATCAATAATGTGAAAATGACTATACTACCCAAAGCAATCTACAGATTCAATGCAAGCCCTATCAAACTACCAATGGCATTCTTCACAGAATTAGAACAAAAAATTTTACAGTTTGTATGGAAACAGAAAAGACCCCGAATAGCCAAAGCGATCTTGAGAAATTAAAACGGAGCTGGAGGAATCAGGCTTCCCGACTTCAAGCTATACTACCAAGCTATAGTAATCAAGACAGTATGGTACTGGCACAAAGACAGAAATATAGATCAGTGATAAAGGATAGAAAGCCCAAAGATAGACCCACACACATATGGTCACCTAATTTACGACAAAAGAGCCAAGAACATACAATGGAGAAAAGACAGCCTTTTCAATAAGTGGTGCTGGGAAAACCAGACAGCTACATGTAAAAGAATGAAATTAGAACACTACCTAACACCATATACAAAAATAAACTCCAAATGGATTAAAGACCTAAATGTAAGACGAGACACTATAAAACGCTTAGAGGAAAATATAGGAAAAACACTGTTTGACACAAACCATAGCAAGATCTTTTTTGACTCACCTCCTAGAGTAATGAAAATAAAAACAAAAATAAACAAATGGGACCTAATTAAACTTAAAAGCTTTTGTACAGCAAAGGAAACCATAAACAAGATGAAAAGACAATCCTCAGAATGGGAAAAAATATTTGCAAATGAAATAACAAAGAATCTCCAAAATATACAAACAGCTCACGGAGCTCAATATCAAAAAAGCAAACAACCCAATTAATAAATGGGCAGAAGACCTAAATAGACATTTCACCAAAGAAGACATACAGATGGCCAAGAGGCACATGAAAAGATGCTCAACATCACTAATTATTAGAGAAATGCAATTAAAACTACAGTGAGATATCACCTCATGTCGGTCAGAATGGCCATTATCAAAAAATCTAGAAACAATAAATGCTGGAAAGGGTGCGGTGAAAAGGGAACCCTCCTGCACTGTTGGTGGGAATGTAAATTGATACAACCATTATGGAGAACAGTATGAAGGTTCCTTAAAAAACTGAAAATAGAACTACCATATGACCCAGCAATCCCACTACTGGGCATATACCCTGAGAAAACCATAATTCAAAAAGAGACATGTACCACATGTTCACTGCAGCACTATTTACAATAGCCCAGGACATGGAAGCAACCTAAATGTCAATAGACAGATGAATGGATAAAGAAGATGTGGCACATATATACAATGGAATGTTACTCAGCCATAAAAAGAAACAAAATTGAGTTATTTGTAGTGAGGTGGATGGACTTAGAGTCTGTCCTATAGAGTGAAGTAAGTCAGAAACAGAAAAACAAATACCATATGCTAACGCATATATATGGAATCTAAAAAAACAAAAAAAAAAGGTACTGATGAACCTAGTGGTAGGGCAGGAACAAAGACATAGACATAGAAAATGGACCTAAGGACATGGCGGGGGAGGGGGAAGCTGGGGTGAAGTGAGAGTAGCAGCAACATATATACACTACCAAATGTAAAATAGTTAACTAGTGGGAAGCAGCAGCATAGCACAGGGAGATCAGCTCTGTGCTTTGTGATGACCTAGAGGGGTGGGATAAGGAGGGTGGGAGGGAAGCGCAAGAGGGAGGGGATATGGGGATATATGTATACATATGGCTGATTCACTTTGTTGTACAACAGAAACTAACACAGTATTGTGAAGCAATTATACTCCAGTAGAGATCTATAAAAAAAATAAAAAATAAAATAAAATAAAATGCTAGGTTGCAGCTTTTATTATGTCAGCCCCAATTTAAGCCCACTTAGCCAAATATTTAAGACCTTTCTCTGTTAGGTTGTAGGTTTCTTTCAGATCCTTCATTTTAATAATCATATAATGTATATTTGCACTCAAAACTATTAGCTGAAAGTATGATTTAATAAGTTAATGAAGTATTTTGTATAGGAGATCTAAGCTTGCCTACCAATTTTTAGTTCAAGCAGTCATAGATATGCTATGGAGAAAGCACCTGGAAGTTAAAGTTCTTGTTTCACTTTTTAAAAAATCCATGAAAGAGAAATAAAATTCCTGCCACCCTCACTCAGTAGGATACCACAAAGATTAATCAGGTAATGCAATAAAAAGTGCTTTGAGCTATTCATACATATGGTGCTTTACAAAGGTACTTCATTGTAATTATTCTCTGCATTTACCTTTAATGCCATATCTAAAGGATTTTGAATTAGAAAAGAAACTTTTCCAGTATACAAAAGTTTTCTCAAAGTCATCTGTTCCAATCTTGACCTGTAGCTAATTTTTCTCAATTAATATCCTCATATTACACAATTTGTTGTATTGTAGATTAGCGTAATGAATTAAGCAGGATAATGTATATAAAGTTCCTGGTTCTTGGTAAGATCCCAGTAAATGCTTGTTTTTGTTATTGTTTGTAATAGTTATAGTAGAAATTGTTTTAGAAGTTACATCAATGAAATTTTCAGGAGTATCTGGAAAAAGAGGGAAGCCCATTACAGTTGGAATGTCAGCATTTAATAGACTATTCAGAATAAATTAACAGAGATCAAATTCTTGGATGATAGTTGCTTGTTTGTGTATTTTTGTGTAACCTGTTGTCAAATCATGTCACATTTTAAAATTGAACTTTCAACAGAATAGAGAGCCTAGAAATAAACCCACACACCTATGATCAATTAATCTTTGACAAAAGAGGCAAGAATATACAATGGGGAAAAGACAGTCTCTTCAGCAACTGGTGTTGGGAAAATTGGACGCCTCATGTAAATCAGTGAAGTTAAAACACACTCTCACACCATACACAAAAATAAACTCAAAATGGCTTAAAGACTTAAATATAAGACAGGACACCATAAAACTCCTTGAAGAGAACGTAGGCAAAACATTCTCTAACATAAATTGTACCAATATTTTCTTAGGTCAGTCTCCCAAGGCAATATAAATAAAAGGAAAAATAAACACATGGGACCTAATCAAACTTATAAGCTTTTGCACAGCAAAGGAAACCATAAACAAAATGAAAAGACAACCTACAAACTGGGAGAAAATACTTGCAAACAATGCAACCAACAAGGGCTTAATTTCCAAAATATACAAATAGCTCACACAACTCAATAACAAAAAAACAAACAACCCAATTGACAAATAGACAGAAGACCTAAATAGACATTTCTCCAAAGAAGATATACCGATGGCCAACAGGTCAACAGGCATATGAAAAGATGGTCAACATTGCTAATTATTAGAGAAATGCAAATCAAAACTACAATGAGGTACCACCTCACACCAGTCAGAATGGACATCCTTAAAAAGTCTGCAAATAACCAGTGCTGGAGAGGGTGTGGAGAAAATGGAAACCTCATACACTGTTGGCAAAAGTGTAAGTTTGTGCAGCCACTGTGGAGAACGGTATGGAGGTTCCTCAAAAAAAACTAAAAATAGAGTTGCCATATGATCCAGCAATCCCATTCCTGGGCAAATATCCAGAGAAAACTATAATTTGAAAGACACATGCACCCCAATGTTCATTGCAGCACTATTTACAATAGCCAAGACATGGAAACAACCTAAATGTCTATCAACAGATGAATGGATTAAAAAGATGTGGTATATATATATATACAATGGAATATTACTCAGCCATAAAAAGAATGAAATAATGTCATTTGCAGCTACATGGTTGGACCTAGAGATTATCATGCTAAGCGAAATAAGTCAGAAAGAAAAAGACAAACACCGTATGATATTACTTATATGTGGAATCTAAAATATGCCAAAATGAAAAATCTATGAAACAGAAACAGACCCACAGACATAGAGAACAGACTCGTGGTTGTCAAAGGGGAGGGGGTGGGGGAGGGTTGGATTGGGAGTTTGGGGCTAGCAGATACAAACTATTATATATAGAATGGTAAGAAACAAGGTCCTTTTGTATAGCACAGGGAACTATATTCGATACCCTGTAATAAACCATAATGGAAAAGAATATGAAAAAGAATACATATATATGTATATATATATGTGTGTGTGTGTGTGTGTGTGTATATATATATGTATAAAACAATCACTTTGCTGCACACCAGAAACTAAAAGAACATTGTACATCAACAATTCTTCAAAAAAATAAAATAAATAAAATAAAACTGAACTTTGAAAAACTGTTCACAGTGATTGCCTAGGTGTGATAGGCCAAGTTGTTCAAGAAGCAATTCAACACTAAGTGATCATTATTGAAACATGTTCTTTTCTGGAATACAGGGTATATAACCCAAAGACAGACTGCTTTAAATGTATTAATAAATTGGATCTATTCATAGCCAATGTTAAATAACATCGTATGTTGAACAAAAATCATGGTGATAAACCTATATGCATTACACTAAGCCTATAGGCATCACACTTCCTGATTTCAAAATATATTACAAGCTACAGTATTCAAAACAGTTTAGTACCGGCATGAAAACATACATATTAATCAGTGAAAGAAATATAGAGCCCAGAAATAAACCCATGCATGTACAGTCAACTGATTTTCGGCAAGGGTGTCAAGAATACCCAGTGAGAAAAGGATAATCTTTTCAATAAATGGTATTGGGAAAAATGGATATTCATACACAAGAGAATGAAACTAGACCCCTATCTTAGACCACTCACAAAAATAAATATGAAATGGATTAAAGACTGAAATGTAAGACCTGAAACCACATAACTCCCAGAAGAAAACAGAGGGGACAACCTCTTTGACATTGGTCTTGGCAATGATTTTATGGGTATGGCACCTGAAGAACAAACAAGAGCAAAAATAAACAAGTAGGGCTACATCAAACTAAAAAACTTTTACACAGCAAAATAAATGAGCAATAAAGTAAAAATGTAACCTACGAAATGGGAAAAAATATTTGCAAATCACATGGCTGATAAGGTGTTAATCTCCAAAATACATAAGAAACTCATACCACTCAATACCAAAATAAAACAAACAAAAACAATCCAATTAAAAAATGAGTGAAAGATCTGAATAGACTTTTTTCCAAAGACATACAGATGGCCAACAGGTACACTAAAAGATGCTCAACATCATTAATCATCAGGGAAATGCAAATCAAAACCACAATGAGATATCACCCCACACATGTCACAATAGCTATTACCAAAAAGTCAAGAGATAACCAGTGCTAGTGAGGATGTAGAGAAAAGGAAACCCTTGTTCATTGGTGTAGCCATTATGGAAAACAGTATGGAGATTCCTCAAAAAATTAAATATAGAACTACCATATGAGCTAGCAATTCCACTTTTGGGTATACATCCAAAGGAAACAAAACGGTTATCTCAAAAAGATATCCATACTCCCGTGTTCACTGCAGCATTATTCACAATAGCCAAGACATGGAAACAACCAAAGTGTCAGACAGATGAATGGATAAAAAAAATATGGTATATATACAATGGAATATTATTCAACCACAAAAAGAAGGAAGTCCTGCCATTTTCCATAACATGGATTGCCTTGAGGGCATAACACTAAGTGAAATAAGTCAGAGAAAGACAAATACTGTATGATTTCATGTATATGCGGAATCTTAAAAAAAATTCCTAAATTTATAGAAACTGAGAGCAGACTGGTAAATGCCAGGGGTGTGTGTGTGTGGATTTGGGGGGTTGGGTGATAAATGGGTGAAAGTGGTCAAAGGGTACAAACTTCCAGTTATTAGATGAATAAGTTATGTGGATATGCTGTACAGCATGATGAGTTAGTTAATAATACTGTATTGCACACTTGAAAGTTGCTAAGAGAGTAGATCTTAAAATGTTCTCACCACAAGAAAAAATATTGTAACTATGTGAGGCAATGGATGTATTAACCAACTTTACTGTGGTAAACGTTTCACAATATACACACATATCAAGTCATTACATTGTATACTTTGAATTTGCACAATGTTATATGTCAATTATATCTCATAAAGCCGGAAAAAATTAAAAATAGAAAGTAAAAAATAAATAAAATTAAGGAAAGGTATGTGATAAGCAGACATCTGAAATGGTCCCTAATGATTTCTACCTCCCAGTATTTATGTCCTTACCAACACTCATGTGCTGAGTGTTGGTAAAACATATGACTTGTTTTTCACAGATAGACTATGACAAAGGAGAAGGATCTCATTTCTGTGATTGTATTATAAAAGATTGTTACTTCTGTATTGCTAGCAGACTTTCTCCATTACCTTCTTGGTTTACAGGGTTTATGAAGCAAACTACCATGCAGGAAATGCCCACATGGCAATGAACTACAAGGGCCTTTGACCAACAGCCATTGAGGAACTGAGGTCCTCAGTCCAACAACCCTTAGGAACTGAATGCTGCCAAGAACTACTGAGGGAGCTTGAAATTAGACCATTTTCTAGTTGAGTCATCAGATAAAACCATAGACTTTGGCCTTGGTTGCAACTTTGTGAGAGACTACAGCAAAGAACTCACGTAAGCCATGCCTGGATGCCTGAGTCACAGAAACTATGATATAATAAAAAGTTTTTTAAGCCATTAATTTTTGGTGTGATTTGTTAAGCAGCAACAGATATCTATTGTGTCTTTTATGTTTGGATGCTTGTTTGGAACTGATTTTTTAATGAGTATGTGACTAGTAAGTATTTGAAGAAGTTTTGTAAAAACTTAATGGAACCAAGCCAGTACCCATGAATTGTAATACTATTAAGATCTTTTTTCTAAAACAAAATAAGTTACGTAATTTGTGATGTTAAAAGCTCACAGTCTGCCTAGACAGCTGTAAGTTTGGACAAGGATTTTTGAAGTTTTCCAAGATACACATTACAGTGTTTGCTTAACTTATAAAAGAACACTGAGAGCTGAAACTCGTTTTTATATAAAATAACCTTAGAATGTTAGTAAAAATATTGAGAAAAACTCTAAAACTTGCCTTGATTTCCTGAGTACATTCAAAGTTGCTATGAATAACTTCAAACAATAATATCTCTCTGAGGCAGGTTTTCTTCCAGTGGAGAGACTTGGCTTAGACTGGCTCTATAGTGATCATTTGTATTAAACTCCCTTGTGTTATCCTTGTACATCCCTTGTGCATCCTATTTGAAATAGCACATGTCCTCTCTCAGACCCACTTTTATGACTACTTCCTTCCAGCATGCCCATTTACATATATTTTAGGCCAACCAGAAAGTAAAGGGGAAATAAATCTAGACTTGACCCAAATTTAATATAAATAAGAAACTGAATTAATAGGTTTTGCTACCTCTTACTTTAACATTTGAGTTGTTTTCTATCCATATGATATATATGTGTACAAATATATATATATATATATATATATATATACACATATATGTGTGTGTGTGTTTAACAATTTCCCAAATTATTATTCTTCTTTTTTGACCCTACATATCCTACAATACTAGGATTTCTTTTTTTTTTTTTTTTTTTTAATTATTTGTACTGTTGTGTTTTTTTTAATTTATTTATTATTATTTATTATTTTTATTTTTGGCTGTGTTGGGTCTTTGTTACTGTGCGAGGGCTTTCTCCAGTTGTGGCAAGCGGGGGCCACTCTTCATCGCGGTGCGTGGGCCTCTCACTATCGGGGCCTCTCTTGTTGCGGAGCACAGGCTCCAGATGCGCAGGCTCAGTAAGTGTGGCTCACGGGCCCAGTTGCTCCGCGGCATGTGGGATCTTCCCAGACCGGGGCTCGAACCCGTGTCCCCTGCATTGGCAGGCAGATTCTCAACCACTGCACCACCAGGGAAGCCCCAAGGATTTCTTCTAGCATTTCTTTTTTGTTCTTTTTTAGGATTTCCCATCTTTCTGCTTATACTACTCATCTGTTCTTGCATGCCACTTTATCCATTAGAGCCCTTATCATATTAATCAGAGTTGTTTTGAATTCCTAGTCTAATAATTCCAACATCCCTGCTACATCTGGTTCTGATGCTTGCTCTGTCTCTTCACATTGTGTTTTTTTGCCTTTCCGTATGTTTTGTAAAGTTTTACTTGATAGCCAGACATGATGTACTGGGTAAAAGGAACTGTTATAAACAGCTTTTTAGTAATATGGTGGTGATGTGTGGGGGGAGAGGAAGGGTCCTATAGTCCTATGATTAGGTCTCATTCTCTTAGTGAGCCTATGCCTCTGGACTTTGAACATCACAAGTGTTTAATTTTTTTTTTCTCTCCCCTTAGGTGAGAGAGGATGGCTAGAATGGCCTGGAGTTGGGTACTTTCCTTCCCCAGCTAAGTCAGTTTCAGATCATATCCCAGCCATTTAGGCTCTGGTTAACAAGTTTCCTCTGAGGGCAAGCCTTTTTGAGAAGAGCCGAGGGCTCTGGCTTATTTCAAAATGGTTCCTTTTCGCCTCCTCCAGCAGGCGGTTTGAGGGGATTTTTCTCTGATATTTATCGTGGGAATCTCGTTGAGCTCCTAGTGGTAAACCTCACAAGACTGTGGGGGATGCTGATCAGTGAGTCCTCATGATTTTGTTATTTTATTGTTTGATAGCAAGTATTTATTGAGCTTACTGTATAAAATTCTTAAATATTTTGCCATCCTTAAATATAATGAGATACAGACAATTCAAGAAAGGAGAAATATAGCTATACTATCGTTTAAATAAAGACTATGCCACTAGCTCATGAATTTTTTAACTCTCAGATTTGTCCACACCTAGCTTCCAGCAATTCATCGATTACAGTTCTGGTGTTCTCACCCAGGTACTGGTTCCTGGCGCTGGTTCCCACAGCAGTTTCTGCTCATGAGTCTCTGCCCTGGTAAGGTGAGACTTGCTGTATTTGCAGGTCTGTCTTTCCATTCTCAGGGCAGTACTTTGCCCTGTGTCCTCCCCTCTCTTAAGGATCCAAGAAAAGGTGTTAATTTTTCAATCTGTTTAGCTTTTTATTTGTTGTTAGGACAGAGTGGAGACTTTCAAGCTCCTTACCTGCAGAAAATGAAAACTGGAAGTCTTCAACACCCGCTCTACATGTAGACGTTTATTTACCCCTCCAGGCTACTCCTCCATTTTCCTGGAGGTTCAGGAATTTCACTGACTTATTTTCCCGTACTGCTCTTGTTATTAAATTAGATATTTTCAACATTCATATGGTGACAACCCTAAATTCTAGTCACACAATTACCCCTAATAAAATCCACCACCATTTTACTACCTCAGCAACGTTTTATCAAGACCTCAATCTAGACCTTTCACTGGATGGTAGCTAATGTTTCTGAGGTAGACCACTTAGCATCAGTGGAAAGGTCTAGAATGTTGTCTACGTCAGAAACTTTAGCTACCATCCAATATAAATCTCTGAGCTACCTCAGTCCTTTCTTCTCATTAAACTCATTACTGTTTTAATCTTCAGGCCCCTTCCACTTCATTTTATTTTAACCCATAAATTACCACTAAGCCTCACATCACTCCTGTTCAATGTGATACATTTTATTATTCTTCCCAATTATCCACTCCCTTCCCTGAACAGTTTTATATATCTTACATTTTCCAGACCTCCCTATAGGATGTGTGTATTAACCTATCCCATGGTCAGGCCTGACCATGTGAAATGGCTTGCTTTGGCCAATGAGATGTCACTGGCCATGACAAGTGCCATGTTAGAGAAGATTCTTTTAAGAAGACAAAGAGTAGAACAGAGCCTAACAAAGGCTGACCCGCAGATCTGTCAGCAAATCTTAAAAGCTTGTTGCCACTATCCACTAAGATTTTGGGGCTGTTTGTTGCCACAGGGAGAGCTGACTCACGTACCCAAATTTAGCCCCTTTGGCTGAGTATATTTCACCAACATCCTAACTCTCTTCCCCCCTTGATTTTCTGTCTCACATGCAAAAATGTCCTCAAAAAGATCTCCATCCTAAAATATGGTTTTATCTAACTGAAATCAATTCATATTCTAAGAGCTTCTGATAAAAATTACAGAAATTTGTACTTTGTTGCCATTATAAATTCTCAGCTTCCAAACTTAGTTGACCTCTCAAAGCAATTTACCAATCTTTTTAATTATCCTTGATGAGCAACTTTTATTATTGCAATTGCTATTCCAGACCTCCTTCCCTTAAGTCTCCTACTCAGCCAGCACACACTTCTTTCTCAGATTGCCTTACATCCATCTTCACATATATATTAATCTTGATTCAGGCACTTATTTACATCTGCAGCCGTTCTTTCCCTCTTTCTCCCCATCTCTGTAACCTATGCCACTTTTCCAGTTCAAGAATAATACTACTACTCATGTTTTACCTCATTACTACCTCATTTTACATCTTCTTGGATTTTGATACAACTATTTTACCTTCTTTCTTTCCCTCCCAAGTTATAAATATTCCATCTGTTGTTTTCCCATCCTGCAAAGCAAAAGAGCTCCCAGCCCTAACTATGGGTCCTTCTACATAATTTCTCTCCACTATCACACCCAACCTTTTGAGTGTGGTCTATAATTGTTCCTCTCTTCTCAATTACACCTTGACCCCCTTAAATCCTATTTTTATCTCCACCCTTACATTTAAGCTACTTTGACAAACTTGTTATTACCTCAAACTTCTAAACTTTATGTTCAATTCACTGTCATTGTACTTTTCTATCCTGCATTTTTTGACACTTTGAAACAGGTTTTCTTTTAGTTTCATTTATCCCAGTGCAGCTTTCTACCTTTGGTTTCTATGAGACCATCTCGTCCCTTCTTTGCTTTATCTGTGACAAATGAATTTTTAAAAACTTTTTTTTTTTGCCATTATTTGTATTACCAACAAATGTATCTCATGTTTATTGATCATTTAGTTAAGGTTTTTTTTTTCCTTAGGAAACTATGAATTTTCCAAAACTATTTATAATGCACTATTTGATTAGGGAAAATTCATTCTGCCTTAAGTCATTAGAAAAATTTTCCCTAAGAATGAAATGCTTGTAATGAGTCTTGAAGGATAACAAAATGTTAACTAGGCACACAGAGAAAGAAGTGCACTTCATGAAGAGGGAAAAACATAGGTAAAAATGTATTCAATAATGTTGAGTTTATTTTTCCGAAATGACTCGCCATAGATGAAACATGCAGGATTAATTATAAAGAAAAGAATTTGATAGTAGTAGGGCTGCAGGATCTTTGGTACAATACTGTGGAAAGATCCTCCCCCCAAAAGAAATAAAACAAAAAAGGAAAATCATATATGTTTAATATATAAATATGTTATACATAAATATTTATATATTATGTATTATGCAATATTATATATGTGTGTGTGTGTGTGTGTGTATATATATATATATATTTTTTTTTTTTTTTTTCCCAACTGAAGTAAATGGTGTTGACTTTAGGTCCTATGTCACTAAAGTATATAGCAAAATAAAGTCTCAAAGGCAAAATCTATCATAATTAAAAGTTTCACGAATATGCCTCACTAAAAATGTCTAAAAATGTACTAAGACCTTTCTAATATGTTATTTTCCTAAGTGAGCCAAAACCTGAAACAACATAATTTGAGTCCTGTATTATACAAGGCTGATGTTGGGCATATACTACTTTTCCTAGGCTAAATAATATTGAAAATAAACAAAAATAACTTAGTTACTTGCTCCATGAAACATATACTCCTGGAAAACTATGAAGCAACTAAAATAACTTACTTATAAAAAGTGACTTTTCAAGTCTTGCTCAAAGACACTTGCTCTCCAATCCAAAGCAATTATCTCACAAACTCTATCAACACCAACCAGTTTCTCAATTTAGAAGAGTCACCATGTAGTCACCTAGCCCAGGCTTTAAAAATCCTATACATACCCTCTCTTGAATTCCCTCTTCTGAGACACTACTAAAACTATTTCAAAATGTTCTGTCTTACTGCAGAAAGTGTAATAAACTTAGATATACTTCAATATATTTTTCTAGTGATCTTTTGGGGATCTCATCATACAGGTAATGTACTGATACCAGTGGTGTATTTAGCAGTATTATTATTTATTTATATTCAACTGGTGCTGGGAAATATTCAAAAGCTATATCAAGATTTCAAATTGAAGCTCCCTGGCCCTGAAATCATCAATTTTTAGGACACTGGGAGCTAAATCACCAGAAGGATACAGCTTTGAGAAAGATCTAACTTTTCTGTTAGTGAGCTCTATGAGAGATGTTCTGTGATTTTGTCTACACTGCTATAATCTCAGTCTCTCATATTTTGGTAGGCACATAATAGGAGTTAAATTTTTAAAAAATGTACCACTGAAGTCATCAGCATCCTAACACGTGAATTTAGCAAAAATTCCATTGGTGGTGTTCCCATATACTTGGGGTTGGAAGAAAATTGATTTCAGGATAATAATTAACTACATGTTATTTGGTGAGAGACCAACCAGTGACAAATTGCTGAGTGTGATTACCAGGTTCTTATATTCTTGGAAGAAGATAAGATATTGACAAACTGGACTGTATATGGGTAACAGATTCCATTGTCTCACATTTTATCTATATAAATACTTACAATATTGAAAAAACAGAATAAGAAATTGTCCTGAGGGTTAACTGCCCTTGCTTAGAAATATCTTTGATGGAGAAAAGGGTCATTGTCACAGTCTAGATGGAAAGGGGAAAATGAGGCAGCACTAAATTCCCTTGCATGAGAAATAAATAGAATCTTTTGTTTGCTTCTCTAATGATTTCTCCACCGTGAAAAGGGAGAAGAGTAAAGGAAGGAAAAACAATCAAAAAGGTGTCATGAGGACAGACATCATTTGAGCAGCATGGCAAATGAATAATTACCAGTGAAAACTTGGGGAGGAAAAAAACCTACTTTTAGAACAAATGCTATTATTTAGTCAGAAATAGACAATGTGGGGGATGTTGTTACCATTTCCTAAATTGATCAGTAAACTATGCAGCACACACAAATACCTCATGAGATTGTGTGTGTAGTTTCACGAGTGGACAGTTTACATCCAAGTGTGTGTGGAATAGGAAGCATGGATAGGATACTGAGTTGATCCATGTAATTAATGTGTTGAAGAAGAAGCTCTGAGCCAGAGAGGATTATGGTGATGTAAGCCACAAAGGGAATTACCCTAATCTTGAGGCAGCGGTGGGGGGGTGTAGATTGTCATTGATTTGTTTTACACAATGTAAAATGTGGATTTGAGTCAATATCATGGATAATTTAAGGTGGAGTGCCAATAGGTAAGAGCTAAACTCACTTAAATGAAAACAAAATATCAAAACAAAAACCACTGCAAAAGTAACTCCACATATGGAACATGCTAAAAAGAAGTATTTCCATACGTTTATTTGTAGATGACATTAATATCTTTACACATCCTACATAATCTCAGTCAAAACTGAAGAAGAGGGACTTCCTTGGTGGCACAGTGGTTGAGAATCTGCCTGCCAATGCAGGGGACACGGGTTCGAGCCCTGGTCTGGGAAGATCCCACATGCCGCGGATCAACTAGGCCCATGAGCCACAACTACTGAGCCTGCGCCTCTGGAGCTTGTGCCCCACAACAAGAGAGGCCGCTACAGTGAGAGGCCCGCACACCGCGATGAAGAGTGGCCCCCGCTCACCGCAACTAGAGAGAGCCCTCACACAGAAATGAAGACCCAATGCAGCCAAAAATAAATATAAATAAAATAAATAAAATTTTTTTAAAAAACTGAAGAAGAAAGTATAGTGCATATAGTACATTATTAGTTATCACTTATGATAGCTTCATGTGGTACAATGTAGTCTCTGATCATCTAATCTCATATTTACCCATTAATAATGTTTTTCCATAGATATAGACTGTCTTCTGGGATGCAGATTTGATGTGAAATGATGAATTACACATTGAAATCATCACATTCAATTAAAGTATGATCTTTATAAATTTTACCAGCTTCAAACTCATGACTCCACCTTTAAATATGAAATTCAACACCATCACCTAAAATTTGTTCAGCACTCTAGCTTGCTATGTGCTTAGGCTCTTCAGGAATATAATTTATTGTTATCAACCTGCTTGTAACTCTACATATTTAAACTCTATTTTTACAATCAGTAGGATATCTATCATCTAGTCTCCTCCCAAAACTGAAGCAATAATGGGAAAGTCAGAAACATGCTGATTTCCTTTCAGAGCATTAAAGAGAGAATGAGAGAGAGGGAGAGAGGGAAGAAAGAGAATAAGAAAGATAAGGAGGGAAAGAAGGTCTGAATATTGGAGACTGAAGAAATGAGAGGCTCAGATGCATTTTGAATATATCATCACCCTAGTTTCCTTTATAAATCATTAAAATAACACCTCTCAGGGTCTCTTTGAAATAGCTTGGAATTTGCATTCCATCCATTTGTAAGCCTTTGAGTAGATTATTTACAAGTCTGAAATGGCCAATAACAATTTATTTTCCATTTGAAAGCCAGTTATTTTCTCTAAAATTTGGAGAGAGAAATGGAAAAAAATTTTAAAATAAACATTTTTTGAACCATGGCATCTTGAATTCAAAATCAAATGAATAACCCTGGATTTATTCAAAAGGAGAACGTTGTAAGGTTTTTGTTTTGTTTGTGTATGTTTCTGTTTTTCTTTCTTTCTTTTTCTTCTTTTTACCACTTCTTTTCTAACATTCTTTCTCCAGAAAAATAAGCAACTCTCTGTGCCAGAGTAGTGCATGACCTGATTCTTTGAATAGAAGGCGTCCACAGAATCACTGATTAGTCCCATCAGATGCTCTTAAAACCAAGATCCCTTGATGAGAGATTCCTGGGACACAACCATTCCCTGAATTCAATAGCTTGAAAGCAAGTAGGGATAAGACTGGTTATTGACTGCACAAGAACCTCTCAGGTTCTCTTCAAAATAGCTTGGAATTTCCATGCAACCCATTTGTATGGATGCTTTATGTTGATAAATGTTTTAAAATTGAATTCCAAAGGGAAGCACTGAACCAAAACCAAAAAACAGGAAACTCATTGTCCTTAATGGTGGAGAAATATAACTACCAAAATTATGAAAAGGGAAGAGAAAATGCTATCTGTATATTATTATTTGCCTTCTTATTTACATTTTATCTGCTAAAAGGATGAGAAAAACAGTTAATGGTATTAAGAGACAAGAATTAAACTTTGTTTTTATTAATGCATTTTATTTCCACAGGATAACACTGAAGCAAATAGTTTAATGGAATTAAAAAATTGATTTGATTTAGTGAATGGAAAGAGAATGTGTAGTTATTTTACCTGGGGATAAAACAATTAAAGCCTTTATGTTTGCATGCTTCATTAATAAAATTTAAATGCTAAGCTGGGGAGAGTTTTGCCTTTTATTCTGCTTTATGATAAATCAATATATTCTCACAAACAACTAGCATTGTTTTTTTTCAGGTTTGGAAATCAAAATAAATGATCTATGATAGCCTCCTATCCAGGAATCCAAGGGTTTCTGTCTTGATGAAATCTTATGACTACTCCTTAAATGACCACAGTGCAACACAATGGAAAGAATTATGATCATTTTAAACCTGGGTGGCATTCATCATATGGTAACCCGGGGTAAAAGTTCCTATATCCCATTTCCAGTTCTTTGAGCTATCTACTGAAGTAATGTATTTTTCTCTTTAAAATGTCCCAAAAGATATAAGATGTCACTGTGCTTATAGGGTTTTGAAATTTTATTTTAAGGAATCAAAAGAAATTTGCCCTCTGAGCAGGTTTTTAAATTTGGCTTGAGGTCTCTGATTCAGGGAACAAGCAATCTCCTTCCAACTCTCTCTTCTACTGGAGAGTTGTCCCCTTTCAACCTGTGCCTTTTGGTCCAATACAAATCAATGAACTCAAGACCCAATATAACATGTCTTAAAAATGCATTTAGAAAACAACTGCTCCAAAGTTCATCTCCTTCCTTTATCAGAAATTGCAGGAAATTTAATTTTGCAGCAAACATTTCATTTCTTGTCTTGAAATAGATTGAGATAAATGTGAAGTCAACGATTAGGTAAATGTAATGTCTTGGGTTGATGCCACAATGCAATATTCTATGTTGTGGTCACTACTGATGGATGTTTTGTATAGTCACTCAGCTGTATAATGGGACAAATTCCCATGACTCTATTTAAAATACCATGTGGTTCCCTCTCAATAAATATTACCAAAAGTACTTTGGCACAAATACAAAACTCATGAGGGATTAGTGTGGAGAACGCCAGTGTAGTCATCTTTGCTCTGGATAGAGTTCTCCTGTATACAATAAACTATATCTGTGTACAATTTATTTACTGAGCTGCACCGCATGCAGTAAATAACACAACCAAAATTATTCCTCCTTCAAAACTCACTTCTATGAGGTTATAAAAAGAAATCCTGTACTAAGTAATCTCCTATAGTACAGTTAAGGATTAAACGCTGATGAGGTTAACACACATATACTGGCGCACGCACAGGCACTATGGCCATAGAAACACATTGTTTATGAGAGTCTCTATTTTAATAGCAAAGAAACATATTTCTCCTCTCTCTTCCCTGCTACCAAGGTGCATATCATGCAATATGAAAAAGAGGAAAAGGAAAGAGATGACTTTCTTTGAGAGGGAATAAAAACCAGAATATTCGTAGCGACTTTCAAAATATTTTTTGGAAATGTAGAGGCTAAATTCTCTGGCACACGGGTACCAAGATTGCATAACATAGGAATGAATCAAGTGATATAATGATAAATACCTTTTTTTCAAGTTCTGCTTCCTGTGATGGCTGTTCTTTGTGATTACATTTCACTGTTATATAGAAACCCATAATTATCAGGGATGATATCCAGTCACTATCATGTGTTGCAGTGATCAAAATGGTAAATTTCCACAATTTATCTTTTTTTAAATTAAAATGTTTAATATTTTCTAAACATCTAACACTTAAATAGGTGTCAATACATCAACATTTTACTTTCTAGTGTCCTTAGGTCCAGCACAGGATAGTTAGTGATTTAGAAAGGTTTATTGTCTCTCCTATTGCAGTAATATGTGATCCCTATTTGCAACACTTAAAATAGTTTTTCTGAATATTTTGGTTATTAGTATTTATATTAATCAAAATCCTAAATGAGTATTTGCTTCAACAGCACATATATTAAAATTGGAATGATACAGAGAAGGTTAGCATGCCCCCTGCACAAAGATGACATGCAAATTCATGAAGCATTTTACACACACACACATGCTAAAACAACTGCATAACACCTTGCTTCATATCATGAAAAAGAATCTTGATACATTTTTGGAGGCATATGCCTATGCTCAAGACTTACAAATATAGACGTGTTTTGAAATTTTTGTAATTTTAAGTCATTCTTTGTAAATAACTTTAAAAAAATTTCTTCAGAAATATTTTAGAGTTTTCTCTGTATTGCTAGAATACTATAATCACATAATCCTGTGTTTTGGTGTGTTTTCTTTTTTCCCTCTGAAAACTTTTCTCCTATTTCTGGTATTACAAAATTGCATGATAATGGTATATCTTGGTTGGGAACATTTTAATTCATTGGGCTGGTACTCAGTTAATAACTTTTCAATATGGAGTAATTTTTTTTCTGTTCTAGGGACTCTCATGAATTATTTCTTTGTCAATTTTCCCACCCCAACTTCTCTGATATTCTAGAACCTCTATTAGAAAATATTTAAACATATGGATCTTTTCTTCACTATTTTCCATTGCTTTGCCTTTTTTCCTGCTTTTTAGATTTCCTCTATCGCCCAAACTTTCTACAATTTTTTTTTTTTTTTTCAAATAACCTCTAAGTCTGTTGTTTTGGACAGAATAAACAAACACCTTTTCTTCTTGAGGATATGAGTTAGAGATTTTTTGCCTTATTTTTGTTGCTTTTTCTCTTCCTTGCACTCCCTCAGTTTCTTCTGCCTTTTTTGGTTTATTTATTTTTGTTCTTTGTTTTTCTTGTTGGAGGCTTCACTAACGGTGGCAATCAGACAAGTTTCAGTCTCTGAAGAACTCTCACAGGACTCGCAATGATAATGCTTAAGAATCTAAAGGTTATAGCCAGAAAAGAATACAAAATAGCAGCGGCATTGAAGTAAGGAAATGAATCTCAAGGAAAGGCCACCTCATAGCATAGATCAGGAGAAGCCAGGAGCTAGCTCTGATTGCCCTCCATCTGCAGGACTGCAGTCGATGTACTTTCTCAAATTGGAAACCACCAAGGTAGGCACAGAACGTATAAAAACCAGGAGACCTAATCTAGGCATATTCTTGTGAAGTAACCGGCCCCAGTGGAAGAACCCTTCGGGGGTCTCACTTAAAGCAGGTGTAAACCAGCCCCTCACTGTTATCGATAAACAACACCTCACAAGCCGCTACAAACCACCAGAACTCATCATGGCCCCTCGGATGAAAAGCAACACTATTAATCAGTACAATTCATGCCTTGACTAGGAGTCAACACTGCCTTAGTACACCTCTTACTTTTCCAAAACACTCTAGGCATGCTGGAACTAACGTTTACAGCACAGGCTTCCCTTAAATAAAAGAATGCCACCAAAATATTGACTGAAATTCTGAAAACACATGCATGACTTAACCTCTAAATCCTGGTGAACGGGCATTTGCATTGGAGAATACCAAATGGAAATTTGGGGAATTGCTGTTTGAGGCAATTCAGATTCCCCAGAGAAGGTTATGATCCGAAAGAAGTCAAAAGTAGCTCCGAGTCGGGCTCTAACCAGACAACAGGACCAGGAGCCAGAGCAGGAAGCAGGAGCCTGGCCAACGTCGCCCTCCCTGTGCGCAGCTCTGCGCTCCTCCTTAGAGTCTCACAGCCCCGCAGGCCCCTCGCAACTGCGCATTTCACCCTGCGTTTTCAATGCAGTTACTGTGTTGGCAATTGCATAGCACAGGGAGATGAGCTCGGTGCTTTGTGACCACCTAGAGGGGTGGGATAGGGAGGGTGGGAGGGAGATGCAAGAGGGAAGATATATGGTGATATATGTATATGTATAGCTGATTCACTTCGTTATAAAGCAGAAACTAACACACCATTGTAAAGCAATTATACTTCAATAAAGACGTTTAAAAAAAAAAAAAAGAAGATTTTCAATTGTTGCTTCTGATACTGACTGACTGGGTTCTCAATTCACACCTGTGACAGCCCCAAATGTTACAAAGTAACAAACAAAATAGTCCTTGGATGCAGCAGTTTTCTGGGAGATTGTTACGCTGACAAAAATTATTGAAGCAAGGCTAAAAATGCAGATGCTTTCCAATATGAAGGCTATGACTACAGGGGCCATTGATGCTATGCTGTTTACAATATTCTATTCAAGGTGCTTCTTTATGTTTACAATATCATCAGGGTGAGAAAGTGAAGGGAGACGTGTACAACTTTGACCTGGTGGGGTTTGCAAGCCTGGGATTTTCCGGGTGAAATTCACAACTAGCCCATGTATGTGAAAGGCAAGGAGAGACTGGAGAAAGAGAAGGGCCACTGCAGATTGGTAGGCAGGTGGCTGCAAGATGAGTAGGTCTCTGCACCTGCCCAACAGAATCTTAAGAGCTTATAAAGAGGCCTTAACAGGGTTCAGTCTTGTATACAGTCCAGATGGTCTCAGTAACACAGACTGTCTCAAGGCTGCGTCCTTGAAGCAGCTCCTAGTGCAGAACGTACATTTTAAGGACAGAGGAGCTGGTAAGGAGCCTCCAATTGCCCAGGTCTGGCTAGAAGATCAACCAGCTGTTGGTCTTACAAGCCCCACCCCCTGCCCCCAGCATACTGTGCCCTGAGCAGTCAGCAGGTTTTACTACCATGGAGGTGGTTCGTTTGGCAGCTATCTGGTTGTCCTGCAGGCAGATACCACAGCAACAGTACAGGCACATGCAAGAGAAAAACCAGATTAAGATAATAATTCCCAAAATAAGTAATAATTTTTTCTGCCCCAGGATCTGAACCACTGATTTATTAGGTCCCCTAGGCTGGGGGTCAGGTCACTCATGGCGTTCACTTGTGTTCTCATGTGATCTAATAAAGATGATGTATTAGTGGACTCATCAGGTATGAATACACAGCATTCTGTTTGGATAATGGCACAGATGCCTCCTTGAGAGGCAGTAATAATGTCCAAGACCATCCTATTTTGGAGGACAGATTTTCTCATTAGAGACACTTCAGTGTTCAGTAAGAACAGACTTTGTCATCTATCATTTAAGACTTTCTGGGTGAATTTAGTAAGGCCTTCTATGAGTGCTATTAATTGTCCTTTAGGCCAACGGAGGGAACAGAGATGGTGGCCAAATGATCATTCCAGTAGGAAACAGAACATGCCCATCTGGCCTTGAGGAGATGGTGGGTTGCAACTTTTGTTACCATGGGGCGGATTGTCTCCTATGTCCAGGGAAAACCCAGGGTGCATCAGCCCAAAGATTTTTGCCACACAACTACTGGATCCCATTCAGGGCTACCCAATAAATACCTGGCCAGTGCAACCAGTCAGTGCCAAACCAGTCACCATTCTTTCATGTGACAGAATGACTACACAGTTCTGGTGATATCTAGCTCATATCCCTGGTACACTTGGGTTGGTTCTGTTTAGAGTGATTTTTCTGTCCCCAACATAGGGGTGCACTAGTGTACAAATGTCCATAACCCAGGGTAAGCCACATGACTCC
Organism: Balaenoptera ricei; assembly: GCF_028023285.1. NCBI lineage: Eukaryota > Metazoa > Chordata > Mammalia > Artiodactyla > Balaenopteridae > Balaenoptera > Balaenoptera ricei. Next base: position 117,492,044 of record NC_082640.1, on the reverse strand, counting down.
ATCCCAAATATGAGTGTAGCCACCCATGACTCTGATGGTGGTATTTTTAGGACCTTCTGGTCAGCAGTTTGATGGGCTGCCTAGGTAGCTTGATCGACAGAAAAAGAATACCCATACTTAGCCTTATTAATAGTGCGTGACACAGGCCAGGCTTCTGGATCAGTATTGGTAATATCAGATGAATTGAGAGTCCTAAACCTAGCTTATTATTCCTTAATTTATTGCTTTAGTGCCTTCAAGTCCCCTTCTTGGAGTGGTGATACCCTCCATGGCAATCCTGACGAGCTAGAGAGGGGCAACTGACCACGTACTCAACAGTTGGATGGATTCCTTTGCCAGGCTTACTAAGAGGAGGCCCACTGTAGAAAGGTGTTATCATTAGGTGCCCATTCCATGACTGGATGCCACAGGAGCAGAGGGAGTCTAAGGTCAAAAAGATAGATATTTAATAGGAACTTGTATGGGAAGGTCTTCCCCTTCTATAATAATTGCACTTGTGGCCCAATCCTTAGATGTTAGTATGGCAGCAGCTTTAGGAATCTGACCTGGTTGTGCATACCATACATGTTGGCTGGGGAAACAGCACTTCAGGCATGGAGATGGACTGGGTGTGGGATACGCCAGACAGGCGCCCTCACTTTCTCCCCTCTTTCAGTAGTGTGTGTTCCATTCTAGGTACTGTGCATTTCAACAAGTCCAGCTTGCAGCAGGACAATGGGATCCGAGTGGATATTGAGTAGCTCCCGCCCACCCAAGGGTGTAACTCACCCACTGCAAATTCCAGTAGATTACCTTTGCCAGGCGTGGTGGAGCTGAGTATTCTCAGCAGCACAGCACAGTGATCCATGGTGAGAGTTGGGACAATGACCATCTCCCAAGACTCCATATCTTTATGGTGTTGGGTGTAGGGGTCCCTAGTCTGACATATGGGGCAACAGGCCTTACTGGTTGATCATTCAAATGTATTAAAGCCTGGGATAGTACTTTAGTCCACCCGGCCAAGGTGGTTTTACCAGCTAGTTATTTAATTTGCTGATTTAATTTTCCATTCTTCCTTTCTACCAACGTTGCTAATTATAGGTTACAAGGGAAATGGAACCTCCATTCAATGTCATGTTCTTTTGCCCAGTCTTGTATATTGTGACCTTTGAAATATGATCCCCAATGACTGTCTACTGGATGAGGGTATCTACATGGTACTCAGCTTCTCTAATCCCCTAATGGTGGCAGCCTGGTTTGCATGGTGATGGGGAGAGCTTGGGTTAGGCCAGGTTCAGTGTCCACACAAGCCAAGGCATATTTAGAACCCTCACTCAAAAGGAGGGGACCAATATAATCAATTTGTCAATCTCTCATTGGTTGGGAACTCTGATGGATGGCCCCCAGATTCCTATGGCAATTGCCTTGGGCACTGTTTAGAATACCCAGGACATGCTGTTACTGCATTAATGAAGTCACTGTATTTCAAGAGCAATCTGGCATCCTCAGCAATACACCATCCCACCCAGGTACTATGGTGGCCGCTCTTCCTATGCACCCAGTCTGCTGTGTCTACTGAAGGGTCCGTTGCTAGGCTCATACCTGGGCTAGGGCACTAACTTCCTGATTGCCAAGGGGTGTCAGCACCTTATGAGCTGGGAGTTGGAAGAGAGTGAGGACTGCCTCAGGCTCTTGCAGGCAAACCCAAATGTCTTTCCACATATCCTGACCCCACAAGGGCTTATTCACACCTTGGTGATCACCCACACCTCCTCTTCCCATTGTCTAAGCCATAGGATTAACCCCTTTAGAACAGCCCAACTGTCAGTGCAAAGGGTTAATGGCCAAGGCTCATGAGTGATGATCACCAGCCAAATCTCTCTGAGTTCAGCCCACTGGCTGCTTCAGTTCATTCCTCTTTTCATCCAGATGGTGTCAGTGTTGGGCTGAATAGTGACTGCAGTCCATGTGGGTGGTCTGCCCTGACTAGACCCATTTGTATGCCAGGCATCAGTGGGAATTTCCCCGCTTCCCTCTTACAGGCCACAAAGGCTGCCATAGGAGGTGGGGGCATTTGAAGGATCTATTGATACATATTCTACAGAGCCTAGTACAACCTGCATTTCTAGAGACAGTTGGCTGGCAGACAGGATACTCCTCTTATGCAAAGAGGCATGCTACTTAGTCAAAGTGACAAGTTGAGCCTTGGTAGAGATGGGTTGATGGAACATATTCTCCATCCACCTCTTGACAGCAAGGGACATTCTTACCATGATATGCTGTTCCTTCATAAGAGGCTCTACCTGGAGGGGTGCTGTGTACACTGACAAGAACAGTTGTTCTACAGGAATATATCAGTTTTCTGCCCCCTTCCAGAGCTGGGACCAAAATCCTAGGGATTCTCTCTCCTTCTGTTGTTTCTGCCAAAGTGCCCAACCTATACCTTCCGGAGTCATGGGCACATTTAACTCAAATTGTAGCCCCGCTTTGGAGATGCCCAGAGCTTTAATCTGCTTCACTAGTATTTTTGCTTTCTCAAAGGCAGCTTGTTGCTCTGATCCCCTATGTGCCCTTTCTTTACCAGGCAGTAGGCAGTATAATGGACAAATGCACTGTGCCAAGTGAGGAATAAAAGTCCTCCCAAACCCAAATCCCTCAAAAGCTTGCACTTCTTCCACATTCTTAGGGTTTGGATAGGCCTGCACACCGTTGATAACAGCCTCTGGGACAACACTTGTGTCACGCACCCATATGACTCCCAAAAACTTTACAGCAGTACCTGGGCCTTGAATTTTCTGCAGGTTCATTGCCCATCCATTTGCTCACAGATGTTCCAGCAAAATCTACAGAGTGGCCTGCAGCAGAGGCAAGTTTTCCCATGTCAACATTAAACATTATGTCATCAATGTAATGGGCCCATTTTACTGATGTGGGGAAGGAGAACAGGGACAGTTCTTGGGCTACCATCACATGATCTATCACGGGGCTGTGTAGACGGCCTTGGGGAAGCACTTGAAAGGTCCATTGCTGCCCGTCCCACATGAAGGCAAATTCATCTAGTGACTCAGCGGCCAGGGGTATACTGTACTGAAAAAGCATTTGCTAAGTCCAATACGGCTTGGTGCACTCCTAGAACCAAGACCAAGGTATCTAAGATGGCGGCAATGCTGGCACAGCTGCACCAATGGAGGGCACTACCTTGTTCAATGATCAGTAGTCGGTAGCCATCTGCCAAGAGCCATCTGCTTTTTACTGGCTATACTGGGATGTTGAAAGCACTATGGATGAAAGGTGCAATACGCACTTGGTGCAGTTCTTGTATAGTTTATCCTATTTCCCTATGCCTCTCAGACAATTTATATTATTTGACAGTTACCACTCTTCCAGGGACTGTAGACTTACTGGTTCCCAGTTGGCTTTTCCCCTCAGGTACTGGTTTGATTACTCTAACCAGGAGGTGGATTTCACCGACAGAGGTTTGCAGAGTTTGACCTTGTAGGATATCAATGCCCAATATGCTCTCTGGTGTTGGAGAGATAAAAACCTCATATTCTCATGGGGGAAAATGCCCAATTTGCAGTATCAAAGGGACCTTCCTAACCATAACCACTGCCCTCCATATCCACTGACGGTGCTGAGGGGGCCAGAAATATATCATTGCTAGAATGAAAATTAAAACTCCAATGAAATACTACTATACAACCAACTTAGTACAAAGTAAGAAGTAATACAATACCAAGAATAGGTAAGAATGTAGACTACTAGGGATATCCATACCCTGTAGGTGGTATACTTTCTTTTGAAAGCAGTATAGACATTTCTAGTGATGTTGAAATTATATATACCAAAAGTGTGTTTATGTATACATGATGTGTGGACAAAACATTCTCAGCAGCATTATCTATAATGTTGGAAAAAATCTAATTTTCATCTTCATTAGAATAAATAAAGGAATTGTTCTGCATTTATAAAGTGAATGTAAAACTCTGATATGGACATGTTATTTTATTCATTGACATATTTGACTGGTTTCAAAAGTGAGCTTAGGAAACAAAATACATGCAATGAAAGAAAACAAATAAGAAAGGAAGAAAAGCAAAATAAGGAAAAATAGAGACAATAGATCTATACAGAAGCCATTACCAATGTGGCCAGTGTTTGCCCATGCTATATTAATATCAAAATTCTGGAACTTGTGGGAATTCAGTTTTGTTGTTACAACATAATGAGATTTGTGTTCTTTACAGCCATGTCTAACAACTTTTCAATGTAATCACTTGAAAATGTGCAATTAATATTTGAGAGTTTTTTCCAAATTTTCTCAAAACCAAAAGACGTTCATTAAATACACAAGTGTCAGAGTTCCTAGCTCTGTTGTTGCTACACTGGATGTTACAAGATAGCATCAACATATTATATATTTCTTCCACTCTCCCATTAGTACTAATATTATCATATACTTTAAAGTACTATGTGGGAGGTGTGGATATAAATTCTCATTAGCAGCTAATGAAATCTCTGCTTATATGGAGTTCTATTCTGTATGTATTAATATTAAAAATTACCTCTATATTTGGGAGAGTATATATAAGGTCTCAGTATAGCCATAGCCTATGTCCGTTGTTATAAATGTAACTTAATTATGTAGCTGGAATAGGATGTCAGCAGCCTATGAACATTTTAAAAGAAGGCAATTTGTTTTTCTCTCAATAATGTTTCTATGAATTTTAGACTAAAATGGCACTAGAATGATCTATGGCTAATGCTTCCATTTGTCAAATAAAAGGTGATTTTCCTTCTTTCTACTCCTGATAATCTTTTCACTGGGCTTTATTCTCTCCACTCTTCCCTCTGAGATCTTGCCCAGTTAATTATATCCTCTCTTTCTGATCGCTACAATCTCCTCTGGCTTCCCTAGCTAAAAAAAAAAACAAGCTGAACTCTCCTGTGAAAATAAAAAACAAAAACAAAACAAGCAAACAAAACACCCCCTGGATTCTTAATGTACTACCTTATTTATTTATTCCTTTCTCTTCCAACTACCTGAATGCTCACTGACTTCTCAACAAATTAAATTCTGAGTTCTTCCACTCTTGCTTTATTCTAAACATGTTTTTGCTAAAGTAACCAAGGGTTTATTAATTGTCCAGAACAGTAATCTCACTTTTATCCTTATTGTAATATTCCTCACTCTAACATTGGTCCCTAGTGAATATCTCATATTACTCAAACTCTTTCCTAGACATCTATCATAGCACTCTTTTGGCTATTTCATACCATTTTGACAATTTTTTTCTCCCTCTCCCTCTGTAGCACATCCCCCCTCTATGATGGTATTCTCTTGGGAGTTTGCTTATAGCCCTCAGGTTTTCTCCTTCTATATTTCCCCCAAAGGGATTTCCTTCTATTCCCATAATTCGGCACATAATCTCTAAGCTATTAACTCCCAAATATAAGTTATCTCCACACGTTTTCTTTGGCAGCAGTTTGGTTCGAGTGACTCTTTAACAAAACTGGAATTTGTTAGCAAACATTTAAAAAATTTCCATTTGGGCATAACAGGAAAAAATGACTTGTACTTCAGTGTTTCTGATTTGCAGAAGATTTTTAAAGTGGGTTGCTACAGATGCCTGTAACTAAGAATGGCACTGTCCTGATGCCTAAAATTTGCAATCTTGTAATATATTTATTATAACAATACTCAGAATGAAGTCTTAAAAGATCCCAGGCTTTTGGCATGCCTGGCTGGGGGGTTCACATTGATTTCAGACTGGGTACAATCAGCTGAGAACATGGATAAAGTATATCAAAGTTTTCTAACCTTTTTAAGCACATGATTATCTGCCAGAAAGATTTGTATACATACATTGCCATGTGTTTTCCAAGCTAGTGAAGAATTCACATAAGAATAACTATATTATAAAAATACTTATAAATCAAAGAAATGTCTCTGTTACATTTTAAAATTGCTTGTGGTACAATAAATGTGTCAGAAAAAAGAGTATACAGAGAAGAAACAAGAAGAACTACAATTCTGCAGCGTGTAGAATGAAAACCACATTCACAGAAAGATAGACAAAATGAAAAGGCAAAGGACTATGTATCAGATGAAGGAACAAGATAAAACCCCAGAAAAACAACTAAATGAAGTGGAGATAGGAAACCTTCCAGAAAAATTATTCAGAATAATGATAGTGAAGATGATCCAGGACCTCGGAAAAAGAGTGGAAGCAAAGATCGAGAAAATGCAAGAAATGTTTAACAAACGCCTAGGAGAATTAAAAAACAAACAGAGATGAACAATACAATAACTCAAATGAAAACTACACTAGAAGGCATCAATAGCAGAATAACTGAGGCAGAAGAACGGATAAGTGTCCTGGAAGACGGAATGGTGGAATTCACTGCTGCGGAACAGACTAAAGAAAAAAGAATGAAAAGAAATGAAGACAGCCTAAGAGACCTCTGGGACAACATTAAATGCAACAACATTCGCATTATAGGGGTCCCAGAAGGAGAAGAGAGAGAGAAAGGACCCGAGAAAATATTTGAAGAGATTATAGTCGAAAACTTCCCTAACATGGGAAAGGAAATAGCCACCCATGTCCAGGAAGTGCAGGAAGTCCCATACAGGATAAACCCAAGGAGAAACACACCGAGACACACCATAATCAAATTGGCAAAAATTAAAGACAAAGAAAAATTACTGAAAGCAGCAAGGGAAAAACGACAAATAAAATACAAAGAAACTCCCATAAGGTTAACAGCTGATTTCTCAGCAGAAACTCCACAAGCCAGAAGGGAGTGGCATGATATACTTAAAGTGATGAAAGGGAAGAAACTACAACCAAGATTACTCTACCCGGCAAGGATCTCATTCAGATTCGATGGAGAAATCAAAAGCTTTACAGACAAGCAAAAGCTAAGAGAACTCAGCACCACCAAACCAGCTCTACAACAAATGCTAAAGGAACTTCTCTAAGTGGGAAACACAGAGAAGAAAAGAACCTACAAAAACAAACCCATAACAATCAAGAAAATGGTAATAGGAACATACATATCGATAATTACCTTAAATGTGAATGGATTAAATGCTCCAACCAAAAGACACAGGCTCGCTGAATGGATACAAAAACAAGACCCATATATATGCTGTCTACAACACACCCACTTCAGACCTAGGAACACATACAGACTGAAAGTGAGGGGTTGGAAAAATATATTCCATGCAAATGGAAATCAAAAGAAAGCTGGAGTGGCAATACACATATCAGATAAAATAGACATTAAAATAAAGAATGTTACAAGAGACAAGGAAGGACACTATGTAATGATCAAGGGAGCAATCCAAGAAGAAGATATAACAGTTATAAATATATATGCACCCAACATAGGAGCACCTCAATACATAAGGCAACTGCTAACAGCCATAAAAGAGGAAATTGACAGTAACACAAAAATAGTGGGGGACTTTAACACCTCACTTACACCAATGGACAGATCATCCAGACAGAAAATTAATAAGGAAACACAAGCTTTAAATGAAACAACAGACCAGATAGATTTAATTGATATTTATAGGACATTCCATCTGAAGACAGGAGAATACACTTTCTTCTCAAATGCACACGGAGCATTCTCCAGGATAGAGCACATCTTGGGACACAAATCAAGACTTGGTAAATTTAAGAAAACTGAAATCATATCAAACATCTTTTCTGACCACAACACTATGAGATTAGAAATCAATTACAGGGAAAGAAACGTAAAAAACACAAACACATGGAAGCTAAACAATACGTTACTAAATAACTAGGAAATCACTGAAGAAATCAAAGAGGAAATCAAAAAACACCTAGAGACAAATCACAACAAAAACATGACAATCCAAAACCTATGGGATGCAGCAAAAGCAGTTCTAAGAGGGAAGTTTATAGCAATACAATCCTACCTCAAGAAACAAGAAACAACTCAAATAAACAATCTAAACTTACACATAAAGGAACTAGAGAAAGAAGAACAAACAAAACCCAAAGTTAGTAGAAGGAAAGAAATCATAAAGATCAGACCAGAAATAAATTAAAGAGAAACAAAGCAAACAATAGCAAAGATCAATAAAACTAGAAGCTGGTTCTTTGAGAAGATAAACAAAACTGATAAACCTTTAGCAAGACTCATCAAGAAAATGAGGGAGAGGACTCAAATCAATAAAATTAGAAATGAAAAAGGAGAAGTTACAACAGACACCGCAGAAATACAAAGCAGCATAAGAGACTACTACAAGCAACTCTATGCCAATAAAATGGACAACCTGGAAGAAATGGACAAATTCTTAGAAAGGTATAACCTTCCAAGACTGAGCCAGGAAGAAATAGAAAATATGAATAGACCAATCACAAGTAATGAAATTGAAACTGTGATTACAAATCTTCCAACAAACAAAAGTCCAGGATCAGATGGCTTCACAGGTGAATTCTATCAAACATTTAGAGAAGAGCTAACACCCATCCTTGTCAAACTCTTCCAAAAAATTGCAGAGGAAGGAACACTCCCAAACTCATTCTATGAGGCCACCATCACCCTGATACCAACACCAGACAGAGATACTACAAAAAAAGAAAATTACAGACCAATATCACTGATGAATATAGATGCAAAAATCCTGAACAAAATACTAGCAAACAATCCAACAACACATTAAAAGGATCATACACCATGATCAAATGGGATTTATCCCAGGGATGCAAGGACTCTTCAATATATGCAAATCAATCAATTCAATGCACCATATTAACAAATTGAAGAATAAAAACCATATGATCATCTCAATAGATGCAGAAAAAGCTTTTGACAAAATTCAACACCGATTTATGATAAAAACTCTCCAGAAAGTGAGCATAGAGGGAACCAATCGTAACATAATAAAGGTCATATATGACAAACCCACAGGAAACATCATTCTCAATGGTGAAAAACTGAAAGCATTTCCTCTAATATCAGGAACAAGACAAGGATGTCTACTCTTGCCATTATTCAACATAGTTTTGGAAGTCCTAGCCATGGCAATCAGAGAAGAAAAAGAAATAAAAGGAATACAAATTGGAAAGAGGAAGTAAAACTGTCACTGTTTGCAGATGACATGATACTATACATAGATAATCCTAAAGATGCCACCAGAAAACTACTAGAGCTAATCAATGAATTTGGTAAAGTTGCAGGATACAAAACTAATGTACAGAAATCTCTTGCATTCGTATACACTAACAATGAAAGATCAGAAAGAGAAATTAAGGAAACAATCCCATTCACCACTGCAACAAAAAGAATAAAATACCTAGGAATAAACCTACTTAAGGAGGTAAAAGACCTGTATGCAGAAAACAATAAGACACTGATGAAAGAAATCAAAGAAGGCACAAACAGATGGAGAGATATACCATGTTCTTGGATTGGAAGAATCAATATTGTGAAAATGACTATACTACCCAAAGCAATCTACAGATTCAATGCAATCCCTATCAAATTACCAATGGCATTTTTTACAGAACTAGAACAAATCATCTCAAAATTTGTACGGAGACAAAAAAGACCCCGAATAGCCAAAGCAGTCTTGAGGGAAAAAATCAGAGCTGGAGGAATCAGACTCCCTGACTTCAGATTATACTACAAAGCTACAGTAATCAAGACAACATGGTACTGCCACAAAAACAGAAATATAGATCAATGGAACAGGATAGAAAGCCCAGAGATTAAACCCTCACACCTATGGTCAACTAATCTATGACAAATGAAGCAAGGATATACAATGGAGAAAAGACAGTCTCTTCAATAAGTGGTGCTGGGAAAACTGGACAGCTACATGTAAAAGAATCAAATCAGAACACTCCCTAAGACCATACACAAAAATAAATTAAAAATGGATTAAACACCTAAATGTAAGACCAGACACTGTAAAACTCTTAGAGGAAAACATAGGAAGGACACTCTTTGACATAAATCACAGCGAGATCTTTTTTGACCCACCTCCTAGAGTAATGGAAATAAAAACAAAAATAAACAAATGGGACCTAATGAAACTTAAAAGCTTTTGCACAGCAAAGGAAACTATAAACAAAATGAAAAGACAATGCTCAGAATGGGAGAAAATATTTGCAAACGAATCAATGGACAAAGGATTAATCTCTAAAATGTATAAACAGCCCATGCAGCTCAATGTTAAAAACACAAACAACCCAATCGAAAAATGGGCAGAAGACCTATATAGACACCTCTCAAAAGAATACATACAGATGGCCAAGAAGCACATGAAAAGCTGCTCAACATCACTAATTATTAAAGAAATGCAAATCAAAACTACAATGAGGTATCACCTCACACCAGTTAGAATGGGCATCATCAGAAAATCTACAAACAACAAATGCTGGAGAGGGTGTGGAGAAAAGGGAACCCTCTTGCACTGTTGGTGGGAATGTAAATTGATACAGCCACTATGGAGAACTGTATGGAGGTTCCTTAAAAACTAAAACTAGAATTACCATATGACCCAGCAATCCCATTACTGGGCATATACCCAGAGAAGACCATAATTCAAAAAGACACATGCACCCCAATATTCATTGCAGCACTATTTACAATAGCCAGGTCATGGAAGCAACCTAAATGCCCATTGACAGATGAATGGATAAAGGAGATGTGGTACATATATACAGTGGAATATTACTCAGCCATAAAACAGAACGAAATTGGGTCATTTGTAGAGACATGGATGGACCTAGAGACTGTCATACAGAGTGAAGTAAGTCAGAAAGAGAAAAACAAATAACATATATTAATGCATATATGTGGAATCTAGAAAAATGGTACAAATGAACCAGTTTGCAAGACAGAAATAGAGACACAGATGTAGAGAACAAATCTATGGACACCAAGGGGGGAAAGTGGGGTGGGTGGTGGTGGGATGAATTAGGAGACTGGGATTGACATATATACACTAATATGTATAAAATAGTTAACTAATAAGAACCTGCTGTATAAATAATAAAAAAAAAAGAGTATACAAAATGCAGTACACACAGGAATATTTTGGCTAAGATTAGGTTTCCAATGCTAATGCCTATAATTACCATAAAATTAATTACATTTGGACTAATTATTTTAAAGATAAAAATAAAGACACATTGTTCTTCAAATCTTAGAAGTTGGACTTAGAATAAACATTTGTAGACTCAGTTCCAGTTATGATAAATATCATTAGGTTGTCCGTCCTTAAAATTTAAATTCAATTTCATTCACTGTTTAAATCTGATTTTACAAATCAAACTCAAGTAAGGAAACAAATGGAAATGCATCTTTCAGCAGCAACTTCTGACAGTATATGATAAACAGCATCATTTACAGGACACTGCATCATACCATTTACATTTAGAAAGAAGGAAAATGCTGATTAAGCTTCCATTTGGTCCAGGCCTTCCAATACATAGTGTGTTAGGCAATTTAATCTTTGTAGTTTTAAAACCACACACATCTCTAATCATAACATGCCATAAGCAATAAAGCTACCAGAGTGAGTAGGACTGTTTTCTTCTGACACATTGTAACATCTCTGAGCCAGCAGTATTCCAAAAACATGTGTTATTATTATCTTTGGATTGACATCTCAGCACCCAAGGGTCTCTTCCTCTCCCCAAGGTTTGTTTTTAAAACCCACAAAGGGCTCCCTGAAAGTAAGTGTAAAATTGTATTTCCTATTCAATGACTCATCCACTCATTTAAAAGGAAAAAAAAAAAAAATCTGACTGTTTTGCAATCAAATAATCTCCATGTTTGGAGCAGGGTTAAACAAAACAAGAAAACTGCTAAACATTCTGAAATTTTGTTATTAGATTTGGTGAAAGTTGTGCATGCATTAAAATTGCTCATGTTTTTTTTTTGAACATATTAGAGGTGGTGATATGCCTAGAGGAATGCCGCAGGTTTATAGCATAAAAATAAAAATACAAAGAAGAAACTTCACTACTTTATAATTTCAGATGATTAAATAAATGTCTGAGTTGACACTGATCTTTTTACTAATTGTGAAGAAAATTTTCCCTACGTATTTATGATAGTAAAAAAAAAATTGTAGATAGATTATTAGATCCATATTCTGTTATCTGGATAACTGCTTTTAAGTACTCTCTGGTATTTCAAAGTAATTTTTATCTTATCAGTGTGTCTACTTATAAATCATTCTTATCTGTTCCTTAAAGCAACTTCCAACACATAGTCCTGACATCCAATTTTAGTTACTCAATGTAGGTAAAATAAGTAAAATATATATATTTAAAATAGTTTGCAGTTTAGACTGGCCTTCTATTAGTCCAAAGTACTTAGGTTTTTTTTTTTTTTTCATTTTAGAAACTCTTGGTTGGAAGCTATATTCTTTCTTTATTATGCCCCATTTACTTTAATTATCCTTGAAAAAATATCTAAGACAGGAAAGGAGAATACTTGTGTCTTAATCCTTTATTAAAATTCAGAGAGAAGACAATGTGGATGATCAGTTCTCATACAATAAAGATTGTAAAATAGGGACTTGAAAAAAATTAAGCTATGTCTGAATATGAATAAGGTATTTTATATCTGTAAAATCTCAAATTATTTGAGAAATTTTATTTTTGTTAGGTATAGTACTTTAGACTTTCCATGCTGAGTTGTGGTAAATGTGTGGGTATGTATGTCTCTGTGTGTGTGTGTGTGTGTTTGTGTGGAGAGAGAGAGAGAGAGAAGGAAGGGGGAGAGAGAGAGAGAGAAGACCACAGGCTAATCTGCATTGCCTTTAAATTCATTAGTAGGGTAATATTCTGATCCTAACTCTGTCTTGATCTGAAAAAAATCATGCCTCAAATCTAAGCTTAGACTACTTCTGGACATTCTGTTCTTTTCTTATTAAAATCTACAGTTATTATATTATGGTATGTGCATTTATCATGCACTGCCTTGTGGACTGTGTGTGTGTGTGTCTGTATATGTGTATTTAATCTGTCTATTTAATGTCTTTTCACTTATGCATTCATCTTTCAAGTATAAGCTTAAATGTCACTGCCTCTTTAACACCTATTCACCTCACTCCCAAACTGGGTCTATTAATTTTATATACTCATAACACTCTATACTTGTCTTTTAACACCTTTTTAAAAACTATACTTGAATAAGTATTTGTATGTTGACATGCACAGTTTCCTACTCTTGACTCCATGCTCCATGAGAGGGTGACCTTTTCTGACACTCCATGCCTGTCCCACCGGGACCTAGCACAATGCATGGTCATAGAATGGGAGTGCCTCCATAATGAAAGAATATAAGGATGAATAAATACAAAATTGAATAATATTGTAATATTCTTGAGAATCACAGAATCATAGTTTTGTATCTTGGTGCATATTCCTTGGAATTACTAATAGAAAAGAGTTCCAAAATCTGCACTAGCGAGTGAATAAGGCATCTCCCCCAGTAGACATATGGTTTAGTGAGGAGAGAGAGGTTAACCAAATAACTACATAAGTGAATATAAAACAACATGGTGATTACTGTGTGATTATAAAGGAGAGGTACATGATACTGTGGTAGATGGAACAATGAAATGTATATTAGGCTGACTTCCCTAAGTCAGGAGGAGAACAAACCAGGCTTTCCTGACAAAGCTGAAGTTGGGAATAGGCTTTGAGTAAGGTTGTTTTAATACTATCATATCTTTCAGATAACAAAACTAGGGCCTAGGAATGTTTATAAATTTGCCATATATGACGCTAATTCGTGGAAAGGCCAAGGCTAGATCTCAGGGCGAAGTAAAAGCAACATTTATTGAGGCTTATCAAGTGTTATGAACTGCTTTGAAAGATTGTTTTTTATCTCATTTAAACTCTCTCTCTCTCATTCTCTCTCTCTCTCTGGGAGGAGTTTCAGTCCTTTTTATTCTACTCCTTGGTTCCCCATACAGGGAAGAAGAATTAATAACCTGAATGATTAGCAACTAATGATTTATTATTCCACATTCACTACTAATTATATCTCCATTCTCTGAAAAGCAAATTCATACTAATTCATGGATGATCTCTGTTATACTTTCTCTGAGTATCTAGCTATCTCAGTAAATTAAACTGTGGCCAGTTCTGTGCTGGAGCTGCTCTGGTCCATCCCTTCCTACTACATTCAGCATGGTGGCTTAGTGGGTGCTCAACTGCTTTCAGGAGCCGCACCAACACTCTTTACCCTGCGTGATTGCCACTGTTTCTATTTTTTGTGGGTTGTGACCAGAAGGAGATCAATAATATCCAAAGAATCAGATTCAATGGAATATTATTCAACCATAAAAAGAAACGAAATTGAGTTATTTGTAGTCAGGTGGATGGACCTAGAGTCTGTCATACAGAGTGAAGTAAGTCAGAAAGAGAAAAACAAATACTGTACGGTAACGCATATATATGGAATCTAAAAAGAAAAAAAAAAAAGAAAAGGTTACGAAGAACCTAGGGGCAGGACGGGAATAAAGGCGCAGACACAGAGAATGGACTTGAGGACACAGGGAGGGGGAAGGGTAAGCTGGGACAAAGTGAGAGAGTGGCATGGACTTATATATACTACTAAATGTAAAATAGCTAGTGGGAAGCAGCCGCATAGCACAGGGAGATCAGCTCGGTGCTTTGTGACGACCTAGAGGGGAGGGATAGGGAGGGTGGGAGGGAGATGCAAGAGGGAGGGGATATGGGGATATATGTATACATATAGCTGATTCACTTTGTTATACAGCAGAAACTAACAAAACATTGTAAAGCAATTACACTCCAATAAAGATGTTTAAAAAAAAAAAAGAAAAGGAAAGAAACCCCCATTCATGTGATTCACCCAGATAGGTCCATGGCTTTGCATTGGATATTGCCTGACTTCAACCCTCCTAAACTGGTATTTAATTTCCCATATGACTGCTACTACTTTGTATATTCTTCCTGGCGACTTCTTGGGAAGTAGTGGACATGCGATTCAGTCATCTGATTACTTAGCTGTAATACCACCTAATCCAGGATGTCGGCAAATTCCTGCCCATGAGCCAAATTCCACTGGATGCCTGTTTTATAGATAAAGGTTTGTTGAAAATTAGCCATGCCCATTCATTTGTGTATCATTTCTGGCTGCTCTTCTGCTACAATGGCAGTGTTGAGTATCTGCCAAAGAGATTGTATGGTCTGCAAAGTTGAAAATATTTGCTATCTGATCCTTTACAGAAAGAGATTTAAGACCTTGATCTAAGCTAACCTTTACTTCTATCAATAAGTACTGTCTACTGAATATTTCTTATGATTTAAATAAAAAACCTTGATTGAATCATCTGATAGAAATACTGAAGATTTACAGCAACCTAATTTTGTCAAGAAGAAATTGTGTGCTTGAGTAAAAATAAACATTCTTACCAATAACTGATATATCTTGGAGAGAGTAGAGGGCTTAGAGATACTTGAATTTCCCTCCGCAGTGAGTGAAAAAATAAAAGACCTGAGGTATGCAAAAGAACCCTTAGATACCTTATATTCCCTTGTTTTTGTACCTCAGCACTTCTGTGATTTATTTCTTTGTTTGAATTTCTCCTTAGTATTTATTTCAGCTAGATTTCTCCTGTACTGTTAAAGTTGACTCTGGAACTCACCTTACCCTAGGAAGGTTTTGCCTGAGGGGGCTTGATAAATAGCATTTTCCTGGAGCAGATGATAAGGAAAGTGTTGTGTAGCGTGGATGTAGGAGGATCAAGGATGATCCTTGGCTAGTTGGCTCTGCTGACTGCAGTCATCTAGCTACGAGCTCACAGACTCACATAACAATGACATGTCAAAACAAAACAAAAATATACATCAGGTATATTTTTTTAATTCTTTATGAATCAAAGTTTTTCATGCTGACACCTTCAAATTGAATTAATGGAACTAACATGCAGTATATTTATGAAATATTCCAGGATATTTCTATAGAGATACTGCTTCCATTTTTTTTGTGAAAGCAATCTGAATTAAAATTTAAGTATAGCCTCTCTTCCTTTTTTTTTTTTCTGGTGTGAACAAGAGAATAAAAAATACTATAATTTGGATGCCGCTGTTAAGCACCTGACAGTACTAAAGGACTCTCCTATCATTATGATTACTTGCCAATAGAAATTTCTCATGCAAGTCATTAACCTCCAATGGTCTCATTTATTTCTCCTCTCAACATTGATCAAATGATATATAAAATTTAAATTACCTACAGTTGACCTAAATAGATTATACTTCTATCCTGTGGTATATCAAGTATCCTCAGAACATCCATGCAAGGAATGTAAGACTGCACACAACTGTATTTATTTTACAGGTGGAGAAACCAAGAAGGTTCAAATAAGGGCAAAAATGTACCTTTAGCTCACTTGATTATTAAAGATGCAAGGTTACAATAAAAGTACAACATGGAACATTAACACTTCAAGTACTCCTCTGGGAAAATATCAAATTTATGGGAACTTGATGTTATTTCTTTTGATTTTATTTTTACTTCTAAGCAATAGTTACATATAGTTTAAAGGCTCAAATAATACTATATGACTTATGGCAAAAATCAACAGTATGCTAATCCCCACTTCAATTTACCACTCTGCAGAGGCAACCACTTTCATCTTTTAAAATTTATTCTACTGATATATCCATATCAATATATATGGATATACAAATATCCATATATGCAAATAAATATTTATATTACTATTTTAAAATGTTTTACTCCTAGGCATTCTCTGTTGACATCCCTTCATAAAAAATGAGGATCTAGATATCCTTTGCACACCACCACCTCCCCCCATCACCCCTCCCCCACACCCATGCACACTTCCTAAACCCTCCTCCTCCTGATATAGTTATATTATTGTCATTTAGGTCACATAAGTGTTCCTATATACAATTCATAAATACGTAAATGGTACTGACAGCTGAGTACTGGCTCACAACAGATGGAGGGAGTCCAAGTTTAAATATGAAACTTTCAACAATCTTTTTATTTTGGTTTTACATTTTTCCCACTTAAAAAGGCATCTGGGTATCCCTTTTTGAGGGTTCCAAAGTATAATATCAGATTTTTAAAAAACAGCTTTGCTCATTTCTAGGTATAAATCATCCTTCTTAGGTTTCTAAAGTAATTTGTCATATGTATTAGTCAGAGTTCTCCTCAGAAAGCCATACATATACATAGAGATAGAGATAAAGAGAGAGAGAGAGACTAGTTGATTATGAGATTTATCATGAGGCTCATGTAATTATGGAGGCTGAGAAGTCCCATGATCTGCCTCTGCAAGCTAGAAATCCAGGAGAACCAGTGGTGTAGTTCTAGTTTGAATTCAAAGGCCTAAGAACCAGGAGCACAGATGGTATAAATCCCAATCCAAGGGCAAAAGAAGACAAATGTTCCAGCTCTAGCAGTCACACAGAAATGGAATTCTCCATTCCTCCACCTTTTTGTTTTATTCAGGTCCTCAACAGACTGTATCATGCCCACCCACATTGGGAAGGGCAATCTGCTTTACTCAGCTCACCAACTCAAATGCCAGTTTCTCAAGAAACACCCTTATAGACACACCCAGAAATAATATTTGCTCAGATATCTGGGCATCCTGAGGCCCAGTCAAGTTGACACATAAAATTAAACATCATACCATATATACATCCGGTTCCTACTTTTCTTAACATTGCACTATTATACTCTAACATCTTTGCCTTTTTTGGCTTCAGTATCTTTATAAGTTCCCTTGTTGTCAATTTATTGGTATTTCAGGAAGGGATAGAGGATAATGTGTATGACAAATCCACCATATTTAACTGGATGCCCCTAATATTTATTTAAATCTTCTTTAATTGAAACTCTATTTTATTGTATGGAGAACATGTAGACTATCTACTCCTTAGGGTGCTCTTATATTCACACTTATAGCAAATGAAATAACCAGCTCATAAATAATTGCCAGAGGAAAAGCTCAGATGAATGGACTGTCTGTCCTGTAATGATAGTTAAATATTCTGAATAGGTGAATATGTTTTATTCCTAGGAAATCATCAACTAAGGAGTGTTAGAAAACTTATGAGGCCACAAATGGGAAGGAAGGGGAATAACTTAGGCCACTATTGATATCAGAGGAAGATGAAAACTTTTAGTACCCATTCACATGTATGAATTCTGTGCCATGCATAAAGTCCCTCTGTAGATTCTTATGAATGTCATACCACAGCAGATAAATATAGATTTGCCTGCCTTTTCACATGCTGCACCTTCTAAGAAATTCATCACTTTGCTCACATAACTATTAATAGCCTTTTAAAACTCAGACATAATGTCACCTTTTTTTCCAAATATATCTTGACCAGCTTTTACTGTCTTCTGTCTTCCCTTAACACAAAGAAAATATCTATATCATAGTCCCTTAGTAGGTATCCAGACTAGCCCCTAACATTTGTTATCTAGGACAGAGTAGAAAGAAAGGTACCCAGTTCAAGTTCCATGTTCTTTAGCTTTCCACCCTATCTCTATTTTACATCCTTCCTTCCCAGGGGCCTTAAACACAGGTTTCTTCCAAAGTTGAGTTGCATACCCTTTCCCCAAACAACTATCCTTTCCTTACCTTTTAGGCAGAGGGGGAATGCACACTGGTGGGACAATCCTCTAGAAAACAATCATGTAGATGAAGCCTACACATGGCCTCAGGCCATTTGGGAGGCAATTCTATGCCAGGATATGCAAAGAGAGCTCTGTGACATCTGGGCTCTGTGAACTCCTCACTCTGTTGAGAAGAGTCAACAAGAGACAATCAGAGGGGCTTCCCTGGTGGCGCAGTGGTTGAGAATCTGCCTGCCAATGCAGCGGACACGGGTTCGAGCCCTGGTCTGGGAAGATCTCACGTGCCGCGGAGCAGCTAGGCCCGTGAGCCACAACTACTGAGCCTGCGCGTCTGGAGCCTGTGCCCCGCAACAAGAGAGGCCGCGATAGTGAAAGACCCGTGCACCGCGATGAAGAGTGGGCCCCGCTTGCCGCAACTAGAGAAAGCCCTCGCACAAAACGAAGACCCAACACAGCCAAAAATAAATAAATAAATAAATAAATAAATAAATAATCCTTCCCTCTACTTTAAAAAAAAAAAAAAAAAAAGAGACAACCAGAGTGGATATATCTGAAGTGTAGGTACCATTGGTATCATATATATCCCCGAAATTGGTGATTTGTTTTCTTTTGTCTCCTCCACCCCACTCCTTACATGCAAGAACTATATACTGTTAATCTCTATATTTGTCAAATTAGCACAGTGTTTTTCCCATAGAAGTGCTCAATTAATAATTGAATAAATGAGACTATATCAGAATATGTTAGAAATGCCAGCCACTTATTATCTCCTGCAGTGAGTTCTTCTTAACTATCTATGTGCCAATTTCATAGATAATTTTTACTCAAAAATAGCTTACAAGTCTAACCTGATGAAGGGCAGTCATCTGCACCAAACTAAGATGATAAACTTGTCTTAGGAGTTTGGAATTGAGACACAAAGAGATTCTATCAATTAGCTGTTATTACTGGGTATGAAGGTATATTAGGAATTTTATTTGGGCCTTAAGTAAGTTGAGAGAAAACTGATTTGTAGAGAAAGATAGAAAAACAATGCCAAAGATCTAAGCTGTAAGCTGTCATAGGAGACCCTGTGACCCATGAGAGAAAGAGAAGCTGGAACCCTTAAATCTTGATATCTTTTCAGCACTTTGCTGGATTTGGGCCTTGCGAGATTCAACTATACTTCCTTTTCTTGAATTCTATTTGATATGCCTGCAACCTAAGATTTCCCTCCCCCCCTCCCTCCCTTCCTCCCTCCCCCCGTAATTTCATTATTTATTTGGTTCTGCGTATAATGATTATTGAAGGCTGGGGTGACTGTGACAATTTATTAAAATAGGACAACAATGAAGTTGGCCACATCCATTGACTCTTCCTTTCATGAACCATTTCTCTGTAGCATACGATGCTGTTTGATACCATTATACCCACAGTAGAACTTCTTTCAAAATTGGAGTCAATCTTCTCAAACACTGCTGCTGCTTTATCAACTAAATTTATGTAATATTCTAAATCCTTTGTTGTCATTTCAACAATCTTCATAACATCTTCACAAGTAGATTCCATCTCAAGAAACCACTAGCTTTGCTCATGCATGAGAAGCAAATCCTCATCCATTAAAATTTTATCATGATTGCAGCAATTCAGTCACATCTTCAGGCTCACTTCTAATTCTAGTTATCTTGCTATTTCCATCATATCTACAGTTACTTCCTTCACTGAAGTCTTGAACCTCTCAAATCATCCATGGGTGTTGGAATCAACTTCTTCCAAACTCCTATTAATGTTGATATTTTGACCTTTTCGCATGAATCATGAATGTTCTTAATGGCATCTAGAATGGTGAATCCTTTCCAGAAGGTTTTCCATTTACTTTGCCCAGATCTATCAGAGGATTCACTATCTATGGCAGCTATAGCCTTAGAAAATATATTTGTTAAATAATAAGACTTGAAAGTCAAAATTACTCCTTGATCCATAGGCTGCAGAATGGATTTTGTGTTAGCAGGCACGAAAACAACATGAATCTCATTGTACATCTCCTCCAGAGCTCTTGAGTGACCAGGTGCATTGCCAATGAGCTATTATATTTTGAAAGATATCTAAGCAGCAGTTCTCAACAGTAGGCTTAAAATATTCAGTAAACCATATTGTAAAAAAATGTGCTGTTATCCAGGCTTTATTGTTCCATTTATAGAGCACAGGCAGAGTAGATTTAGCATAATTCTTAAGGTCCCTAGGATTTTCTTTTTAATTATTTAAAGTTACTATTTTGGCTGCATTGGGTCTTCATTGTTGCGTGTGGGCTTTCTCTAGTTGCGGCGAGCAGGGACTGCTCTTCATTGCGGTGGGTGGGCTTCTCATTGTGGTGGCTTCTCTTGTTGCAGAGCACGGGCTCTAGGTATGTGGACTTCAGTAGTTGTGGCATGTGGGCTCAGTAGTTTTGGCTCGCAGTCTCTAAAGCGCAGGCTCAGTAGTTGTGGTGCACAGGCTTAGTTGCTCTGCAGCATGGTATCTTCCCAGACCAGGGATCGAACTTATGTCCCCTAAATTGGCAAGTGGATTCTTAACTACTGCACCAACATGGAAGTCCCCAAGGATTTTTAGAATTGTAAATGAGCATTGGCTTCAACTTAAAGTCTCCTGCTGCATTAGCCCCTAGCAAGAGTCAGCCTGTCCTTCAAAACTTTGAAGCTAGGCATTGACTTCTCCTCTCTAGCTATGAAAGTCCTAGAAGGCATCTTCTTCCAACAAAAGGCTGTTTTGTCTACATTGAAAATCTGTTGTTTAGTGTAGCCACCTTCATTAATTATCTTAGCTAGATCTTCCAGATAACTTGCTGCCTTCAACTTGCATTTTTGTGTTATGGAGATGGCTTCTTCTCTTAAACCTCATGAGCTAACCTCTGCTAACTTCAAACTTTTCTTCTGCAGCTTCCTCACCTCTCTCAGCCTTCACAGAATTAAAGAGTTAGGGCCTTGTTTAAAATTAGGCTTTGCCTTGACGGAATGTTGTGGTTGGTTTGATCATCTATCCAGATCACTAAAACTTTCTCCATATCAGCAATAAGCCTGTTCTGTTTTCTTATCATCCATGTGTTCACCGGAGCAGCACTTTTAATTTCCTTCAAGAACTTTCCTTTGCATTCACAACTTGGCTGTTTGGCACAGGAGGCCTAGCTTTCGGTCTATCTCGGCTTTCGACGTGCCTTTCTCACTAAGCTTAATCATTTCTATCTTTTGATTTAAAGTGAAAGACATGCAACTCTTTCTTTCACTTGAACATCTAGAGGCCACCGTAGGATTATTAATTGGCCTAATTCCAATATTGTTGTCTCAGGAAATAGGAAGGCCCAAAGGAAGGGAGAGAGATGGGGGAATAACCTGTCAGTGGAGCAGTCAAAATACACACATTTATCAATTAAGTTTGCTGTCTTATATGACCACAGTTCGTGGTGCCCCCAAACAACTATAATTGTAACATCAAAGATCATTAACCACAGACCACCATAACAAATAGAGTAATAATGAAAAAGTGAAATATTGCAAGAATTATCAAATGTGAAGTGAGCAAATGCTGTTGGAAAAAAATAGCGCCAATAGACTTGCTCATAGTAGGGTTGCCTCAAACCTTCAATTGGTAAAAAACACAGTATCTGTGAAGCACGATAAAGTGAAGTGCAATAAAACAAGGTAGGCCTGTATTTTCTTTTCACTGTTAGATTTTAGAGGAAAGTATCTGTCCTTATATATTTATACCAAGCGTCCCCCATACCACTTGGATCTCTAAGAGGGTTCAACATTCAGCTGTTGTCTGAATGGCTAGAGGATGTTTTACTTTCCTCTGTGAACTAGTAACACAGGTGGTGAAACAGGTTCTTGAGAATGTGTTTTTAACTTTTTCAAGGCAATTTTAAATGGATTAATCCTCTACTTTAAGTATAATCCTAATGACACTCTAGATGATAAATATATTTTCAAAAACATTTCACTTTTCAAATAATTAATGAAAAAGGGTGATTTAAGGTTCATGGTAGTGAATTTTTAAATAAAGATTTTCCTGTTATATTTAATGTACACTTTTCTTTATGAATAAATATTTAGCACTATTGGGAATGTCTGATTACTTAGTCAAACTCTGAACATTTCCTCTAATTTAAGTTGTATTTTATGGACTACAACAATTTTATGACTCTACAGATTAAATCAAGATCAAGGATACCCTTTAATGAGAAAATATGCTACAGAGAGTAATCATACAGCCTGGTGGTACACAGGAGAGTGGGAGGGCATGCTATACAATCTGTGTGATCAGCGGGTAGTGGGTATTTGGCATGTTTGGCATGAGTGTATATTTGCATGAGACTTTCATTTTTTTCTTAACAGTATTTGGCATTCTCTTCTCTTTGTCACTTCATGAGTTGACTCTATCACCAACTGCTCCAAAGAGTTCTCCAAAGTCCAGTTTTGAAATGCTTGTTAATTTGCCATCATCCAGAATTGATTCTGGTTACCTGGTACACCATTTCGGAATGAATGCTTCTCAAAGCTGACAAATTATAACTGGGGGCACCTGAGAAATATTAAATATGTCCCAAAGCAAGGCTAATGTAGGCAAAGCACTTGATTATAAGTCCGGAAAACTGATATATTGATCTGCCAGTAACCAGCCAATCTCTTATATTGAAAGAAAAAACAAGAGGTCACTAAGGGCTCTTCCATTCTGAAAACTAAATAGTTCTATCAGAAATACGTATCAGTATAGTTTTATGACAAAATTTAAACAAAAGGAGACTTTGCATAATGGAATGTAAGTTTTCACTTCCATGGAATCAGTTGTGATATCGTGTTCACAAATGTAGTAATATCACAGATGTCTACAGGACTGTTGAAATTCACAAAACTGTCATGTGGATTGGCTTTCTGAGGATTTGAGAGAACAGGCTGGCAAATTTGCAACATGAAATACAACACAAGAGTTAAATATACGCGTAAATGGATATAAGCAGAGAAAAGATGAGATAAAATGCATGAAACATTTTCCTGAAATCTTGACACATTCCTTACCATCCCACACCAAGAAACTGAATGAAGAAAACAAGGACGGGGAAGAGGAATGGGTCATTATGACTCTTAGCAATAACATCTCCATGAACTCAGTACTGCATCTGTTAACTTTGGATTAAGAGCCAAAGACATTACAGAAGCCAGACTCAAGTCTTCATCCCTTTGACACTTACAATATGTCAATGATATATTTGCTTTGGAATTGTAGGGACTAGGGAAAGGGTATTAGGAAAGAACCCTTTCTGAGATCAGAGTATCCTTTAGATTAGAATGGGGGAGGGGTGGAGAATAAGGTGGAGAATGTTCTGTTATCTCTGAAAAAATTAAGGGACAGAAGAAAATGGAGTGCCTTCTTGAAATGCCTTGCTCTGAGGTAATCTGAGCAATTGTTGTTTTTAACTTCCCTTCAGTTAAATATGCTTCCATCATGCTGTCTGTACAGAGCAATGATTTGTTTTGCTGTCACTGTTGGCAAAGCAGGAGGTGTAAATATGTTTTTCAAATCCTCCAGGGGACTGTCGAGGTCTTCCCCACCCCCTTGAAGATTAATTTAAACTACAGCCTCTCCCTGTTTGGCGGGCTTCCATTCATGAGCCAGAAAGCAGTCCTTCTCCATCTGGAATTCTCAGTGAAGCAACCCTAGCAAGCCCTCAGGAAAAAAAAAAAAAAAAGCAAGTTTAAAAATCAATGTTTTGCTGCCACTAATAGTATTGAGAATTTTGAAACTGTACATGATAATGTACATGTATTGTCTAGACAGTGAACTTAATTTTCACAACTAGAGCCCTGGTGCTGGTACTTGCACTCACACGTGTACCTACCATTTTTCAAACGGTGATCACAAATGTGAAAGAGGGGAAATCATATGTACTATGATTGGGAAGGAATCCTATTCTGTCCTGTATCTTTGGGTATTTCATGCATGGCTTTTAACAGCCACTTGGAGGTCTACTTTAATTTTCACATAGCTACAAAGAGAATGTATGTGTCACACAAAAGGCTCAAACAGGCAATACATAGAGCTAGTTAAATAGACACGGTTACACCACTACTAGGTTTGTCAGTTTACAAAGAAAATTAAAAGCTTCTGTCCACCAGAAAATGTCACCTGGAAACAAAGTGTAAGATACATTCTCCCTTGAATAAATGGATAATTCCTAAACACTGTATTTCCTTGATTATAAAATAGACATAACTGTTTATTTAAATAAACATTTCTCACATTGAGAATTTTCAGACAGTCAATAAATGCACTTAATGTAATGTTTCTTTATGTTTCACCAACATGCTATTGTTAAAGAGACAGAGTGTCCTGCAATCATTGGCATCTTAAAATGAACAAAAAATGGTATATGGAAACAATCCCCTTGACAATGAATTAAGTGGGTAGATAGTGGCATTGTTCCTGTACTCAAGAGCTGAGGAGAAATTAATGTTGGTGAATGTTGATAATTCTGGTATAGGTGTCACAAATATTAAAAATGTCAAAATACAAAGGATTTGTGACTTTTTCCTTTTTTAATTAAATTATTAAATATAGTGTTCAATAATCAATATGTTACTTAAAGAAAATCTTCCTAACTGGTGAGCTTTAGAAATTGATGTGCATATCTTGAATGAATTAATTGTGTGCCAAAATGTGCATCTAATTTGTGTGGATTAGCAGGAGGCCTCATCTTGTCATTTCTGCAGCATCTGCCTTCATTCATGATATTAGTCCATATAAACTCAAATATAATTTTCTGCATGTGCTATGTCATAAAAAGTTGGAGAATCATGTACATAAGAGGGAAAAGTTGGAGAAAATATTAAGGTATATTATAACTGTTTTGTGAAGGAACTGTTTCTGCTGACCACATGTATTAAAATCCCAAACCAACTGTTGAGTCTCCCTCCAATAGTCAAGTTTATATATATATATAATATATATATGTATATATAATTTATATATACAAGCTGGAAAAATCCCTCAGTGACTGAAGAGATGTTACAAATATATGGTTGATACCAAGACAAAAATATTTTAATACATAGGACCTGAAGACAGAAATTAAGCTATGTTCATAATAAATCATAAATCAAGGACATACTTTAACCAAGACACGAATGGCATTCACAAATGGAAATTCAAGGCCATTGGGAAGCAAGCAGGAACTGGTATGAAAGTGAATGTATAAGATCATGATGGATTGGTGAGACAGTCAAGAAACTGTGGCAAAGCCTTAAAAGAAAATTTTCCCTGGAGCACTGGAATGTATTAGTCCTGAAATAGAAATTTTACATCAGGGGCTTGGTAGGATTGCAGTTAGGTTTCAAGAAGATTACTCTGCTAATTAAGCTACTAGAGGAAGGGGACTGGAAAGAAAGATCAGTTAAAATATGATTTCAACAGCCTTATAAGAAATAAAGCAATATGAAGAGAAAGATGGAAATGAATATTAAGGGCTTATGGAAGTAATTTACTGCATGTGGAAAGCAAGAAAGAGGAAAAGGAATTAGAAACAATACAAAGTTTTTATGCTTGACTGACTCAGAAGATGGCAATGGAAATAAAGGTGGTAAAGAAAATGTAAAAACAGATATGAGGATAAAATTATGAATTCAATTTTAGAATATGTTTTTAGAGGTATTAATGGAATGTGGAGCTGGAAATTATAAGCAGAGGTTGAGAATCAGTAGCAAAATCTGCATTCAAAAGCAGCTCAGTATCAAAAAAACACAAACAACCCAATCAAAAAATGGGCAGAAGACCTAAATAGACATTTCTCCAAAGAAGACATACAGATGGCCAAGAGGCACATGAAAAGCTGCTCAACATCACTAATTATTAGAGAAATGCAAGTCAAAACTACAATGAGGTATCACCTCACACTGGTCAGAATGGCCATCATCAAAAACTCTACAAATAATAAATGCTGGAGAGAGTGTGGAGAAAAGGGAACCCTCTTGCACTGTCGGTGGGAATGTAAATTGATACAGCCACTATGGAGAAGAGTATGGAGGTTCCTAAAAAACTAAAAATAGAACTACTATATAACCCAGCAACCCCACTACTGGGCATATACCCTGAGAAAACCATAATTCAAAAAGACACATTTACCCCAATGTTCACTGCAGCACTATTTACAATAGCCAGGACATGGAAACAACCTGTGTCCATCGACAGATGAATGGATAAAGAAGATGTGGTACATATATACAATAGAATATTACTCAACCATAAAAAGGAACAAAATTGGGTCATTTGTAGAGTTGTGGATGGACCTAGGGTCTGTCATACAGAGTGAAGTAAGCCAGAAAGAGAAAAATAAATATCATATATTAACGCATGTATGTGGAATCTAGAAAAGTGGTACCGATGAAACTAGTTCCAGGGCAGGAATAGAGACGTAGATGTAGAGAATGGGCGTGTGGACACAGGGTGGAAAGGGGAGGGTGGGATGAATTGGGAGATTAGGTTTGACATATATACACTACCATGTGTAAAATAGATAGCTATTGGGAACCTGCAGTATAGCACAGGGAGCTCAGCTCGGTGCTCTGTGACAACCTAGATGGGTGGGATGGGGGGGTTGGGAGGGAGGTCCTAGAGGGAGGGGATATATGTATACATATAGCTGATTTACTTCATTGTACAGCAGAAACTAACACAACATTGTAAAGCAATTATACTCCAATTAAAAAAAAAAAAGGGTATGGGTTGAAACGCATTTCTACATGTGGTTAGCTCTAAGATCCTTTCTGCCTTTGTCTTCTCATTATTAGCTGGGATTATTTTTCCTTTTGGTTAAACTACATTATCTGTGACATTGTATCACCCATAGCTACTGTAATAGCAGTGACTAAGAGCCCTCAGTGTTCCTAGAGTAGTTGTAGATATTAAGTGACAATATATATCAGTGAATAATAAAATGACCTGGTACCTAGTCATAGTGCCCAACAGAAGTTAGTTTCTGTTCTTGGGAAATAAGAGAGAGAAAAGGCTTTCAGATATGGCTTTGAGAATTATTTACATGAGTGTGATAATGAAAATAATTTAGTTTAATGATATTCTATGAAGAAAAGTGAAGAGACACAAGAGAGGCAAGACATAGACTTGGGGGAAGTTATCTTTCAGCAGATGGAGATTGAACAAATGTGGAAGTAAATAGCAGATTATAGATTTTGGAGGAGAATCAGTAAAACTCAACAGTATGAACACAAACAAGAAAGAATATAAAAGAAGGTGTAATGGCAGTCATTTCTTCAGAGATACATTGAGGTATATTAAAAAAAAACTTAAAGGACCACTGAATTTTACTGTTAGGAAGCATTATGAAAGGAAATTGAATCGAAAGGCAGAGAAATGTCAGAATTTCAGAGGTAATGTCTGTGGATACCAAAAAATAAATTGCATGCTGTATTAGTTTGCTAGGGCTGCTATAACAAAATACCACAGTTTGGGTGGCTAAAACAACAGAAATTTATTTTCTCATAGTTCTGGAGGCTAGAAGTCCAAGCTCAAAATGTTGACAGGTTTGGTTTCTCCTGACTCTTCTCTCCTTGGCTTTCAGATGGCCGCGTTCTTTCTGCGATCTCATGTCCTTTTTTCTGTGTGCTCTCACCACCACCCCACGCACTGGTATCTCTTTCTGTTCTTATAAGGACACTAGTCTTCTTGGATTAGGGCACCACTCTTATGATCTCATTTAAATTTATTACCACTTTAAAGGCCCTACGTCCAAGTACAGTCACACTGGAGGTTAGGGCTTCAACATACAGATTTTGGGGAATAGAATTCAGTTCATAACACATGTATCCTTTTATTTTATATATATATATATATATATATATATATATATACACACACACACACACACACACATATACACTCATATATATACATATATATTTTTTACTTTGGTCCTATTTAATGTATTCTTAAATTTTATTATATTTCAGATATACCTAAGAACTTATCAAAATATAATAAGCACTATCATACTCACTTCATAACTTAAGAAAAAAGAAACAGTTTTCAAAGAAGAAAATCTTCTGCATACCTATCTGTCAGGCCTCAGAGCTAACCTCTATCCTGAATATGGCATTATCCTTATTATTATCCCTAAACAGTATATAATTTTGCATGCTGCTAAACTTTACATAAATAATATCATCAGCAATTTGTCTTTTTTGTGTGATATTTGTGTTTGATAGATGTAGTTCTAATTCATTCACTTTCACTGCTGTCCACTCTTTTGTCGTATGAAATGAATATGGCACAAATTTCCACTGTCTTGTTAATGGATATTCAAGTGATTTGTCATCATTTATACTATTACAGAGAAACTGTGGTGAACATTCTGGTGCATGTCTCCAGGTGCAAATGAGTGAGTTTCCTTAGAATGATTTATTGTAGGATGGAATTCCTGGTTCATAAGAATGTACGTCTTCAACTTTAATTATTTAGATATTGCTGAATTGCTTTCCAAAGGGTCTATCAATTTACCTATCCATTGGTCATGTACTAGAATTGCTTTTGAGCCAAAGTCTTACTAACACAGAGTCGTCAGACAAGTTTTTCAATCTCTGTGCCACACAGTATATAATTCTGATATTAATTTGCATATAAGAATATATTTTTATTATTCCTTCTCCTGCTCTGTGCTCCAACTCACCCTTATGGACTGCATTGCTAGGGTTCCTTGCTATCTGGCTTCTGGTTGAGTTTGTCTAATGAAAGGCACAGGGAGAAGATAAGAGGGCTGGAGGGAAGAGAAATATAAATATTTCTTCCCCCTTTCCTCTGCTTTGGCATAGGGATTCTGCCAGTTGCTGAGTCCCACTCCAACCACAGATCTGATCAGGTGGTCTTTTATTACAGGGGCTGTCACTGAATTCCTACAAAACTATTCCCTCCCCTTTTCTATTGGTAGCAGGTATAATGGCTTCCTAGCATTGTTAATCTCTAGGTGCCTCAAATTTTCTTGTTAATTTCTTCAACTTTGCCTAATGCTTAGTTGAAACCTCCTGGTTAAAAATATCTTCAGTTGAACCATCTATTGAACTCACTTTCTTGACATGACCTTGAATGATACAAAGAAATACTATGAAAACTCTCTTCTGAACCCCATTCACCCGATTCCCATTACCTACTGTTAATATTTTTGTTAATGCTATTTGGAGCAAATATAGAGATATTTTTATACCTATTAAAGCAGTTAAACTATGAGTTCTCATCCTTTTTATCACAAATGGTGATAAGCATTATCACCATCTGCATATACAACAGTCAATTTTCTTCAACTTGGTATCTTTTTTTTTGTTATTATAATATACTATGGTGGTGATCCTGTCAGTACATAGGCAGCTTCCTTATTGTGATATTTAATAGATGCATAGTAGTCCATTTATGAATATACCTTAATTTATTTTTTCAACCCTCTAATAATGGATATTTAGATTATTTATATCATTTTATTACCAGCGATCTTTCAATAAATAACTTAATGTATAAATCAATGTTCATGTAGATTTGCTGGGTCAAAGTTATATGAATCTATTGTCTTAATAATTCTGTCAAATTGCACTCTCTTAGGATTAAAGTCATTTGCAGTCCCATCTGCAATGTATGACAGAGTCTAGTAACCTGCAGTCTAAATAGTACAGTGTATCATCAGATGTTTGCAATATTATTAATCTGATATCTGAGATATGCTACTTCCTAGTTGTTTTAATTGGCATTGCCTTTATATTGGTGTTTGAAAGGCATTTTCATGCTTAAAAGTTATTTATATTTCTTTTACTGAGAACTACATGTCATATCCTATACCCATATTATATTGAAGTTTAGTCTTTTTCTTTTCAATGTGTAGGAATACTTTATTAATATAAGGGAGGCTGTCTCAACTTTCTTTTTCTGTGATATGAGTCACAATTTTTTTCCCACTTTGTCATTTTTCTTTTCAATTTGTTGTTGTTGGATGTTACCATGCAGAATTTTTTTTACGTTTCTATAGAGGAATTTTTCAGTCCTTTCTTTAATGTTTTTTTGAATTTTTATTTTCAGAAAGAATTTATACACTCAGAGGTTATAAAATATTCTTCCATGAGTCCTCCTAGTACTTTATTTCATATATTACATGGAAACCTTTTTCCAGTTGGACTATTTTTCTGATGTGTGGACGTAACTTCTTTCTCCTTCATTGAATAATGCTAGGTATGTTTTCAAAGTTTCTTCTTTATTTATTCAAGTAAAATCTTTATTTATTTAGATCTTTTAAATACACTTAGCATATATTCTGTTTCCAAATTTTCAATATCTGTAGTTTTTTTAGTTTCTCATTTTGCTGCTTGTTATTTCCAGTAATTGTTAGTTATGGTGGCTTGTTCATTTCTACTTTTGGAAATGTTTTATTGTGAGCTCAACTTTGGTAGGATTTTACATGTGGGAATCTATGTGTCCTAAATGGAGGTGAATCCCTTCAGAGAATATTTTTATTTCTTTCTGCTAGGCACCACCAGGCAATAATAATTTTAAAATTAATGTTCCAACTTAGGGTGTCTTGGACCATATAGGTAATATAAATAACAAATTTCAATCCCCAGTGAAAGGAGAAAGACCTTCACATGTGAAATCTCAGAAGAAGATTTTACTTTCCCAAGATTCTAGGTTAATAAGATCTGTAAACAGCCTCAAGGCACCTGTGGTTTCAGCATCCTCATAACAAACTTGTTTTCTGCTTTATCACTCTCACCACCTGCAGACTTCACTTATTTTCTTGAGAGCACAAGGTTGGTGGTTGTATTTTACTTAGCATTTTTTAGGATGTCTACAGTGGGAGGAACATTTTTTTCTAGGATATCTAGTCAGCTATCTTGCTGGCAGTAATACTATAAGATGATTTTGGGTATAAATGAAAGAAAGATAGGGAAATAATTGAAAGCAAGAACAGCATTTAGGACATATTTCTTTTAGGACAAAAACATTTTACCATGTTTTTAGGCAGAATATAAGGTGTAAAACTTAAGGAAACTGAAGTATTCCAGCAAGTAATATCAGATAAACGGTGTTCCAGACAAAAAGAACAGAGAGAGCGCATATAAAGGGGTCAAAAATGATAGGACATCCTAGACTAAAATGAAAAGTATCTATTTTTGGCTGGAGTACAAAAATCAAGAGCAATACTTAAGATTAGAAATATATAGTGTGTCCAGATCGTGGGGAATTGGGAATATGATACTGAAAATTTTATAATTTTGTCTGAACCTAAATGAGAAATTTTAGTTGAATGCTGGCCTTACAAAGAGCTGGCTTCAGTAATATTGTTTGGAACCTCATTATTAGACTCTATATTCCTTTTATTCTAAGCCACAGCCATTTGACTTGTTCGGTTCCTTCTCTAGGACCAGCCTCACCTGAGACAGGGACTCCTAATGTGACAAAATAATCTTAGGTTGTTTTTTCCATCCAGTTGTGCCTGCATACTTGTACTGTTTATGTACTCTCGGTATTAAGAGATGATGTGAAAGAGTTTACATTGAGAATTCCTCAGCAAACATTTAAAAACTTGTATAACTATTTCTTACAATCACTTATTAGGTAAATGTGCATCTAAGAGTAGCAAGAAAAATCTAGGGTTGCTGCTCATTGAATAAAGGCAAAGAGAGATAAGTGGATTTGTTAGACAAATGAGGGAAAAAAAAAGTTAAAAAGAACGCCAAATTTTTCGTGAACTGATTCAGTTTGGAACGAGGTAGGCAGTGACCAAATGCTAATACTTTTCATTAAATCATCTTGTGAGAATAGTTTGGGTTGCTGCTGTGGATGTTTTCTGAACAGTATCAGAGGCACGGGCTTGGGCCCAAATCTGTCTTTTACTGCAACACTCCTTCCCCTACTATGGGTACTTGGTGATAATCAGGCAGCTGGAACCTCTCAGGGAAGTCCTCATTCTATAATACCTGTGGGCTACTCAGGAATAAAAGGGTCATCTTATGTATATATGTATTTGTATTCTACTCTGCAACTTAGTACAAAGATCTTTGCTTTAACTGTTTAGATGTCAATGATATTTATTTTGTCACAGATGAGGAAGAAATCTAGAACTCTCTGAATTAAACCTAATTAAAAGTAACTATATTACAGATACTGGAGTTTCAGAATTTGTTACACGTAATCCCGTTCTCATAAGTGAGAAACTGTCTTATTAACAGCCCTAAATCCTTCTCCTACTTGCTTAGGCTGCTGGCTTTCATTAGAATAGAGCCTTGACTTTGTGTAGTTTCTCTTAGATATTTGAGTGTTATGCCTGGAAGCCAAACCCCTGCTATGATTTTACAAACTTGGCAACAGGAAGAGCCTGCTTAGATACCAAAATATGCCTTCTCTCTTATCCCCCATACTATACTTGAATACATTTTGCACTTGTTGCCAACACGCTTTTGCTTCATGTTCAATTTCTAAGTCAAATCTTTACTGTTTATCAGACTGGAATTTCTTTTAGCCCTGCCCCTGCACAGGTCTCAATTCTCAATCTGATTTTTGGACCTTCTATGTCTGGCCCTAGTATGCTGTAATTAAATGCAATTTGCCCACCCACTTTTCAAAATATGACTAGAAAAGTTTTTAATGCTGAGGTCAGAGCAGAGTTTTGCAGCAGGGATACTGCATTAATTATACTGCTGCTTAACAAATTATTATAAACTTAGAGGCTTAGAACAACATACATTTGTTATCTCACAGTTTTGATGGATCAGGAGTCTAGGCATGGTTTAACTGGGTCCTCTGCTCAGCATCTCATAGGTTGCAATCTAGTTGTTTGCCAAGCTGCGGACGTGACTGTCAGAAAATTTTAATTTCTTGTGGTTGTAGGACTGAGGTCCCTGCTTTCCTGCTGGCTGTTAGCAACTCTCAGCAACTAGAGGCCCTGACTGTTCCTTGCGACTTAGTGCTCTCATAATATTGCCACTTACTTCTTCAAAGCCAGCAGGAGAAACCCTTATTCCAGTCTGCTAAAACAAAAGAGCATCTGGTACTGTATAACAACAAGGGAATGACTTTCCGATTACCTTTGCCATATTCTACTGGCTAGAAGCAAGTCACAAGTTCAATTCCCACTCAAGATGATTATACAAAGGCATGACTCATTGGGGATTATCTTAGAATTCTGCCTACCACAGATACAAATTTGAAAACTGGAGCACAAGGAATTTCACCTATTACCACCTCCTCAAAAGTCCACCTATTATCAATTCCTCAAAAAAGAAAAATATAATAACAAAAAGGAAAATACCTGATAGATGCACATAATAAATGCCTGTTGTAATGATTACTTTTATGTGCTAGCTTGACTGGACCATGGGGTGCCCAGATATTTAGTCAATCATCATTACAGGCATTTCTGTGACAGTGTTTTTTGGATGAATTTAATATTT
The DNA here is from genome assembly GCF_028023285.1 of Balaenoptera ricei. NCBI lineage: Eukaryota > Metazoa > Chordata > Mammalia > Artiodactyla > Balaenopteridae > Balaenoptera > Balaenoptera ricei. Next base: position 117,457,944 of record NC_082640.1, on the reverse strand, counting down.
AAATCAATAAAACGAGTAAAGGAGATTTCCTTCCCTAATGTAAGTAGGCCTCATCCAATTTGTTGAAGGCCTGAATAAAACAAAAGGCTGACCTTCTCCCACATAAGGGGGAGTTCCTCTTGCCTGACTACTTTTGAGCTGGGTCATAGTGTTTCGTTTTGTTTTGTTTTTTCCTGCCTTCAGACTCAAACTGAAACACTGGCTCTTCTGAGTCTCAGGTCTGTCGATCTGCAGACTGAAACCACACTATCAGCTCTCCTGGGTCTCCAGCTTGCCAGCTACCAATCTTAGAACTTATCAGCCTCCACAATTGCATGAGTCAATTCCTTATAATCAGCCAATCAATCAATCTCTCTCTTTCTCTCTCTTCCTCTCTCACTTCTACATCCTATTGGCTCTGTTTCTCTGGAGAACCCTGACTAATACACCTGTTAAGCTGTGATTGTATCACAGTACGTTACATTAATTAATCACCAAGTAAGCATTATCTAACAAATCACTAATTACTAATCCAGCATTATCAAATAAACCCCATTATTTAGATGGAAAACATCGTCATCTTTGTTGGTTTTTTTTTTTTTTTTTTTTTTAGCTGCATTGGGTCTTTGTTGCTGCTAGCGTGCCCTCTCCAGTTGCTGCGAGCGGGGGCCACTCTTCACCGCGGTGCATGGGTTTCTCACTGCGGTGGCTTCTCCTGTTGTGGAGCACGGGGTCCAGGTACATGGGCTTCAGTAGCTGTGGCTCGCGGGCTCTAGAGCACAGGCTCAGTACTTGTGGCGCACAGGCCCAGCTGCTCTGCGGCATGTGGGACCTTCCTGGACCAGGGATCGAACCCGTGTCCCCTGCATTGGCAGGAGGATTCTTAACCACTACACCACCAGGGAAGTCCCATCTTTATTGGTTTTAAACAAGCATTCTACCATCTTTGTGCCTGTCTATTGTAATAATATAACCCACCTGAAAATGTAAGTTGACACAAATGCTTTTATTAAAACAAACTGCAGAGCTGACTTGGAAATCTGTTAAGAGGCCTATGTAGTCTTAATCTCTGCATAGCTGACTTTGAGCAGACATAGGATTATGGAAACTGACTTGTTTGACCAAAATAAGGTTTTGATGTTAGACGGGAAGAATAGAGTTGTTTTGAAAAGAAAACTCAAATTCTTGTTCGTCCTTCAAGCTATATGATGCTGTGAAATTTTATTTATATTATTATTTTAATTTTTATTAAGCAGAAACTAATTATTTGATGATCAAGCATTATTTACATGAAGACTAAGGATGCTTGTGAAGACACAGATATTCATAGTTAGAAATGTACCCACAGGGACGGTCCTACTATAATGTCTATCAAGGTAGCAGCTTTACAACATCATAAATATGGAATACAAATTCAGGTAAGTTTTCTGTAAGAAAAATTTAATATTTTTTAGAAAAATGTCCAGCTTCATTAATTAGAATTATTTCTAAAGCCATCATCCAAAAGAGTACTCAGAAAATAACACTAGTGTGAGCTCATTCACTGATACATTCATTCAACAAACATGTGTTTTGTTACTTCTAGCACTGGGAATGAAAATGGGACCAGAAGAGACACAATTTCTACCTTCATAGATTTTCCAGTCTAGTGGGAGAGGCAAAAAATTAAACAAGCAATTATAGTCAAGTAGAGTACCTATTAGTATCTTATGGAATAACTGAACACGTATATCTAACCTATTAATAATGAGTGATGGACAAAGGAAGTTTCATAGTGGACTAAAAGATGGAGAAGGGCTGTTTGAAAAATTCAGCATAAAGAACTCAAAGTTCTAGAGGTACAGACTTGAAGGAGGTTGAATATGACAGAAGCATAGAGTCTGGTGTATCTATATTTGGGGCAGGGAATGCCAAGAAATGAAACTAGAATTACTCAGAGATCACCATACAAAGAATACAAGAAGCCCAAGTCAGACTTCCCTGGTGGCGCAGTGGTAAAGAATCCGCCTGCCAATTCAGGGGACACGGGGTCGATTCCTGGCCCAGGAATTTCCCACATGTCACGGAGCAACTAAGCCCATGCACCACAACTACTGTGCCTGCACCCTGGAGACCACGAGCCACAACTACTGAAGCCCACATGTCACAACTACTGAGCCCACACGCCTAGAGCCCATGCTCCGCAACAAGAGAAGCCACTGCAATGAGAAGCCCGTGCACCTCAACGAAGAGTAGCCCCCGCTCCCCACAACTAGAGAAAGCCCGCTCACAGCAACAAAGACCCAACACAGCCAAAATAAATAAATTCATAAATAAATTTATTAAAAAAACAAACAAAAAAAGAAGCCCAAGTCAAAGTCTTTGAAGTTTATCCTAAATACAAGAAGAGGCCATTGGAAAGTGTTTTTTAAAAATTAGATTTAACAAGGTTAGATTTTCACTTTAGACAATTACTTTGGGTTGTTTTTATTTTTATGAAAGCTTTATTGAGAAATAAATCATATAACACAAAATTCACTCTTTAAAATATACAATTCATTGGTTATTAGGAAATTCAGAGTTGTTCAACCGTCATATCTAATCCAGAATATTTTCATCATCCTAAAAAAAGAATCCTCATGCTTATTAGCATTCACTCTGCATTTGTCCCTCTTTTTGGCCCTTAAAAACCACTAATCTATTTCTGTCTCTATGCATTTGCCTAGTCTGGACATTTCATATACATAGAATCATACAATAAGTTTGTTATGACTGGATTATTTTATTTAGCATCATGTTTTCAAGACTCATTTATACTGTAGCATGTATCAATACTTCATTCCTTTGTATGGCTGAATAATATATCACATTTGTTTATCCATTCATCAGTTGATGAATATTTGTTTTCATTTTTGGCTATCATAATAATACCATTATGAACCTTCACATACAAGATTTTATATGGACGTAGGTTTTCATTTCTCTTGGAAATGTACCTAGGAGTGGACTTTCTGGGTTATGATAGCTATAGATTTAACAATTTGAGGAACAAACCGCCTCAAAATGGCTCTATTATTTTACATTACCACCAACAATGTATGAGGGTTACCATTTTCTCCACAGTTTTGCCAGCCTTCTTATTATATATCTTTAAAATTTTTCTTTAACCATCTTAGGAGTGGTTATCTCATTGTGAGATATCTCACAATGTGGTATCTCATTGTGATTTTGGTTTGCATTTCTCTGATGACTAACCATACTGAACATCATTCTTGTGCTTTTAACCATTTCTATATTTTCTTTAAGAAATATCTTTTCAGGTCTTTGCCTATTTTTAAATTGGGTTATTTGTCTTTTTGTTGAAATGAAAGAGATCTTTATATATTCTGGGGTAAAGTCTCTAGTGCTTTTACTTTCTTGATGGTGTCCTTTGAAGAATAAAACTTTTTGATTTTGATGAAGTCCAGTTTATAATTTCTTTTGTTACTTATACTTTGTTATCATATATAAGAAATGATTGCATGGTCCAAGTTTACAATGGTATTCCTCTATGTTTTAGTCTAAGAATTTTACAGTTTTAGGTCTTACTTTTAGCTTTTTTATCCATTCTGAATTGATGTTTGTATATGGAGTGAGGTAGGGGGTCTAACTTCATCCTTTGGCATGTAGATATTCCATTGTTCCAGCACTATTTGTTGAAGAGACCATTTTTTTCCCCGTTAAATGGTTTTGGAATTCTTGTTGAAAATCATTTGTCATATTGTATGGGTTTATTTCTGGAATCTCAATTACATTCCATTGGTTTAATTGCTATTCTTATCCCAGTACTACAGTGTTCTGATAGCTGAAACTTTGTAATAAGTTTTGAAATCAGGAAGTATATGTCCTTCAGCTTTGTTCTTTTTAAGATGGCTTTGGCTATTAGGATCAACCTGTCAATTTCTGCCAAAAGAGGAAAATGGGATTTTTTAATAAGGATTTTGGTAAATCCACAGATCAGATCTGGGTTGTATCACTCTCTTAACTATAGTAAGTCTTGCAATCTATAAACATAAGATTTTTTTTTCCATTTATTTAGGGCTTCTTTATTTTTTAAAAATATTTATTTATTTATTTATTTATTCATTTTGGCTGTGCCGGGTCTCAACTGTGGCATGCGGGATCTTTGTTGCAGCACGTGGGATCTTTCAGTTTTGGCATGAGGAATCTAGTTCCTTGACCAGGCATCCTGGGGCCTGGGGCCCCCACATTGGGAGTGTGGATTCCCAACCACTGGACCACTAGGGAAGTCCCAGGGCTTCTTTATTTTCTTTCAATGATGTTTTGTAGTCTTGAGTGTACAAGTCATGCATTTCTTTTATTAAATATATCCCTGAATTTTAAATTGTTTTGGATGCTACTGTAAATGAAATTGTTTTATTAATATAATTTCCAAATTGTTCATTGCTAGTATATAGAAATACAATGGGCTTTTCTATATTGATCTTATATCCTAGAACCTTGCTGAACTCACTTATTAGTTCTAAAAGTTTTTTTGTGGGTTACCCTGGATTGTACATATATAAATCATGTCATTCATGTTGCGTCAATGAGACAGGCTGGGACTTGGGACCCTTTGCTGCAGTGCTTGCACCTGTACAAACATCTCCTTGAGCAACAAAATACAAAGAAACTATAAGAAATTAAAAATAACTGCACGCATGCCCGAATTATGGCAAATTATGAACAGGATACAAAAAGACCAAAACCCAACTGCCACTTCTGAGGTGTCAGGAGCAAAAGCAGGGTACTGTGCATGATTCCTGCATACAGCATTACCAAGGGGGTGGGCAGACCATTGAAGCCACCCCTCCAACCCAACCCACCGATCTGCCCCTACCCTCACCCCATTTAAGGGGTCAGCTTGCCCCCTTGGGGAGCCAGCAAGGGCACCCCTTACTTGTTTTTGCTCCCTCGTGCTACAGCATGAGCCCCAATAAAGCCTTGCCTGAATTGATCTGGCAATTCATCATATCAATTTCTATTGATTAAGGAGTCTGAGGACTTGGTTGGTAACATAAACAGAGATAGTTTTACTTTTCCTATTTAATCTTGATGCCATTTATTTCTTCTTCTTGACAAACTGCTCTGGCTAGAAATCCAATACAATATTAAATAAAAGCAACAACAGTGAATATCTTTTACTTTTCCTGATCTTAGAAAGTATTTGCTCTTTCATATTAATCATAGTGTTATCTGGGGGTTCTCCATAGATGCCCTTATAAAGTTGAGGAAGTTCCCCTATATTTCTAGTTTGTCGAGTGTTTTTATCATGAATGAGTGTTGGATTTTGTCAAATGCTTTCTCTGCATCAATTGAGATGACCGTGGTGTTTTGTCCTTTATTCTATTAATATGGGCTACCTTGGTTGACTTTCCCACTTGGTCATGACGTATAACACTTTTTATATATTGTTAGATTCAGTGTGCTAATATTTGTTGAGGATTTCCGCCTCTCTGTTCATAAGATATATTGTTATGCAATTTTATTTTTTGGTGATGTGTCTGCCTACTTTGGGTATCAAGGTAATACTGGCCTCATAATGAATTGTTTGAGGTTCAAAGAGTGAAGAGAAACAGATAGTGCCAGGTGGACCAACGAAGGAGCTGTTGCAATAACTCAGGTGGATATGATTAATGTACAGCTTAAAGTAATGAAAATGAGAGTGGAAATGTGGAAGGAAGATGTCAACATTCAATATCAGAAAAAAAAGCTGAATTTTTTCTTGGTAATCAAGGGAGAGCGGTGCATGTAAGACACAGTACCTCTCAACAAAACAAATTCCTGATCTTACATAGGCTTTGAGAAACAAAAAATGGAACAAAATAACATGTTCAGGACTTGGCAGACTTTCAAGAGGAGGGGGATGTCGATCGTGGCACTGATAACTCTCTGCTACTAATTGGTTGGTTTTCAGAAGCATGGTTACTAATGTGAAGTTATAATTGATCAACTGGCATGGGTTTAAACTTGGCACGAGTTTAAAACTGATTCTAGTAATTACTTAATATTATAGAAAATGGAGAATAGGAATATATTATTCTCAGAGACAAATGAACAGATTAAAAGTGAATTGAGGGCATATCTGATTTGATGGGGCAGTGAATTACATTAAAGATGCCATTCAGATTTCTGGACAATTAAATGTAAGCTCTGCTAGGTCAAGAATCTCTCTTTTGTTGCCTGTTGAATACAAGCTCCTGGGAAAGAACCTGGCCTGTAGTAGGCATTTTATAATTATTTCTGAATAAGAAACATTCCATTACTACAGAGTACATTAATGGAATTACAAAATCTGGACATGTTCAATTTCAGATATCTGCAAGATATCCAAAAGAAAATAGCTTATAGTAAACAGGAAATAAAAGTTTTGAATTACAACAGATGTTTGTTCTGCTTAGATTCCATAGCCTCCAGCATATAGGTGGTTATTGAAAACATAAGATCAAATGAAATATTTGCTAGATATTATGAGAGAAATAAAAACACGACTAGGACAGATATCCGTCAATCACAAACACTTAAGGAACCAGGGCAGTTATAGAAACTGCAAAGGAGACTGATAATAAAAGACCTAAAATAATGAAAGAAATGTGGAAGCTAAGGGAAGTTTCCTTTTTTTGTTTTTCCCTTTGATTTTTCCCTCCTGAAGAAGAAAGAAATTAACCTTGTTAAATGATCTCTAGAGTGTGAGCAAGAGAAGGAAAAGGACTGCAAGGTAGTCACTGGATCAAACAACAATCGAGTCATTGGTGTCCTTGACAAGAGTTGTGTCAGTAGAGTGGTGAGTTGTGTGTGTGGAAGGGGTCTCAGGTGAGGAGAGTGAATCAAAGGTTTAAATGTGAAGGAGGAAAGCAGGATAAGTGGCACCTGGAGGCAGGCTTTGGATTGAGAAAAGGAGGTTATTTTTATTATTTAAGTTGAGGGAAACTAGAGCATGTTAAATGCTGATTGAAAAGAAAAAAAAACGGAGAGAGATTTAAAATACAGGAAAGAGAAAACCTGATCAAAAGGTTAATACATAGTAAGTGGGAATTTATGATTCTACAATTTTCTCTGACTCTCAAAACCCTTGTAGCTCTAAATTTCTATGGTGATTGGAATTGTCTACATAAATTACCATATCTTATAAGGAATTTATTGTTAGACATCATATTATAAGTAATACAAAGATATAATGTGATACACTAACAATCCTTTTTATTCTTTTATGGGGGATATACAACAGCAAGAAAAATCACTGTGCTTTTTTCCTTTTTTCACAAATTTTATATTGAAAGACTTTAAATTTATCAAAACGTTGCAGGAACTTTTTGATGTTTGAAGAACAGAAAATACCCTTTCCCTATATATGTCAATTGTTAATATTTTACTAATTTTCTCCCTTTGTCTCTTTCAGTCCTAATCTCTCTCTCAGCCTTTCTCTCTCTCTCTTGCATATTATTTAATAAACAATTTTAGTATTAGTTGCAAATATTGTGACACTTCATCTCTAATTAATTCAGCATGAAATATTAATCATCTAAGAAGAGGGACATTCTCTTACATAACCATAATAAAATTGTCATAGAAAGGACATTTAACACTGATGCAATACTATTATCTAATACATAGCCTATATTAAATTCTACCTACTATCAATTATCCCAGTAATGCGTTTTATAAACTTTTTTTAAGATCCAGAATGCAAATAAGGTTTGCACATTTCATGCAGTTATCATATATTCTTTAGTTTCCTTTAAATTATAAACTTCCCACAGACTTTTTTCTCTTTTTAAAAACAACAGAATGTTGACATTCTTAGAGAGTCTATTCTAGATTGTTTTACAGAATATCCCTTAATTTGGGTTTTCTAATTGTTTCTTCATTTTTTTCCTGATTAGATTCAGGTTAAGAAATTTAGGTGGAAGTACTACCTGGGTGAAGAGTTCATCATATTGCAAAGCACATGATGTCAATTTGTATTATAGGTGATATTTAGTCATGTGATTAAAATGGTCTTCACCAGATATATCTGTTGAAAAGGTACTTCTTCCCTTGGTAATTAATAAATAATTTATAAAACGATGCATTGAGCCTGCATGTATATCCTGTTTTTCAAAGATATCTTACAAACCTTATTGATATCTTATCAGTGTTTTTATCATCTATTGATGACTTTTTCCTGAGTCTATTATTGCTATGGTGGTTGTGAAATGGTGATGTGTTATGTCTATAATTTCTTCTATATTTAATAGTTTATTTGGCCTTATTATTTTTTTGTAAATAAGATATTTATCTGTCACCCTAAATTTTATTTTTTAAAATAACTGTCAGTATAAATTAATGGATTGATTGTAATTCAGTATCATCATCCATTTCTATCATTGCTTATTTTCATACTTAGTATGTCCTAAATTTGGCCAGTGAGAGTCCTCTTAACATCTTTCGTCTGTCAATTCATTCCCATCAGTGTTTGAGTACTTTCCTATATAATTATAAAATTACATTCATAAATGTTTAGAATTATGTATATTTGTGTACCTACCTATACGCATTATACATATATATTAAATTATGTTTTATTCTGATCTCCAAATAAAGAACACGAAAGTTTTCTTTTTCCTTCCATTTTCTATCATATCTCCTTTTTTCCATAGTGAGAACTTAATTCCCAGTGATATCGATATATTAAATCATTTGCTCAATTCTATTATACAAATGAAATAGTTTCAAACTTACTGCATTAATTCCACTAATAACAACAACACACTTAAGTAATATTCAAGATTTCTTTTCATTCTTAAAGTATGTTCTATCCATTGATAGGAATAGTAACTGAATATTTTACTCAATCTTTAAAAAATACGCCTGTTGATAGATGCTTTCATTAAAATAAGTCCTGTAATAGCATACTTGATCACACATGTAATTATAATGATATATTAATGAAGAGAAAGCCAACCGAAATTTAAACCAACATTATAGTGCTCCCCTCCTTACTTTTATTTTGTGACTATAACATTGGAAAATGACTTATTCGAAAAAATTGCTTTGGGGCTTCCCTGGTGGCGCAGTGGTTGAGAATCTGCCTGCCAATGCAGGGGACATGGGTTCGAGCCCTGCTCTGGAAAGATCCCACATGCCGCGGAGCAACTGGGCCCGTGAGCCACAACTACTGAGCCTGCGCCTCTGGAGCTTGTGCTCCGCAACAAGAGAGGCCGCGATAGTGAGAGGCCCGCGCACCGCGATGAAGAGTGACCCCCGCTTGCCACAACTAGAGAAAGCCCTCGCACAGAAATGAAGACCCAACACAGCCAAAAATAAATAAATAAATTTTTTTTTTTTTTTAATTGCTTTGAAGTTAAACTTATGGCAATTTGGGGTACAAAAGGCAAAAAAAAAAAAAAAAAAAAGAATTCCCTCTTTCAAGTTTATTAAAATGTCACCCCAGTGTTAAGTCTTGTGTGGAGGGAAGAAGGATCATTGGTGCTCATTAAAAATAATAATGTTCATTTCTGAATGGTTTTCAGAGATGTATAGTTTGGGAGAAAGAGCCACCTGTGTTCTCAAAGGTACAAATAAAAAGGGATGAGCTCATTTCACAGGCTTCGTTTCACATTCTATGTCTTTACTATTTCAAAATGACACCTTTGCAGTTTAGAGGGACCAGTAGGCACTGTTATAACTAAAATTGAATAAAATTCCTAGCTGTGTCAAAGACATTGTTCGAATTCACTTAAAAGTGTTTTATGTCACTGCTCACCATCTTCCCCCTCTCTGTTCATGATCTGCCTGTGGCAAACTGTTTCTCTCTGGGACTGAAAAGATTACTCCCACTGATACTCCTCTGACAGTGTGAATATTGACTTGCACTTATAAAGGTCAGACAGTTCCACTAGTTAATAGGAGTGAGAAGAGCACTTCCAACAAGTCTCTTTGAAAGGAATTTAACCTTCAAATGGCAAAGCATGCTGCTCTGTGGAGCGAGTTTTGGCAACTAACAGAATACATGCTTCTCTGCTTTCCAAAAATACCAACAGGAGCCTGAAAGTTAACATTACAAAAGGGAAACAAGCATGCGATATAGCAAACTTCCATGGGAACACCATCCAGAATATGCCCTGTTATTTTTATTTTTCAAAGAGAAGTGAATACTGTGAGGTAATTCTCCGGGCCCTTTAACTTTCCTCAATGTATAATAATAGCCTTTTCAACTTTTAAGAGCCATGTGCTGTAAGATGATAAGACACCACATATATTTCTCTCCGTATCATTCTGACACAAGATCAAGAAAAAGGTTTAATCCCAGTGGAGCATGGCATCTCCTTACCTATCCTTTGAAAAGTCCTTTGCCTTCTGTTATTGTCTCATGACTGAGAGTTCAGGAAAGGCTGACAGAATTTAAGGTCTCTGGGAATGTGGCCTATCTGTTAATAGCAGTGTCCTGAGGTACAATGCAAGAAGGATGGGAGTGAGAAAACAGGACGGAAAATGAAAATGAGACTTCACTTTTCATCGTGACGGAGAGTAAAACCAATATTTTTAATTTTTAATAAAACACATTTATATCGTGGCACCAGCAACAGAAAGAACGTGCTGCATATAAATGAAGATGATTCCCTAGTTTGTCTTGAGCAGTGGAAGACAGGAGACATAATGATGAAGAGGGTCTTTTACAAGTAGTAAGTAGGAAGAAGAATAAGTCCTGGGTGTCTTGGAAAGCAAAGCTTTCATGATTCCAGAGCATATTTTAGAAATGGCATTATGGCTTTCACCGCTTTAAGTCTGGCATCAGCGAGATTTTAGATTGTGCTAAAACCATCCTTAATGTCCTTTCTGCCTCATCAGTGGGGGACCATTCAAGTAACAAAGTGCCAATCAGGGGCTCTTGTTCCTCTTTAGCTTGGAGATATTACTGTGGAGATTTTTGTAGGAGCATGATCTCTCCGCTTGAGATGCCCTTTATTGTAACTATAGTTAAAGGTCTGCTGACTTAGCCATTATAAACCCCTAATGTTCTCCACTACAAAAATCTGCTTTAAAATAAAGCTTAGCATACTAAGTTGGAGCCCAGGAGAGCTCTGATTTTGATAAATCTGAAGGGAATAAAATAGTCATTTGAGTTAAAAAGAGAGTAACAAAAATATAAATATCGAAGCTATGTGAGTTATGTGTGTCACTGCTATCTCCAAAAATAGCATCGTTAATTAAAATGAAGTTGGAAGGTAATTACCTCATAATGCGCACTAATCATTTTTGTAAGTTTGGAATATAAAAATGTAATTAAGAAAAAGAAAAATGGGTTATAGACAGGATAGGTTTCTTGATTCAGAAAACTGTTAAACTCAAATATTTTCTGAAAATGTGGGACCTGTATTGCTATTGCAGAGTCCTTGCAGTCTTTGAGTCAATGAGTCAGATACTCCTAATGCTTAAGCCTCTCCCTGTAAGTTTCTTAGCCATATTTAAAAGCTTTACTAATTGAATTGAAGCAGAAATAGAAATCTGTAAAAAAAAAATATAACAGAAACCTAGAGGCAGAGTATTATCAGGAAATAGATCTCCACATTTTTTATTTTGAAGACTATTATTAAAAATGTAAACTTTTGATGTCTTATTTTTAAGAAAATACCTAAAAATGCACTTTTCTGGTGGTGCAAAATCTTTTCAGAATTTTTTAAAAAATCAAAACATGTTAATAATAAGTTTCCAAGCACATCAACCTTTCTGCAGATAATGATTATAAACTTAGGACAAGATTAAAACAAAACAAAACAAAACTACCTTAAGTCTCTGGAGAGTAAACGATGGCAGGCAGATTGTGGGGATGCATTGATACTTGTAATATCCTTGAGAGTGAAAGGATGTCTCTTTTTAGACTGTGTGGTCAGGAAAGGCCATTCTGAGGATTCATATTGGTGCTAAGAAGTAATATATATGTCTCAGCCAACTAATAGAATTTCTGGGGAGGAATATTGGAGTCAAAGGGAAGAACAATTGCTGATGTACTAGGGCAAAACTTGGTATGTTCCGGAAGCAAAACGGAGACCCATGGAGCTGAACACTAGAGATTAAGAGGCAGACTGATGAAAAATAAAGTTGGAGAGGAAGACAGGAGCCATATCGTACATCAAAATGAAATTTACCTAAGGTCCACTTTATGCCAGGGACTGCATAGAAATACAAATAAGACATGATTCTTGCTCTAAGGGATCTCCCAATCCAGTGGTGAAATGAGTTTTTGGATTTGCTGTCAAAGAAGCTTGTTGCAGGTGGATCCTAGTCAGGTCTATATTCAATCATCTCCCAGCTCAGAATTAGAGAAAGTCCTCAAAAAGTGTTTTTTGGGTGGATGGATGGATGAATGAATGAATGGATGGATGACACACTGAGAAAGTCCAGCTGGCTGCTGCAACACCTCACAAGTGATATTTTCTTGGTACTGTCACCACATACAGACTCTGAAATTGAGTGTAATTTGGTGGCTAAATATTCAGATAAAATGTTATAAACCCATATATGTCTACCCAGTTGGCTTCTGACCAGTTTAAGATTTTGGGCAGGCTGCATAACTTTTGTTTCCTCATCTATAAAATATCCATAACTGTACCTATCATATATATACATATATATGATATTTTCAATTTTCTTTAGCAAAATTGAGTAGTTCTAGAAGCAATAATCAGGAGTAGGAGTGATATAAGGCATTATAATTTGGTGGTCACAGAGAAGATTAAGAGGAAAGGAGTCTTTTGGTTGTTACAAAGTAGTCTCTTCTGGAATTCTAGTTTCTTAAGTTTTTTTTTTTTTTTTTCTCCCTTACTTTGTTGTGTCATTATCCCTCTTTTCACTGACTTTTAAAATATGCTCCAGTTTCTCACATCTCACAAAACTATTCTTCCTTTAACCCTGCATTTACAACTACCTGCTGCACTATTCCCAAGCTTTCTTTCCTAGTCAAGCCTCGAGAAATAATAAGCTATACTCATCATGTCCACTTCTCCACCTTCCATTCATTCTCCAATCACTAAAATATGACTTTCGTCCCCATTATTTTTCTGAACTGTTTTCTCCAAGGGTTCCATCAACACACTTAATAAATCAACTACACATACATTTTAATCCTAAGTATACTCATCTTTTCTCAGTTTTTGCCTCTGTTAACCATGGCATCTATCTTAAAAATAGGTTATCATTTTCTATCATGCAAATTCTTCCTGACTCTTTTCCTATCCTTTCTATGAGCATTCCTTCAAGAATATTCCCACTGGTGTTTCCCCAAGCACCTAATCAAACCATCTATTTCTTTTCCTTATGTAATTTTTTGGGGCAAAAATGTTAACTACCACATGCTCTCAGATAAATCATTCACGTATATCTAGCACCCACAAGAGGTCTTGGTGCTAAGGAAGTATTTAATCAATATGTTTTGAATAAACAGATGGGTGGATGGATGAATCTGTCACCACCTAGAAACCTTTGGGATGAATGTGAACCATGGACATTTTAGGGATCACATAATTTAAAACATACTGCATACCAATATTTAGAATTTTTAAAATGCAGATTATAAATTCTTTTGGAAAAAAAGGGAAATCTAGCAGCATTGACCCCACATTCCAGCATGGCAATGATCCTTTCGAGCTGAGCCGTATTTGTGCCCTGTAGTGGAGCATGTGTTGTCCAATTTGGCACAAAGTCCATCTCCCTCATTTATGTTACCTGCCTCATCCCAGTAAGCATTCCATTAAACACCTCAAACAAAACAGACTGCAGATATATACATCCAATATAACACAGACAATACTAGTTATTTCTCCTCTAATTTTCTCATCAATATCCTCCTTACCTGTGTATCCAATTGCAAGGAAGAAAAATATTGTCCATGTTACTTAAGCCAGAAAATGGGGGCCTTGGATTTTGCTCCCATTTACTTACTCCAACTTATCAACCCTACAAGGTATCATTATACATCATAAATATCTCTAATTTATTTCCTCCTCTCTTTATTTTAGGCACACGTCACCTTTCTCCACAAACGTTGTGATGGGCTCTTAACACCTTTTCTGGCTTGTTCTTGTCTTCTCTCTATCCATCCATCGGAAGATCTCCTATATACCTCTCAAGTCTCAGCTCTAGTGCTGTGTTCTCTGAGAAACTTATCTGATAGGAGGAAATGTAGCTATTTCTCCCTGTATCTAGTAAATTAATATTTATGTAATATAGTATTAGAAAAATAGTAACAATGATGATAATTACAGCCAAAATACATTAAGAACTTTACATAGAACAAGCACCATTCTAATAACTTAATATATATGTTCTCATTTTATCTGTGCAAGAGTAAGAAGTAGATAATTATCAATATACAGAGTTGAAGAAGAAGAGGTACAGACAGATATATTAATTTGATCAAGGTAGGGTTAGGGTTTGAAATCTGCTATTCTGATTTCAGAGCATATAGTCTCTTTTAAATCTGTATATGATTGTTCAACTATTCAACAAACATCATCAATTTATTTTAAGGCTTTATAAGAGTTTTGTAGTTTTTGTAATCTGTGTGATTTATATAGTGACCAACACCCAAAAGAAGGTAAAGGAATTTTGCTGAATAACTGAATGAATGGCACAGCTGCCTGAATTGGTAGGGAGATCATGCAAACAATCAATCTCCCTTTTGTTGTCTAAGACTCCTCAGTGAATGCCACTTAAAAGTGAGATTTTTTTTTTTCCTTTGTCTTAAGGCTGTCCTCTAAGGTAGCTGAAGCCTATGTTTAGATATTAAACATGCTATAGCACAATTATGACAAAGGCATTTGCATTTAGGCCTCAATGCTTTTAACTTGATATTCAATGTGTTGAGCGACTCATATCTGGGCAGCCCAGCCTCTGAGGGCCTAGTTGGTAGCTTAGCCACAGTTTGTGAATCTATTCATTTATTTATTTTTGGTGTAATAGCCAAGTCATATAGAGTATAAAAGAAACTGTTTCTGGCCCCACAGCAGCAACTGGAAAACTTGCTTTTGAGTAGGCTTGTTTACTGACTATGAGATCCAGGTACAATAGAGAAATGCGTGTAGCTCGGAAAAAGCAGATGAGTTACAGAGAAAGTGAAGATATGAAAAGAACAAAAACAGAATAAAGACATTGCGAATTCAGAATTTTGTGGGTTGAACAGTTCCATATGTTGACATGCTGCCAGTTTGAATCTGCTGCCAAGTGACTAAACTGAAGAGGAATGAAGGTCATAGGGTTAAATAGTTTGAGAAAATTTAAGGTTGAGGTAGTAGCTATAGATATAAATATTGAAGATACAGCACTTGTTGCCTGTACAACATTCTTGACATTAAACATGCTATTTCCCTAAGACATCTGCTCTCTAATATGTAATTTTTAAAGTAAGCATATCTTTTTTGTTGTTGTCATTAATGAAACTATAACTACCTAAGGACAAGTACTAATTACTATACGTTTAGTATCTACCATGGTGCTTAGCTCAGTACACCCACTGGATTCTGGAAAAATAAAGGTGAACTATACATCAATCAACTAGGAAGCATTTTCAGCCTAGTGAGATTCAATATATTCGGGTTCTCAAGCCGATGATCTATAATTTAGAATTTGTTTATATCTGAGATTTTTTTTTCCTTTTGATCTTGTAACTTTGAAGCAGGTATTTAATGATCCCAAATAACTCTAGTTGAATAACTGTATCTGAAGTAAATTTGATTTGAGAAAAGTATTGGTTAAGCCTTATTCTTTTTTTCCTGGAGAAATATGTATTTAGACTGTCAGAGCAAACTAATAATTTTCCTTCAAATTTGTATTAATATCTCACAGAAGAACAAGTGAAGTAATCTTTGTTTACAGAATTTCTTTTGTGTTAGTGGGATGATTCATATCAAAATGCAGTTTCTCTCAAATGTGTCATTATAATGGAGGACTTCACACTTCCTTTTGTTAAATTACAACACTATGATATGTGGTGATGTTTTAAGTTTTCTTAATGAAAATATAACTTTGTGAAACATTATTGCTATTAAGAGAATAAATCCATGCATTAGTGAAGTTTATGACACATTTTGAATGTATAGATGTTATGACTCATATATACTCTAGCTTAACCTCCAGTTTAGAATTACACAATTAAACTCCAAAAATAGTTTATTCATCTTCTGCAAAATGTGAATCCCACAACAAAGTTATAAGGGTAGTATTTAGTAGGAATGGTAGCTCATTTAGATGATCATAGAAATTGACTTTTAAAGGGATTTTTGGATTATTTTATAAATGAGGAAACTGAGACTCCGGTGATGTGCCCAAACTCCTAACATTAATTGGTGCTAGAAAACTATTTAAGAACTAACCTGGAATTTTCTGCTACCATCTATAATTGCTAACTACTACTGGAATAGCCTTCTTACAAAAAACAATCATAAAAGTGGAAAAAATTATGAGTCACTTGTTTTTAGGCATTGGATTACAAGCAGCAGAACACTGTGGTCCCTAAAAGAGGGGAACTCAGAGGTGAACACCACAACACTCAGGGTTGATCTTTGGAAGAGGAGGGAGGTATAGTATTGGAGCCACAGAAATCCATGTGAGGAGGTTTCCTGGGAATCCTGCGTTGGGGGCTGGGCTATGAACACACAGGGTGAGACTATAAAAAGATTACCAGAAAGCAGATGCTACAGAGTTGAGAACAGAACAGAGAGAGTAGAGGTTAAGTGTTCCTGGTAGATGTTGGAATTTTGTCCCAGACAGAGTAGAGAGATTTTAGTGATATTCTGTTGTTGCTGTTGGGCATGATCGTAGGCTTGTTTATTTTTTAACTTTGTTTGTATTTTTACTTAATTATAGATTCATTTGCAGTTGTAAAAAATAATACAAAGAGATTCTAGATACTGTATCAGTTTCCCTATTGGTTATAACCATTGTACAATGTCACAACGAAGGAACTGATGTGGATAAAATCCATATACCTTACTCAGATTTCACTAGTTTGCATGTACTTTTGTGTGTGCGTGTGTGTGCGTGCGGGTTTTAGTTCTATGCAATTTTATAACGTGTACCAATTAGTTCAACCATTCACCTATTGAAAATCAGCTCCTATGGGCACGCAGACACTAGGGAGAGGGATGCCAACCAGCGCTGCTTCCAGCTGCTTTATTTAGTCATGTTGTTACCAGATTAAGGTGGAAGTTCAGATCACTGTTGGACTCCACTGACACTAAATTGTGTAAACTGGGGCACAATCTGTTTACCCAGAGTGGGGGACGGAAGATTACCTCCCTGAGCAGCACTGCAAACGCTACGTAGGAGCACTGCCTGCTTTGGGTGGGGGATGGAAAATAAGCTCCCTGCTCGCCCACCAAAGCCGTGTGGGGTATGGAGGGGAAGTTCTAGTCTTTTGAGTGTTGCAGCTGGAGGACTAGAATTACAAAGAATTATTGGACTTCTGATTGACCAAGATAGACCCCATTTCTCCTAGGATCTCCTTCTGATAACTAAAAAAACTCTGGCATAACAGCAGATTAGCACAGAAACACTTTCAAAGGTAAAAGAAGATGATAGGCTTCCTAGAACCTTGAGATTTTAGGAACAACATGGTGGTACATTTTCTGAGTTCCCTTGTTGTCATCCTTATAGCCTGGCCAGGGAGGGGGCGCGGGGGTAGGAGAAGCCTCTATCTTGGACCTGTCAATAGGAACAAACAAAACACTCCAAGGAAAGCCTCTTCCTCCTAGCCAAAGGACAGGGAAAAGGGCAGTTTGACAACAAAAAACCTTTTTGGCAATACCCACCCTATTCCAGCCAAAAATCAGTGGGTGTGTAGAAAGTCTGAACAACATTAAAAATTAACTGGAATTAATTGACATTTACAGAACATTACACCTCCAGAGCACATACACACACACACACACACACACACATAATCTCTAGTACATTTGGAACATTCACCAAGATAAAACATGTGCTAAGCCAACGAAATAGTCTAAATGTATTTTAAAGGTTAAATCCTATAAAGTAGTCTTTCACATCACAACAAAATTATATTAGCAACCAATAAGAAAGAGATATTTGGAAATTAAACATTTCCAAATAACCTATAGATCAAAGAAGAAATTCTAAGGTAAATGAGAAAATATTCAGAAATGAATGATAATGTAAACAAAATATGTCAAAATATCTGGGATGCAGCTAAAGAGGTACTTGGAGGGAAATTTAGAACTTTTAATGCCTATATAAGCTAAGATAAATGATATAAGTTTCTATAAATAAAAGCCAAAAAGGAGAAATCAGATAACAAAGAAAGTCAACATACAAAAAAGCCAATCATTGAAAATTTTAATAAAGTTTATAAACACCTAGAAATGCTAATTAAGAATAAAAAGAGTAAACATACATTATCTATATTAGGAATGCAAGAGGAGACATCACAAACGATCCTATGTATATTAAAAGAATAAAATGAGAATATTAATAATAATTTTATGCCAATTTTATGATAGAAAAAACCCACAAATTTTGAAAATGAACTTTAAAAACTATTATATAAATTGAATTCAAAACAAAAATCATCCTATAAATACAATTCTTAAATGATTTAATTCCAAGCTTTCACAAATTTTACCAGAAAACAAAACAGAACTGATTTCATTTTATGAGACTGGCATAATCCTGATACCAACACCTGACAAAGAGATTATTAAAAGAAAACAAGTGATCTACCAATATATTTCATTAGAATAGACACGTAAATCTAAAACAAAATGTTAACAAATTGAATAGTAAAATAGATGAAAAGGATAATCCATCACGAACACATAATCATATTCCCTGGATTATAAGATTGAGTCAATTTATGAAAATCAATCATTGCAATTCACCATACTAACAGAATAAAAGAGAAAAATCATGTGATCATACAAGAATGTTTATTCTCACCCCTCCTATTACATATTGAACTGGAGTATTATCTAGTTTGATAAGGCAAGAAAAGCTTACATTTTTAAAAGTTAGAAAGAAAAAATGAAAATTGTCTCTATTTATATAGATAGTATATCTATCTAACTAGGATGCCTTAAGGAATATAACAAAATATTGATTGAATTTAGCAAGATCACAGGATTCAAGGTCAAATACAATAATCAATTTTACTTCTGAATACTAGCAAAAAGAAATTGGAAAATAAAATTTTGAAAAGTCAATAGCATCAAACACATAAACTGTTATGGAAAAAATTAAATATATAGAATACCTTTATACTAAAAATGATTAAACATTGATGAGGGAAATTTATAAAGATCTAAATAAATGGAAAGATATACCATATTCATGTATTGAAGATTTATTATTTTTATGATATTCATTATGCCTTAATTTTTCTATGGATTCAACAAAATAGCAATCAAAATATCAGCAGATATTATAGAAATTGACAAACTGTTTCTAAAACTTATTTGGAAATGCAAAGAATATAGATTAGCAAGCATTTTGAAAAAGAAGGACTAAATTAAAGAACTTATACTACCTGATCTTCAGACTTATTTTTAACATTACAAAAAATAAGAATCTAGACTTTGTGTTCCATCAGAAGTATAGGTCAATTAAACAGTATAGAAATATTGTCAATTAATGATATATGGCCAATTGACTTTTGACAGTGGTTACAAAGTAATTGAATGTGGAAACAATAGTCTTTTCAAAAAGTGGCTCTAGAGCAACTGAATATCTATACTGAAAAAAAAAAAATGAACCTCAATTCCTAAGTTGACCATTGTCAAAAGTAATTTGAAATGGGTCAATAAGAAAGGAGAAAATCTTCACAAACTTGAGGTAGGCAAGCATTGCATAACATAGGCAAGGAGACGAATACCACTGAGAGTATTAACCATTAGAGAGTTAAATGTATTTAATTTAAATTAAAAACTATTGCTCTTTGAACAGACTTGTAGTTGTCAAGGGGGAGGGAGGTGGGGGGAGGGATGGATTGGGAGTTTGGGATTAGCAGATGCAACCTATTATATATGGGATGGATAAACAACAAGGTCTTACTGTATAGCACAGGGAACTATATTCAATAGCCTGTGATAAAGCATAATGGGAAGGAATATGTATAACTGAATCACTTTGCTGTACAGCAAAAATTAACACAACATTGTAAACCAACTGTACTTCAATAAAATAAATTTTTTTTAATTTTTTTCTTTTAAAGATACCATTATAAAATTAAAAATACAAACCAAAGATTGGAAGAAAAAATATATACACGTATGTATATGTAATATATGTATACACACATGCACACACACACACACGCACTCACACACAAAGAACTGTACCCAGAATCCATAAGGAACATTTAGAAACTCATTAATAAGAAGACAAATAACTAAATAAAACAATGGGCAAAAGGTTTGGACACAGATTTCATTAACAGCTCTAAGCACAACTATGCTCAACTTGAGTCATCAGAGAAATGCAAATTAAATTCACTCTGAGAATATTTTTTTACACTTACTAGAATGACTAAATTTTAAAATAATGGCAACCATTTGATAATTTAATAAAAATTTAAAATTAAGTGCTGGCAAGCATGTGCTATAACTAGAAGATTCATCAATGCTGGAAAGTATTTTAGTAGTTTTAATCCTAGGCATTTTAGACAAGAGTAATGAAATGCAAGTTCAAAAAAGAAAAGCATTGGGACTTCCCTGGTGGCCCAGTGGTTAAGAAGCCGCCTTCCAACGCAAGAGACGCAGGTTCAATCCCTGGTCAAGGAAATAAGATCCCACATGCTGCGGGGTAACTAAGCCTGAGCGCTGCAACTACTGAACGCATGCGCTCGAGAGCCCGAGCGCCACAACTAGAGAGAAGCCAGTGTGCTGCAACAAAGATCTCGCGTGCCAGAACTAAGACCTGACGCAGCCAAATAAATAAATAAATGAAAAGCCTTACACTAGAACCAGTTCTAATTTCCATCAACAGGAGAATGGAAAACAAATTGTGGTATATTCCTACAATGGTGTGTTATTCAACAATAAGGAATAAACTACTGATAAATGCAGTAATAAGGATGAATGTATCTCAAAAATAGTATACTCTGTGAAATAAGCCAGAGACAGAAGAGTACAAATGATATTTTTCTATTTATATGGAGTTCTGGAATAGCCAAAGTTAATCTATAGTGATACAGCAGATAAGTGATTGCCTGAGGTTGGATGGGTACTGTAAAGAGGAAGAAGCAGCTTTCTGAAGTGATGGAAGTGTTTCATATCTTGATTGGTGTATCATTTGCCAAAATTTATCAAACTGTGGATTTATAATTTGTGCATTTTATGTATGTTGTTGGGTTGGCCCAAAAGTTCGTTCGGGTTTTTCTGTAAAATGTTATGGAAAAACCTGAACAAATTTTTGGGCCAACCCAATACATTCTGGTAAATGGAAAAACAAAAAACAAAAAAAAAATACTAACCTAGTTTAATACTACTGCCTTTAGAAAATATGATGTCTGTCCTTGGTTTTGTAACTTGCAAATTTTAGAATTAGAGGGATTCTTGCATATTATTGCATCCTAAGTTTTTGATATACAATGAAGGACAACTAAGTCCTTAAAATATTATAATTTCCTCTCTATTCAGAATTTTTTACAGAGTTGGGGCTAAAGTTCAGACTCCTTAATTATTATCTAGTGTCATCTCAGTGATACAATGTGGTCCTCCAACAAATTAGCACTGTTAAGGATATGGAATGTTTTGGGAATTCCCTGGCGGTCCAGCGGTTAAGGCTCCATGTTTCCACTGCACGGGGCACAGGTTAGATCCCTGGTTGGAGAACTAAGATCCCACAGCCAAAAAAGAATATGGAATGTTTTATTATCAGTGTTTTACTATGACACGTATTCATGCACCAAACTTAAAATGACTCGTGGTTCAGTCTATCTCCTTAGTTTAAGAAAGAATAAGCCATATATTTTTTATCTTATTTTTAGAAAGTTGCCAATTTTATGAAAACTAAGTAGATTCTTATGGCAAAGAAAATGAATTCTCCCTCCAGCGTGCAGCCCACTGCATGCTGATTGGGCCCACTTTCTAACTCGTCCTCCTGTGCCAAAGTTGATGCAGAAAGAAAGTACCCATGTCACTGTGTCTCATTCTCATAAATCTCAAAAATCTTATTTTTCTTATTATACACAAGAAACACACAGACCTCAAAGATATATAAAATAAGGCAAAAATTGACAAGATTGCTTTTAGGTACTTTCTATAGTTCAGCCTCATACTGAAGAACTTTATTTTCATAGTTTTTTTAAGCTAAAATGTTTTGAAAACAAAATTTTCTTCATTTATAGACGATTAGAAATAATTATCACCTTCCCCCTAAGGAGAACTCTTTGCCTTTTTTTATATAACTGTGATGTTATCTTCTATTTTTGACATTTCAATTTTTCAACCCACCAACAATGTTGTCAGCTAATTCTTTCTAACTTATAATATCCAACTTTACATAAAAAATAATTTGTGGGAATCTTCCTCTCTCTTAATTGCTAATACTTTTTCCTTGATCTGTTGCCTCATTCATACAATAATCTCTACAGTAAATAAAAGAAATACATATTTCCCCTTTCTGGTCTTTCTCCTACCTGCTGCTACACTAATCTCTGTTTAAAACCTAACCTAATTCTACTGCATTGCTAGTTATAAATTTCAAATCCATTACTTCTCATAAAAGATCCTTCATTATCTGCCTTTAAACTACTTCTTCAATCTCACTGTCTCTTACTTATACCTGACATTTCAAACAATAACCTTTTGTTTTAAATATCTTGAATAAACTAGTGTTTTTATGTTTGTGTCTTTGTACATATTACTGCCTCATGTTTACATTTTTTCTCTTTATTATTCCACTTGGAATCATCTATTCACTCCTCAGTACTTAATTAAAATGTTTTTTCTTCCAAAACAATGTTCCTACGACCTCTAAGACTTTAATATATGCCATCTCTCTATCTATCTATCATCTATTCATTCATCCATCTATCTACACAAGCACATAAATGCACTCTTGCTTACACAGAAAAAGAGAGATTAAAGACTTGTTTTTCCTGCTACTTACAAAGAAAAACAATCCCCTCCAAAAATAGTACTGAAAGGGAAATTTCCAGACCACTGTTTATCAGATCTTCTCAGAAACTCAGAAACTCAGGTCTTCTTACCTTCAAAATACAGATGCAATACTTAACTAATTTCTATTATAAATTACATCTATGGTAGATATATAGATGTGATAGTCTTTGGTAACTCATCTCACTTCTCTGGACCTTATTTTTCTCTTCTTCAAATGAAGTGTTTATACTAGATCTCTAAGTTTGTTTCCATACATAAAATTTAAACCTAAATGGTTCTAAATATATCCTCATGCTTTACTCAGAAGAAATCATTTACGTTAATCCCATCACTCAGATTACGGTCATTTTTATGTACATAGATTTGATAGTCAAATATACACATATCATATATTCTCAGTATATTTTAATATTTCACTATAGTAAGACTTTAAAGCTGAGTTTACAACTAAAGAGGAAATACAAATATGGAAATACTAGCACATTATATTTCCATCTGCAGTGAGATGAATTAAAGGCATTCCTTTGCTATGTGCAGTTGTCCTAGTTTATAAAGCGTGTCTCTGCCTTTGGAAATATGCCGACAAAAGGTTAAGTTAGATATTCTATTTTGTGCCACTACTGCAGTTTAGCCTCTTTAGACCTTTATTAACTTCTTACATTACTAGCTCACTGAAGACATTGCTTGTTTTCCTGGATTGTGAAAAATATATATATAGGAGGCAAAATGGCGCAGGGTCAAGACAAGCAAGCTGGAACTCCAAAGGTTTGAATCCCTCTTTTGTCACGGTCATATGCATCCTCTTGAGTGAGTTCCTTATCAGTCTGTGCCTCTGTTTTCTCATGTGGGCAATGGGGTGCACATAGCATCATGTCTTTTGTTTTCTCTAAAGGATTTTGCAACAATAAATAAGATAACAGTTATGGAAACAAAGTGACCTTTTAAAGAAAAAGCCACTTTATCATTTGGTAAAACATTATTTCATATTGGGATGTACACATACACTTATTGCCTTTTATCATCTTTATTTCTTCATACTTATCCAGCTGTAAACTAAAAGATAGGAATACAGGAGCTAGTATCCTTGTTCGTCCTCTGCTTTCAAGGAGACAAAGTGTTCTTTCCAATTGCTGTAATATATTTTTGGTGAGGAAGGAGGAAGAGAGAGCACAGACAGAGGCTTACCAGTTATTTTTCTAATTGTTAGAAAACGTAATGGATTACGAGTTCTGTTTTATTGTGACTCACACTCCAGAGAATAAGAGAGAGTGAGGAATAATCCTGTTCTGACATTGTCTGCTGGAAAAAACACCATGCACAGAGCAGCAAACAAAACCCAAGACAAAAAGGTGGAGTAAGTGGTGAATGATCTTGTGGGAATTCTCGTAATTACTAAATATTCAAACTTCTTTATCCCATGGCAACTACTGAAACGGACCTCACTGTAGCGGAAAAAAAGACTAAAGTAGCCCTCCAGGACCAAATTGGAAAAGATGTGGAACAATTTCACATGAGCAAATAAATTTCAGAATAAACAAATTTGCTTCTCTGTGGCATGAATTTAATCACAGACTTGCAGTAGGCCTTGATAAATATCCTTCATTTAAATACACAAATTCTATTCACTGACTGTGGTGGTAAACATTACATGGCATAAAACAGAAACCAAAGTCCATGAGGCAACAGAGAATCAGGAGAAGACCTTCCCTTCTTTATCCTTATTTTTAAATATTTTATTTAACCTCTTAACCATATCTATTTTCTCAGTATTGCTTGCTTTACAAAGATTCAGGCAGCACTCCTGCTGCATTAAAGTCACAGATTTAAAGTGCCATCTTTCTAAATGTTTTTTTTTTTTTCTTAATTTTCATGTGAAGAGCTGAACCTTAGTGGATGTCTTCTGGAAACTGACCCATTATGAAAACGTCTCAGTCAATAAATTGTGGAAACTCCTAAAGCTTCTAAATTGGAGTAAAGAGTCATATACACTTTGTCTAACAGAGGCTACCTTCCCTTTCAGTACCAGATAAATAAACCATAAACATGTGAGAATACTGATTACTATAAAGATAGAACAATATAGTTTACAGTATTATTATCACACAAAATGCTTTCCAGGGTGAAACCCTAAAATGACGAATTCAAATTTCCTATTTTCATCAAATATCTATCTCTTATAAAGTACTACACAAATAGCAAAAGAAATATCTCTAAAAATATCACTGCTTTAGGAAATATTCCCTAAACAGAGCTGAGTAGTAAGGAAAAGCCTGAACAAATTGTGTATTTATCACAATAATAGTTGAAATTTGATGTGGATAAAAATATAGCACAAGTTTTTCTTTAATTATTTACTTTTTTCACTTTCTTTTATAAATCTATTCCAGTAATATCTAGAAAACGCAAAATGGACGTTATTATCACAGAAATTTAGCTTCAGATCACCTTAAGATAACCCAAAAATTGTATAGTAGATCTAATTCATTAAAAAAATTTTTAATTTGCATCATCTAGTGTTTATCCCCATGTGAAAGTCAGGCACAGGTATGATTCTGAGATCCTACCATTATGCTCTACAACTTCAAGACAGCTGGTGAAGTTTGATACATCAGGGAATTAATAAATCTCACTGTCGGTGCTACTTATTGAACGAACGACTGACAGAATTTGGGATTTGGCATTGTGGGATTTATAAGATGAAGATAAGACCTAATCACTACACTTCCATAAAAGAATTCCCTGAAAGAATAATATACTTAAGAGACTACCAGTGAGCACTTTCCTGTCGATGCTTCTTGACCACTCTCTACTACTTAACACATGACTTGGATTGCAAAGTAACTTCCTTCTGGCTCCATCTTTGGGATAATTTTGTGATCAAGAAGATAATGGTCGTAAACGTATGAAAATGGTAGGGAATTCAAACTTTTACAGCAATCCTAGAAATGTTCTAAATATTTTATGCCCCAAAGTAGAAACCTGCCAACCTATCTCTTCTTCAGACAAATTGCTAAGATATATTTCTGGGAAGCAGGTATGTGACCTATAACTATGGCCCCAAAGGGAAGAACTCCGACTGAACATCTTCATGGATTTTTGGAATCTAATGCCGTTAGAACTATCCTCATCTGACCCTATTCCATCTTCAAACCTAACCTGACCACAGGTATGAGTCAGAGACCCTTTTACACACTTAAGGACATATGCTGTCATATGATTTCATTCTGAAGTTGTTATTGGTGTGTGTGTGTGTGTATAAGAATTAATGTCTGCTTCTAATTTCTGGTGTGCTGTTTCATTTCTCATTATGATAATGTTTTTGCACTATCCCTTGGTTCATTTCTTTGACGAGTTCCCCTTCCAATTACTATATTATCATTAGACATACTCCTTCCAATTTTTTCACAGAAAATTAACATTATTTATGATATTTTAATTTAAATATATTGTGTTTTTTAGGATGTTCTCTTGTTGAAAAGATAGGAATCTAGCTGATTTCATATCTTAAATAAAAACTATATACATATAATAGGCTTTGTTAGATTCATTTTAAGACCACTTTCTATCCCTTAATACTTTGAATCTATGAAAGTCTGCCTGTGGTATTTAGAGGTTTTCCTATATAATCGTATGTTGCCTATATAAATGATACCTAGGTTCAGACTGCATAAGGAAAAATATAATCACCAGGATATTTTCCAGGGCATTTTCTTTCTATGCTTCAACAAGAATTGAGTTAATGGAGGATTTAGTACCCTGGGACATAGAAGAGATTAACTGTACTAATTTTGGGCCTATTCATATATTATTACACACAGAAAAGGCCCCATATAGGCAGGGTGTAGAAGAAGGGTGTGAGGTATCAAATGTACATGCTGCAAATTTCATTTCTAAGAATGTGATGATGGTGACCAAATAGTTTCACTTTCTCCTGTATAATCTTACAGTTCAAAAGATTCATGAAGAACAACCTTCATCATAGCTGCAAATCATAGAATCAGGCCCTAAATTTTGCTGCACTCTTCCATAGCACAAAATGGAATTTCTGCCAATGTTCCAATGAATTCCATTTCATAAAAATCTGGACAGATCTTTCAAAATGAAAGCAAAACTAGAAACATCCTCTTCCCCAAATCCAAATATATATCTATACACAAACACACACACACATATATCTCCAAACACTAAAACTGTGGGTCTTATTGAAATGGATCTTAGTTCTGTCATTCAATTATTTAACCTACTCATAATCTAAGAAGTTCTAAGTGTGGCTTGTCTGGGTAACCTTGATGAAGTCCTGAAGTTCCCTGAATCTGTACTTCCTTATCTTTTAAATAGGAATGCAAAAGTCTTACCAATTATCACTCATTTTAAAAATGAAGTGCTAAGGTGGCCGGCACTCTGTAAGCCTCTAATAGGACACCATTTTAAACTCATCATTAACATGTGTCCTTAGGGTATGCAACTCAGGAACTAGCAGTCCTTAATTGGAATTTATTAGATTTAAGGGAATCGAGGGCTCTCTCCACAGTGAGAACAGCTCAAGTGCAAACCATGGAGTCAAAAGAGTCATGCAGAATGTCAGGAGAAGGACAAAGTAACATTTTCAGGGCTCTAGGAATAGAAGTGATTATTTTTCTTGTTTTGATATCATCAACATGCTTTCACAATCCCACAGGCCAGAAGAACATAATCAGCAATTACTTGGGTGACCTAAAAGAAATTTTTGAACTTATAAAATAAATTTGTAAAGTTCGTACACATACACAAAAACAAAAACCCACAACTGATAAAGGTCCAGAAAGTAAAATGATTGTTTTTAAGTGGATGAGCAAATGTGTACAATATTTCTGTGGCTGATACCTAAACCATAAAGTTAAAAATGTTATAGATAAATAATAGTATTTGTTTAGAGATTCTTAAAGTATACAGGAATATAAGAAAAATAATTTTTGGGGATATAAATTTTGTGGTATATACTGAAGGGCTAAACGTAGGAGAAACTCTAATTGAGTAAGAAGCAAATAGGCAATTTTTCTCAGATTGTTGCATATGTGCATTACCACCAGTTCAACCCTTTATTCCCTGTATCGTCATTATAGACAACAGACAATATTATTTTCAGTAAAGGATCTCAGAATTCTACTCAATGTATGATCTAATCCTTCTACTTCTTAGTTATATGCAGACATTTTTATTAAAGTGTTAAACATCTAAGAGACAGTCAACAGATGTTTTTATAAGAAAGAAAAAGGAAGGGAAGGGCAAAGTTGAAACACCAACGTGAGTTGGAAGAGAAGAAAAGTTAGAATTGTCTAGAGTCAATGCCTAGAACCATTTTTCCCTACTTTGCATTCTATGGAGATTATGAAAAACAGATTACTAGGCCTACTTATGTTGCACCCCACACTTGTATTTTTTAAGAGTCTCCTCAGGCAAAGCTGATGTGCAAACAAAGTTGAACACAGTTGACTCCAGAAATATTCTGCTAATACTTTTAACTTCTTAGTAAATACTTAGTATTAACTTCTTAGTAAATAATCTGAATTAATAATACATAAATGAAAAAAGAAAGTTCCTTGTTATTCCAGATCCACTAGGCATCATTAATAATATAGGTTTCATACAACAGCAAAACATTAGAAAATTTGGAACCAGATAGATGTGGGATCAGATTCTCCCTCTGCTACTTACTGGGTTTACGACTGTGACAAGTTATTTCATATCTTTAAGGCTGTTTTCTCATATATAAATTGGAGATAAAACCTAACTCCCAGAATTTGTGCTAAGATTAAATGACAAATTTTAATGAAAATCATAATAGAATGCCTATGTGATGTGCAGAAAAGGTCATTATCAGTGCCCACCACCTTGGTCTTAATTTGTTGATATAAATTTAGACATTTTTACTTTTAAAGCCAAATAACTTTTAACATATATTATGAAAAAACTTTCATTGAGAAACCTTTAAATTATTTTAAATATCATGATTTCTCTCCATATTTTTTCTATTCTGTATTCCACCCACTCTGTCTTCATCTTTTCTCTCCTTTTCTCTTCCAGCAAATATTTGATAACTGAGAACTACACACCAAACAATACAGTAGATGACAAAAGGAATTGTTTTAGTCATCTCTTGCTGTGTAACAAATTAACCCAAACTTAATGGAATACAACAAATTATTATATCAGTGATTCGGAGAATCAGAAATACAAGAGCAACTTACTGGTGGTTCTGGTTTGGAGTCTCTCATGATGTTAGAGTTGAGATATTAGCTGGAGCTTCAGTCACTTTAAGGTTTACCTGGACTACATGATACCCTACCAAGTTGGCTCAATCACAGAGCCACTGGCTAAAGACTTCAGTTTCTCACTGGTTATTGGTAGAATATCTCAGTACCTCAAAATGTGGACTTTATATAGTTGCTGGAATGTCTTTACAACATGCCAGGTAGTTTATCCAATGCATGCAAGAACTTTGAGGATCAAAATTATATTGGCAAAATTACCACCAGTTTAAACTGTCCCTTTCAGTCCAAGATGACATTGTTTCCACCAAAATAATTCTTTTAAAACTGTTTGGATCTCCTGTTAATCTTAATGTGCCAAAGGTCACACTGACAAATCTCCTTTGACATATGCCCTTTTCTATTTTAGACTTTTGCTGATGGGCAATTTCCTTAAGCTCCTTAGTACCTCTATTACTTGATTTAGAGGATGTGCAAGGCATACCCTTAAAATGTTTGGAGGAGCTTTTTTCTGACTGAATGGTGTTCTGAAGCTTCACCTCAGCGTTTTATGAGATCTTAACAAAGATTTTACAGTCCCAGTCTTGATGTCATCTGTACAGCATGTTTTCTTGGCAGTGTTTACTATCTGGAGTGGTTGAGAATTTTCAAAGCAATCAAATCTTGCTCCTTTGTGTTTAACAATACTTAACTTTAGTTCATCTCTCTTTTCTCACATTTTATAAGTATCAAAAAGAAATCAGATGGCATCTTCCAACAGTGGTTCTGGAAAGCTCCATAGCTAGATCTCCCAGTTCATTAGGCATATTTTCTACTTTCCATGTTTTCGCAGGAATCATTGACAGCTTTATTTTTAGCCCTCACACAAAGCCTTCTGAATTGTCACCGTTCTTCTACATAGAGTTTTTTCAAGGCTTTTAAAACCTTTACCACTTTTCTTTTCAAAATCCTACCAGTTTTATTCATTGTCCAGCTCCAAAGAGATTTTACATCTCTGTCATGGCAGCATGATGGATCACTTCCAGGTACTAAATTTTGTGTTGATTATGACCTAGTCTTGGAAGCTATACTCTGTGATTTCCACTACATTCTGTTTGTTATAAGGGAGTCACAAAGTACAGCCCACACTCAAGGAAAGGGGATCTAAATGAAACTTTGGAAGGAGGAGTGTTAAAGTATTTGATTTATGGCCATATTATAAAACACTGCAGGAAGACAAAAATTGAATAAGACGTATCCTTTAACTTCAAAGCTTTCATAACTAGTAAAAGTAACAAATACATAAAATAAGCATGATACAACATAAAATATACTTGAATAGATTTATGGGAAGTATTATTTTTAGATACAGAGGAAAGAATAATATATTTATGTAGTTTGAATGAATTTGTTAACTTTAAGGATGAATAGCAATTCACAACTCAGAGAAACTGGGAAATGGTATTTTAGGCAGAGAGAACAGCATGAAAGAATTCAGAGATGCACAAAGAGCATGGGAAGTTTGGGGAAACGGTACTAGTAGTCCATCAGAGATAGCTCAGAGGAATGTTAAGTAGTAAGGAGTCGCAGGATATGGTGTTAGCTGGGGTCCAACTGTTAAAAGAATTATACACTACGATAAGGAGTCTGAACACAAAATCCAAAGAAGATTGATTTTACAAGCATGACATTTCTTCAAGGTTTCTTATTTTATTTCAAAATTCATATGGCATTTCATGCTATCCTGTAATAAATCGGTATTTTTTTATTTAAAGAGTTTACCCAACTTTTAAGTAAAATTGCCATTCCTGGAATAAGTGCAGCTGTTTATAATCTTGTTTCACATACAGTTTGCATGTTACAGGGTAATCTTTGAGCCAGCCAAAGTGAAGACGCTACTCATGGCACAGACAGCAAGGCTGAAACATCATGAGATATTTTTAAAGAGGGTATCATAGGAAGATTTGCATTTGAGAAAGTTAACTCCGGGGATAATAACGACTACAACTTGCATTTGGGGAAATTCGGAAGGGCAGGTTGAAGGTTATTGTAAGAGCTGATTGATGCTTGAACAATAAGTGTGACTTGAGAGAAGGAACAGCTTCGAGAGAGTTACGGGATAAGGGACTGCTTCCTGAAGCTAACTGAATTATTTATATTTTAGAAAATATTTGTTTTCAAACAACTGGCCCAGATAACTATGTGCATAGAATGTATTTCTCTTGGGGAGCCACTCATTCATTTCCTGGTCCATCTTGTAACAATCACCGTCAGGGAACAGACTGTGTAAGACAATACTCAGTCAGAGCACATCCTACTCCAGAGATTCTACTTCATTTTTCATTCATGACTAGCTATTTCCATAGCAAGTCTGAAACAAGTCTAATTAAATGACCTTATCTTTATTTATTTATTTAGCCAGGGAAACTAAAGGGTGTAATTTGTAATTTTAAAGTTGTTGTATTAAAGAGGCCAAAAACCGGTTCAGAGATTAGATGCTATGCAATATAGACTCCTAATCTACCAAAATCTAAATTCATGAGTTAATTTTCACAGAAAAGAAGTGATATTTATCTGGCTAACACTCTATTTTCAAATGAAAATGTAGTATCTTTTTCAAATAAAATTCAACTATAGATTAGTTATGTAAAAAACTAGCTGTCCTTATACCCCTATAACTTCAACTTTAGCAGTTCACTACTATTCCTGGAAGAACTCAAGTAGAAAATAAAATCTGTCTCCCAATCCATCCCACAAACCCAGTTTCTGATGTGACAAAGGAAAAAAAAAAAAAAAAAAAGAATGACTGCTACCTAAATCCTGTTTTTTAAGAGGGTGATATAAATCATGTATACTGAGAAGATGTAGATGTTTAAATGCCTTACTTATCTTCCATTAACAGTCAATTAGCCTGAGGAGAAAACTTTTGGTGGAAGGTGTGAGAGGAATTGTTAGACTGCTTCCCAGAGGGGGATCAAAAAGTAATAACAATCTCCAGGCTAGGATGCCTCCTACTCCCCAAATCCCCATGAAATCTCAACAGTCCCTGAGTTAAGCAGATGTGATTCTATATGCTTAAAACAGAGAGAAGGAAGAGAAAACAAAAAACAGAACTAGCAATTTGGAAAGAATTCACTTAGGGAGGAAGAACCAACTTTAAACATTTTAGAGTGAAAAATAACTGGAAACTAAGTTACAGAAAGGTCTTTACAATAGTGGTTGCTTGAAATTGTAATTAAAGTTAGGAAATAGTTCTGTCCTTTAAAAATCTTGGGCTTCCCTGGTGGCGCAGTGGTTGAGAGTCTGCCTGCCAATGCAGGGAACACGGGTTCAAGCCCTGGTCTGGGAAGATCCCACATGCCGCGGAGCAACTGGGCCCGTGAGCCACAACTACTGAGCCTGCGCGTCTGGAGCCTGTGCTCCGCAACAAGAGAGGCCGCGACAGTGAGTGGCCCCCGCTCGCCGCAACTAGAGAAAGCCCTCGTACAGAAATGAAGACCCAACACAGCCAAAAATAAATAAATTAATTAATTAATTTAAAAAAAAAATCTTTCAGGAGGGTAGAATGTAACCCTTAAGAAAGAAGATGTGCAAGCAGGTACATTGGAGGTTTTCCCCTAGAATTCCATCTCAACATAGTTTATACTTAGTAGTGAGCACAGAAAATGTGAGTCAGGAAAGAAAAGAGGAATTGGTGTTTTACTGAGGTTATAAACCCAACTTTCCAAGTAAGATGGGGTTTCCCAAACAGTAAGTCAGGATATATCTTTAGTTACAGAATTTGTATACCTTATATTAACTTCCACAACCTGGCGTTGCCCTCCTACCTCCACGCCAGAACGTTGCTTGCTAGAAGTTAGAAGAGTATAGTATGGAGCAGCAGATAGGAACTCCAGCTCTGGAGAGGTTAGAAAGTCAGCAGCATGTTCTTCAAGCTGTGTAGGATCTTAAATGAACTACTGACAATTTTTAAATGTTTATTTCAAAAAAATTATAGATGTATAGAAAGTTGAAGAGGAATGTAAAAGGAGGTGCAATTTACCATGTATCCAGTATCCCCCAGTGTTGACATCTTGTATAATAATAATGCAATCTTAAAATCAGGCAATTATCATTGGTATGATTCAGAGTTCATTCATATTTCACCAGCTATATATGTACTCATATTTATTAAGATGTGAGACATAGGCAGAGGGTTGTTTTTTTTAAATGCCTTTGTATGTAAAATTTCTCCAAAACATTTCTTTCCTCCATTGAATTGCTTGTGTAACTTTGTCAAAAAATGATTGCATATACCTGTGTGGATCTATTTCTGGTTATCTATTCGGTTCCATCGATCTATGTAACTTTCTCTGTAACAGTGTTACAATGTCTATTTCACTTTACTATATAACTACTATAACATAGTGAGTGGTAACAGTAGAAGAGTGATTTCTCCCAATTTATTTTTCTTTTCCAAAATTGCTTTCAGTACTCTAGGGTCTTTCCTAAATACACTTTAGAATAAGCTTATCTATGTGTACACAAACCTTGCTGGGAATTTGATAGGAATTGCATCAAATTTATATGTCCTATGTTGAAACCTCCAATCCTTGAGCATGATATGTCTTTCCATTTACTCCAGTCTTCTTTTATTTCTTTCATCAACATTTTATACATTGCAGCCTACAGCTCTTGTATATGTTTGTTAGATGTATGGCTAAGCATTTCATATTCTTTGGAGCATTTATAAATGGTACTGCATTTCTGATGTAAGTTTAATGTGTTCCTTATTAGTAAATAGAAATATAATTCTTGTGTGTGTGTGTGCATGTTGATCTTGTATTCAGCAAACTTGTTGACCCTACCTATTCAAGTTTTTTTTAAGACTCGAGATTTTCTATCTAGACAATCACGTCATCTGCAAACAGGGATAGTTGTATTTCTTCCTTTTCAAACTGTATGACTTTATTTCCTTTTTTTCCGCTACTGTATAGGCTAGAATTCTCAGTCCCATGTTGAATAAGAGCAGTGAAAATGGGCATCTTTGCAAACTTCACAATCTTACAGGGAAAGCAATCAGTCTTTCACCATTACCTATTATGTCAGCTGCAGATTTTATTTGTAGATGCATTTATCAAGTTGAGGAAGTTTCCTTCTTTCTAGTTTGCTGATAGTTTTTATCATTAATGGTATTGGTTTTTCTCAAATACTTTTTCTGTATCAATTGATATGATCATATGAGTTTCTTCCTTATCTTATTGACATGGTAGACTACATTGATGGAGTCTTCTATTTTGAACCAGTCTTATATACTTAGAATAAATTTCACTTGGTTGTTGTGTAGAATGCTTTTTCTCTATTTTGCTGGATTCAATTTGCTAATATTTTGATGGCGATTTTTATATCTAGGTTTATGAGAGATTTTGGTCTGTAATTTAAAATTTTTTTCCTTTTTTGTAATCTCTTACCTGGTTTTGGAATTAAGGTAATGCTGGCCTCGGAAATTGAATTTAGAAGTGTTTATTTAACTTTGTACAGACTTACTAACCCTCACCTTTTAAGTGGGATTCATGACCTTTCCCTATCTGTAAAACAAGGATAATAAGCTTTTAAGTTAATTAAAATATTTAAAAACAAAAATTCTTAAAAGGGTTAAATGAGGACCTAGAATAGAGAAGATGCTCAATGAATGGAAACTAGAGCTATTTATATTGATCTAGTACCCAAAATAAAGAGGGAAAGCTGAAACTCAGCGGTGTCCCTCTCTTCTGAACTCTGCTCTGGAGCTTCCTCCAAAGCTCATGCTACATCCACTTACAGGCTTTACCCATGATAATGTCAGAGAGAAAGAAAATTTTCCTCTATCCTCCTAGGTTCTTCTGGCTGGTCTAAGAATTAAATTGACATGGGACAGATTAACAGGATAAAATCAAATTTCAATTTCATAAAATGA
Organism: Balaenoptera ricei; assembly: GCF_028023285.1. NCBI lineage: Eukaryota > Metazoa > Chordata > Mammalia > Artiodactyla > Balaenopteridae > Balaenoptera > Balaenoptera ricei. The sequence continues at coordinate 117,422,674 of NC_082640.1, read as the reverse complement.
GGTATATATGCCATCCTGAGCTAAGGAATGGGATGGAGGCCTAAGGCTTCCAAGGACAGGAGGGTCATTCACAGGATGATAATAAGAGCAGATGTTTGGTAATTAAATGCTTGCCCTGCCATATATAGATAGGGCCATTTAGATAAAATTTTCCTCTGGTAATAGTGTCCTTTTGGGGAAAAATCCCCAATTTAAATTCTTCTAAATAGTTAAGGAAGAGGCAGTAGTTCTCTTGAGCTACAGGCTCTCCATTGCACAAAATAATCCACATGCCAAAAATGGCACATTTTGGGGAGGCCTGTTCTGAAACGCTAACGAAACCATCATATTGCATCATACTCTCCACCCTTCTCTATTAATACCACAATTTGGGCTTCAAGAAAATTAAAGAGTAGAGCATTTCTTACAAAAAGACAAATCTAACGTAGAAACACCAAGATAAACTAGCCAATACTGAGAAGACTCAAATGAGAACAACTCAAACAATAACATTAGGAGGAAAATGTAAGTGTAAACCAAGAAGAACAAATAGTATTGCTTAGCACCCAGCTTTAATTCATCAGCCACTGTAGTCACTGATTGATAGTGTACCCTGAGAGGAATTTGGGAATAGAAACAGGATGAGGGACTCTGGGCTTTGGGAAAACAGCCCCCTTAGATGTATATCTCAGGAAGAATTTTAATGAACCCAGATTCTTGCATCTTCTCATACAAATAAAAGCACTAAAATCATTAAGTTGAATGAATCTGTTTTTTGTGAATAGCAGTAATCTTTTACCAAGATGTATGCTTAACTGCATGTATTCCCTAGACAAAAAATCATACATAAACTAGGCTTCTCCTTCTGACTCTTTGGAGCAGTTTTCTTAGAGCTACTGAGAGGCTGTTTCTCAGGCTATAGTCCTCAGTAAGGCCCCTGATTACAGCTCTTAGGTTGTTCCTTTTTCTTTAGGTCAACAACATCAAGAGAAGAATAAGAAATTAAGATTGAAGACTCTTGTTATTAAAAGTGTAATCCAGGCCCAGCAACATTACCATAACCCAGGAGTTAATTAGAAATAAAAATCTCAGGCCCCCAGCTCAGATTTACTGAATCTGAATCTTCATTTTAACAGAATCCCCAGACAATTCCTACGCATATTAATGATTGAGAATAAAAAAACACTTGCTCAGACTACAGAAGACAAAAAAGAATACATATATTCATTTCAGCTTCTCCGACTTTCTTCATTCTCTTCTGCTTGAGTTATGGCAACAGTGGCTCTACTGGCTTAGCTTGGAAAGAAAAGGGGAATGAGATGCCAAGCTGATTAATTTACTGATGAGTTATTTAGAGCTTTTCTTTTTTCTTATCATTTGTAAAGTTTGTGATTGTCAAAATAAATAGTATTTATGCCTTGAAATTTAAGTTCAGTGATAAATCCTCAACTGCAAAATTTAAAAGCTTATTAAATTACTTGGCAAATACTTGCTACTCCTATCTCCAAAGAAATGAACAAAAGGAAGGAAGTTAAGTTATTCTTCACTTGGGTTAATACATGCCATTGAATGGCATTGGCAGTTAGAAATTTCAAAAAGGTGCTGTATTTAGGTTCTCTATTCTTTTCATGAATGAGGCATAACAATGAAAGCTAAAGGCAGTTGTAGGGGAGGGAATATAATTTTCCTTTTCCCTTTTTAGGTTCTTGCTGAGACCACCCTGTACTAAAAGACAGATTAATAGGAAAAAAAAAAACTATCAGAAGTTTGATAACATGTATACCTACTGTATACTTGGGAGAGACCCTGGAAAACCAAGTGACTCCTAAAACAGCCCAAGCCACCACCTTAAATACTATCTCCAGTTAAAGACAAAATGAAGATGTTGGGGGTGGAGAAGCCAGTTACTGGAGGTTATCAGGTAAAGCACAGTAAACAAGGGTATAGTTGTCATGCAGATTTAAGTCCCTGCCCTCTTCATTGATAAGCTTCTAGAGATTTAGCCACCCTTCTCTCCCTGGTACAGACAGGAAGGCACCCTTACCAATGGAGATTTCCTTTATAAATGTAAATGTCTCTTACAAAAGGGTAACTTCTACTTGGTTTTCAGAGCTTGCCCCATGTCTGCTGTTTTTTAAAAATAACCAGCTCAAAATATCATTATGACAGAGATATTTTGGGGTGGCAAGTTCTGCTACCTTTCACAGTTTTGGGGACTGGGAAACTGCAAAGAGAAATATTGATATAAAGATATTAGCATATTAAATCACCATCCAAACCATCCAAAATATTGATCTAGGAATTTTCCCTTTAAATGATCTAGGATTAAATTAATTAAATTACTATTGGCATGTTTTGTAAAGGAGTTACAACTAAAATGTATGAACTTAAAAATAATATAAACTGTTGTAGAGTGAATTACATTCTCCCTTTGGATTTTCTGTTTCAAATAAAAATTTGTCTAATTAAAGTGGAATTATTGCTCAGATTTTCTGTGCTGTCTTTTTCATTGTCGTTCTTTCTCACTTAATCTTATAGTGGTCACCCTGGGAAATCAGAATTAGAGTAGCAAGGTTTTTTAACCTTTTAAGCCAGAATCTCTATGGAATCAATTGGCTAAATTTTTAGCAGAGTGAACAGCTAACATACTTCATGTCTCTCCTGTGCTGTTTGTTTGTGGGGAAAGGTTTAGAGTTAGTGTCAATTCTTTAACTAACAGTAACCTTGAAATAGGACTACACCTCTGCAAACTCAACTATTTTGTGTTTCATTTCCCTTTTCTGTTCAGTAAGTCTAAAAGTGTCTAGTTCTGACTCTACTCTCTTTTTGCAAATGACCCTGAAAATATTTGTGTATCAGTATCACTTAGCATTTCCAACTACAGCCTCAACGACATGCTGGGCATTGATGGGTTTTTAATTCTAATGATGTCAACTCTTCTATCCTGCAGGGAATCAAAATCATACCTCTAACTCCCCTCCTGTGGCAGATTTCTCCCTTAACTAAAACTAGCAACTTATTCATGTCCCGATGGACTCCCACTTAGAGCTATGGTATTTTTGTGAGAAAATATAAGAATTGAAAACCCTGCACCTTGAGCTTAGCCTAATTTATGTGTCTTTCTTTAAATGCACACTTTGCAGTAAAAGAAAATGTGACAATAACACCTCATTGTTGTATAAAAGTATGCCTGGTGGTGCAGTGGTTGAGAATCTGCCTGCCAATGCAGGGGACACGGGTTCGAGCCCTGGTCTGGGAAGATCCCACATGCCGCGGAGCAACTGGGTCCGTGAGCCAAAACTACTGAGCCTGCGCGTCTGGAGCCTGTGCTCCGCAAAAAGAGAGGCCGCGATAGTGAGAGGCCCGCGCACCGCGATGAAGAGTGGCCCCCGCTCGCCGCAACTGGAGAGGGCCCTCGCACACAAACGAAGGCCCAACACAGCCAAAAATAAATAAAATAAAATAAAATAAATACTCTTATGAAGTACTTGCTTTATTTCTCACAACTCCTCTATTGCTTTTTTTGTAATTGAAATCCAAGTTACTTAAATTATATATATATAAAGTATATCCACTATTACCCTGTCTCTCCAATTTTCTGCTAGCCATGAACCGATATTTCTAAAGATATAAAAGCAGCCATGCTATATATTTCAGGGCATGCCTGCTAAGAATAATATCACTATAGGGTCTTGGGAGGGACAATAGAGATCATCTTTTCAGAAACTCAAGCAGCATCCTTCACACCAAATCAACATCCACACCAGATAAGAATCTGCCAGAAAGAGGTGGGGCTCAAACCTTACCAAGCATCCTATTCTGTTGATGAGCAGTTTCAGTGGATAGAAAGGATTTGTTTATATTGAATACTTATGCCTTAGGCCACTGGTTCTTATCTCTTAGAACTAAACAGAAAAGTATAATCTCTCTTCTGAACTACAAACCCTGAAATATTTTAAATTTTTATAGGTTTCTTCCTTCTCTAGGATTAAGATTTCATTTATTATTTGACAGATCCTCAGTGTACAAAGCTCCTGGCACATAGTAGGCAGTTACAAATATCTGTTGGATGAATGACAGCTTCTTCAAATCATGTAGAATGGAAATAAAATTCCCTTCCTAGGCTCACTATGCTTCTATTTTATAAATTTGAGTTTTGAGTCATCTGACAAACCTTGGATTTTCTCTTGCTCAACCTTACTTCAGTCATTCCACATTTATTCAAATAGAGGGATTCACTATTGCAGAGCATTAGCATGATTTCTGAGCTGTGTCATTATAAAATTCAATAAGCATGCTTTTTATGATTCATCAAAATCATGATAATTTTGAGGGGGCCAACTATAGAACGAAACAGACATCTATCTATCCATTACTCTCACTAGTATTTGGCAAAGAGGTTAGAATGCTCATGACTTTATTTATTGATCAACTTTTTTAAAAAAATGTGTTACTATATACATTATATGAGAATATGTTAAACTTTTCTAAAACTCAGAAATACAATCCCAGTAAATAAGTAACATTAGTTCAGCAAGGCTTGCTGTTATTGAATTAGTGCTGGTTCCTAGTACCCCTAAAATTCCTTTATGATTACTCCAATACCTTTGTTTAATAGTCCATTTTCTAACATTTCTTTTTCAGGTTTGTCAGATGACTCAAACTCAAATTTATAAAATAGAAGCATAGTGAGCCTAGGAAGGGAATTTTATTTCCATTCTACATGATTTGAAGAAGCTGTCCTTCATCCAACAGATATTTATAACTGCCTACTATGTGCCAGAAACTTTTTACACTGAGGATCTGTCAAATAACAAATGAGATCTTAATCCTAGAGAAGGAAGAAACCTAAAAAAATTTTAAAAGATGCTCATTTTACTTAGATTATAATTTTTGGAATCCATATTTTTCAAAAACTGCAATCTTCATTTTTTGGCTCTATTTCCATTCTCCATGATTTTGGTTCTCTTCCTATCCTCCACAATTTCTCTAATATTTCCGGCAACTGTTCTATGATGTGAGAGAAAGAGAGGTACAGATATGGATATACATATATATTTCTTACACTATTCTATTAGTTAATTTATACAAGCCTGGTGTTTATGATGAAATTAAATTACATATGTAGCCTCTTCATATACCCCTAACTATCTCATTTATTTTTCTCATTAAAGCAAGATGGTATGTTTCTCAATTTCAAGACCATCTTCTTTGATGCAGCAAAATAAAACCGACTTCTGTTTAATTTTGTCTTCTGTAAACATTGCCTCAATTGTGGGTCTCTCTTTTTTATGACCAAAACAAAATTTAAAAACCTTCTATTTCTGTTTGTCTCATTTCTAGTCTAATCTCATTGTCAATACCCTTTGAAGTTTAAGTCAGTATTTTTTATTTGCTTGTATGTTTCTTGATCCTTTAAAAATCTAAACTGATAGAATAGCAATCTATATGATTATGGTAATTTTTTTAGCAGCTTGTTTTCCTTTTACTATTTCTTAGATATTTTAACATTTCTTTACTTTGTGTTTTTACAAACATTCCCTCTCTTCAATCTATTTCTTTTTATTATTTCAATCCATGGTGTGATGCCTTTTATTTCTGTGAAGTTCTTAACGTATTTCCTGAAGTTCATGTTTCTGATTATACATCCTAATTCCTATTTATATTTTTTAATGATGATCAGTTTGTGCCAATAATTTAGTTCCATGCTCTAACTACCGTTTAGTAATTGTTCATTAGTAAGACAGAACAGATCTTCAAATTCTTGACTTTTCAGCCAGGCAAATAAAAAAGGATCAACTCTTCTGCTTTAATTGAATAAAATTTCCAGTCAAAATGTGGATAAGATTTTCTCATTTCACATGTGTTTTTTCTTTCTTTGCTAAAATTTTGCTAAACTGTGCTTTCTATCATTCTAATAATCATCACTAAATTCATTCATGAATTTATCTTGATTAGGTGGCTATGCTGCACTAGTAAATTAACCATAACATGTAAATTGCTTACAAGCAACAACATAGAAAGTTTATTTCTTGCTCATGATATATGCTCAAGTAGACCTGGTAGTGGGGAGAGTCTTCTGTTCCATGTAGTTATTCAAGGTCCCAGGCTGACAGTATCTCTACTACCCGGAATTTCACAATTCACTGATTCACTGTGTGCTGGCTGGAAAATCATGTGCATATTTTCAATGCTCTGTCTCAGAAACATTACACATCACTTCTGCCCATAATTTATTGCTCAGAACCAGGCATATAGTTAATCCTGCCTAATTGCAAGAATTGGGATATAAATTGGATATCTGGTGAGTACCACTGTCCCTATCTGAGTTTGTGGATTACTTTGCATCTATGTACTTCCTTACATCCAACTTCTTTGACTAGAAGTGCTTCTTAAAAGCAACAGCCATATTCTAATTATGACTTCTATTCTATTGAATTTCGGGCATAACCACGAGAACACATCCACCTACTTTTACTAAAATATCAGGTCCTCACTTTATTTGCATAGTTTTGGTAAACAGTTACTGAAGCTCTATATATCAATATCTTTATATCTCTATATGAACTTCCTATGCATCCTCTCTACAGTGATTACATGACATACCTCATTCTTTTACGAAATCTAGTTTGTTTTGAGAATTCCCTCATCTGATATTTCAGCTTAAATTACTGTGATCAGACAGGAATGTTTTGCTAACTACATTATTCTGAGTACTGTAAGATCCAATGTCTTCAACAATAAGAATTTTAAAATCCTATTTTTAACTTCATATCCACAGCCATCTGTTCACTGCTCATAAATACATGTTCTTTCAAATTTTAACCTTCAATTGCAAGTGATGAATATTCTATGTATGTTCTCAAATGTTTCTATTTACTATTATATTTACTAATTTGCTCATCAATATCACTAGAAAGACAGTCAAGTTTTCTTTCTTCATTTATTCATTCATTCTTCATGTGTTAGTTAATTTAGCAAATGCGTATTACTAACTCTGCCAGACACTGTAATGGTGTTAGTATAATCTTCCCAGTACAATTCAAAAAAAGCTGAAGGTGAGTAGAAATTAAAGTAAGGATAGTTGATTAAATACACACATCTATTTTGTTATCTAATGAAATTCCACCAAACCAACAATAATGTGAATTTTTAAGTCATTAACCCACAAAAGTGAAAAGAAAGAAAAAAAAAAGGCAATTGTATCACAAGTGTCGAAGCTGGAAAGCATTAAAATGAGTGGAAATATACCTAACATAGCCAAGAAATCTGAATCATAAATCCATAAAGGGTCAATTCAGAACCAATTTAATTTTTTCCATAGAATCCTGAAAGTCACTAGGCATCTTGGATGCGGGGTAAAGGACAAGAAGGCTAGACTAAGGATAACTAGCTGAAAACCTGTTCAAGAGTCACTCGAGAATACAAATCCCTTTCTCTGCTTTGCTTAGCAAGATGATTTCTTCTCTTCCATTTTGCAAAACAACTGGATATTTATTCTGTGGATGAAAAAGTTAAAAAGAATAAGCAGCAACAGAGTCTCATTATAGGCAAACTAGGCACCATACTTCAGACTGAAGAAAATATGAGCGTGCATATAAAAGGTGCTGATTTACATGCAGCACCTTTCCTTCACTGGGTTCCTTGGGTGACCGAAACACTGAAGCCAGGTCTTTACTCTCCAAGAAAAATATTTGAAGAATCTTCTATCAGGAAGCTTAGTAGCCTAAGAGAAGAGAAGAGATGGGACGGTTCTGGACAGAAGGGAAGGGAGAGAAAGGAAAAGAAAAGAAAGACCATGATAGCACATCCTCAACTAAAATATCCAGTTAGATCACCCCATAGTAAAGCTTATATCTGCATTTTCCACTCACATGCTCAGGGCTTTCACAAGCTTTGTAGTGCTACAGTCTTAAATACGAGAAAACAACAGAGAATAACTAGAGAGATTTGAAAGCTACTAATGGGCAAGATGCTGATCAAAACAAACAAAAAGAAAGAAAGAAAACATTTGGAAAAAATCACTACATATAGAGGAAAGAAAACATAAAAATAAAATATTCCAGAAAGATATAAGATACAGTAACTGTGAAACAAGAAAAGGGGTCCCTTGGCAAAGAAACATTCAACAAATTTGAAAGGAACTTTTGGACATTAACATTTTGGTGTCAGTGCTAAAAAACTCACTAATAAGTGTTGGAAGAAAATGCTAAAGATATCTCCTAGATATTATGGGAAAGAGAGATGGAGATGGACTGTAGGAGAGAAAAGAGCAAAATATTAGAGGGCCTTCCCAAAATGCCCAAATAATGTCCAAATAATTGGATAGAAGAAAAAGAAAAAAAAAAAAGTAAGGGAATACATTATTAACATTCATAAAGATAATTTCCCAGAACTCTAGGGCATGAGGTCCAGATTGAAGGTACCCAACAATTGCTCTGCTCAGGGAAGACAGACCCAAACATCATTCAGGAATTTTTGAAAACTGGGGGCAAAGAGAAGCTTCTAAAAGATTCCAGAGAAAGAAAATAAGTCCTAATCAAAAGATCAGGAATCAAAATGGCATTACTCCTCTACATTTCTAGAAATGAAATTTGTGAAAGACGGTATTCCCTACCTAAAAGTTTATAATGACCTGACTTATCAATTAAGTGTGTCTGGAGAATAAAGATATTTTCATACGTACAAAGCTGCAAAAATTTACCTATAAAAACCCCTTTCTCAGAAAGAGTCAGAGAACTACCTGGGAAACAAGAGTTAATTAGTAATATTATACTTCAAAATATTTATTTAGGAAAAAAGTAAATACGTAAGATATAGTACCATTCTCTTTAATCCAAACTTATATCTAGCTTTGGGGTTTTGATTTTGATTTCAAGGATACTTGAAGGTGAAGACAATATTAATGACACCTTTGTTTTTTTGTGTTTTCTTTTTCTATTTAGCTTATTGGTAATTTTTTTCACTTCAGTAAATATATGTAAATAAAATTATTTCAATAAATACAGGTTTTCCATGGTCCTCAAAGTTCACATAACTCTTTTTTAGTAATTAGAAAAGTTCATTAATACTTTCTGTAGCAAAATCTTACTGTGGGTTCCAAAGTTTTTGAAAGAGGTTTCACCTTTAGTGCCTCCAAAACACTGTTTGGACAGTGGAATAAACTCTAGAATGGACTAGTAAGATGGAAAGTTAAGAAATTCTGTTGGATTTCTCAAATTGTTTTTAAACAATGCAAGATAAGCTCTGATCACGTATTTCTCTACCAAATACCGTGAGTATGAGTCTCTGTTTTTTCTTGTACTTGGTTTTAGGCATCCATGTAGAAGTGGAGAATATTATTATTATTAATATAATATTATTATTATTCTCTTTTGACAATCATTATAATATAATGCCAACAAGAGCAATGAATTTTGTTTCTTCCCCCCTGCCCCTCTAATATATAGTGCCTAATAAATTACCCGCACAGTCAATAAATGTGAATAGATGAAATAATGGATGGATAAATGAAAGAGACAAAGGAGTGTGACAGAGTCCTCAGGATGATTTGGAAAGGAGATTCCAGGATGATAGTTGTACATGTACATGGGGTAGCCCATCCAGATTATAATAGGTGAGATGATTCTGAAAGACACTTTTTCATAAAGATTAAATCTTCAGAACACCTGCTGCACCAAAATGTCTTGAGAGACGATATAGGTAATAGACAAAAGTTTGGGTTGAATTAGAGACATACACATATGAAAACTAAACAAACAAGAAAGCAAAATTAACTCCAGAAAAAAAATCAAAGAGTAAACAGGGAAGAAAAAAGCTAAGCCCTTATTTTCTATAGTTGGAAGTCAAAACATAATGTTCCAAAACTAAAAACAAACAGCAATATAAAAAAAAAAGATCTAATAATAGAAGGTCATTATCTAGAGATACTGAGTCAATTTTCAAAGCAATCAGCTAAAAGAAATAGAAGCCACTGCTGCTGAGAAACAATGACAGTGGGATGCTGTTTCTCAAAATTAACCTCTAGAAATACTTGACACTTTTTACTATGTGCAAGGATAACTGAATAAAGTAACAACTTCTAAACAAATAAACAAAAGAGGATTGATGTACTTGAGGATGGCCTCTGTTTGCCAGGCACATGCCCCCAACCATAATTCCACTCCAGGTAATTGTCTATACCCATTTTCCTTTGGAACCAACGTCACTAGTTATCTTTTCCTCCTGAGGTTAACAACACCATTCATTCAAACTTCTCGTGACTGCAAAAGCTCATTATTGTTCCATTAGAAGTTGAAGGGCTAGTTCTTCTAAATTTTGAAAACGTCTTTTAATTTGTGAGGAGACTATACTAGTCCTTGACTCTTTTGTCTCCCTTTTTTCTCATTGTTTTTCATCTGCCATGCTGCTGAGGATTATCATGAACTTTTTTAGCATAGCATTCTTCCTGGATTTCATCCTGAATTATTTTTGTATCCAGTCTAGGAACTTTACTTGTTACATTTTACATTTGCTTTATATCAAAACAAGTTTCCTTCTAAATCCACTAATTGATAACAATCTCAAGCAGGAATAAGTTTCAAGCCATTGAAGTGAATAATTTCAAGTTATTGAAGTGAACAGTTTGTTGCACACATTTTCTGGGGTTCAAGATTTTAAATCCCTCCTCCACATGTCTTCCTTCCAAGCAGCCTGTATGCATGATACATTGAGGAAGATCAACTTTCAGTTTATCATCCTCACATCCATCTATGTCCAGATTTGCTAAGAGTCTACTCTCACTATTTGTAATTGCTCAAGTAACATTCATTTATTTCTTCTTCTATTCTGAAAATCTCCTTCTAATCTCACTTTGCCACCTAATAATTATCTAATAAGCTGGTAATATTCAAATCAGATAGGCACTTTATGACCCTAACCTTGACTTGACCTGACTTGACTTCTTTGTGGCATTTAACACTAGTAGCCATTCCCTTTCACTTTAAATTCTAACTTTATAATTTCCAGGACACTGATTCTTTTCCTGCCACTATAGTTTTTTGTTTGTTTGTTTGTTCTTTTTGGCCACACTGCGGGGCATGTGGGATCTTAGTTACTGGACCAGGGATCAAACCCGTGCCCCCTGCAGTGGAAGCACAGAGTCTTAACCACTGGACCACCAGGGAAGTCCCGATATAGCTATTTATTCTTAGTATCTTTGCTGGCTCTTTTTCTTCTCTACTTAATCTATCTGTCTATTTTATTTATTTATTTATTTATTTTACTAAATGATTTCACCTATCCCGGCAGCTCTAATGTAGCCACTTACATTTATTTATCCTCTTGTCTATATCTCAAGGTCAGGGGTTTCCAAAGACCTCCAGGTTAGAATTTGGCTGTCTCAGAATCCTCACCCTTAATTCATCATTTTACCTAAACTTCTCCTCTTTCTATGCTCTTTATCCTGTTACAGAAATGCCTAGAGAAGGGAATCACTCTGATGTTTTTGTGTGTGTGTGCTTTTCTTCACAGCTCTCTTAACAGGATCCCTGCAACCTACTGCAACTTACTCTTGTCTTTTCTCTGTATCTACTCCTTTCCATTCCTAGAGCAGGGGCTTCAAGGTTCTGTCTTGAGAAAGAAATCCCAGCTCTACACCAATTAGTGGAATACTTAACTAATTTATTTAATCTCTGTAAGCCTCAGTTTCTTCATGTGTAAATTGGAGATAACAGTAGTACCTAAGTCGTAGGATAAAGTGTTAATTGATGTAATACATGTAACTGTTTTTAGCCCATTTCCTGACACGGATACATACTACTTTTATTCTTAAGGAGGTAGAAGACTAGCAAATCGATTTGTAAAGTGAAAAAGAAAAGTGAAAAGAAGGAAAAAAGACAAAGAAAGAAAAAAATATTAGTGTGTTGGAAATGGTGTAAACTCAAGGTTTATAGAACATTTGATTATGTCTCTTTATCACGCCTTTGTGGCTGTGACCAGATTCTTCCTCACCTTGACTGTGGCCTTAATTTTCACATTATATTTATGATTTCTTTTCCTCTCTTTGAGGAAACTTTTCAAAACTACTTTCTTACAGGTAGATTACATTGAGTAATATTTCCAAATATTGTTGTAGTAACTTTTAAAACAGTTGCATTTCTACAGGTTAGACCAGAAAGTGAATTTCTGTGAAACTAATCAGATTTTCACATTGAATTCTAATTTAATTCAGGGACGTGTTCCCACCTTGCTGATGACAATATGCGGCAGAAGATGCCAAGACTGCAGCTTCAGCTGTCATCAGCACGAATCAGGAAGAGTCAGCGATGCAAGCATCAGCTCTTCCCATAACATTTTCTTTTCTTTTCTTTTTTATCCAGGATGCAACAGATGCGAACAGCAGGGAATCAACTTTTATGTCTCTAGCAGAATTCCATTAATTTAAGACTTCAGAGACCACATTCCAACTTTGTCATTGATTTTCTAATTCCTTTTTTGGCAAGTATCTATACTGTGTATTGCCAAATAATAGGTTTATACAGGTATATACTCCACCAAAAAGTATATGCTGTGGAAAGTTATATCTTTATACTCCTCCACAGTAAAGAAATCAATTGAGACATAGGCAAATCAACGTTTATAAAAATTTATGTTGTTCTAAGTATCCTACTTTAATTTCAAGTGTGGACAGAAAGACTTTATTATTCAGTCTTATGGTGCATTTTCATATTAATTATCCACGGGAAAGAAAATACTGCCAAGAAGTGTACACTCTAAACTTGTTCATGCACATTTCAGTTTGGCTTAATTTTTCTCAGTTCAGGTTTTTTAATTGAAACCGGTTCATCCTTCCAAAAATATTAATGGAAAGGGTTACAGTTGAACTAACAAAATAGTGCTTGAAGGCTCTGTGACCTTTAGCAATCCCTAGAACATTTTAAGCTACTCTAAAAAAAAAAAAGAAAAACAAAAAAAAGCATAAATGCTGAATGTTCTGCCCACACATAAGCATATGGGACTCCCTAGAGACTCAAATCACAGGAAATTTTTCATGTTATCCCCACAGCTTCAGTTAATGCTTGTAATAGAAATGGATATTAAAAATCTATTTTCATGTATTGTAATATGAATGCAAGTGAAGAAAACAGTAAAAATCTGCAGTGTCTGCACATTTCCTAGCACTCCGGTTTGTGGGAGAGTAGGAATTATTTATGGACATTCTGGCACAGCTCTAATATTAAAAGGGCTACATGTCTTTCTCCATCAAGAATTGCAAGTTTTAAAGTGTCCTATAGAGATTTCCATGAATTAACCTTCTTAAAAGTACAGGGAGAAAGATCTGCTTTTCAATGGATTAAAAAGGACTTAGATGTGTGATGTCAGTGTAAGTCTTTTATTTGCATTTCTTTATACAAATTTACCATGTGACTTTATTAAACAGAAATAGAGGTAGTTATCTTTAGTAGGAAAGATTAGTTAGAGACAAAACTACTCTGGCATTTAAGACTCCCTGAAATCTTGTGTTTATGCCTGTAGTTCTGTGTTATGTGTTTACCACATACACAGAAACATACAAAAAACAGGAAAGTAACAAGGCTTTCAATAAACTAGCTTACATTTAAAAAAAATATGCTGAAGATAGTGGAGTTCATATTCTCCTAATTAAGGAGTATTTTCCCTGGCCTACTGGAATAAAAGGTAGTTAAATTGATATTCTGTTTTTTAACTGGTTATTAAACTAGGTCAATTTCTATATGTCAATTCCAATCAGGAATCCAACATTGATTCAAGTATACATATTTTTTCATATTGAACACTAGGACTGTATAATAGTACCTAAAATAAATCTGCCCAATCGTCTGAACTCAGGGACAGAGCCATGTGTTACTATTAGGAAAAATAAACAATAAAAAACAAAAAAAAATAAACAAAGACCCGAGTAAGCTGGTGAGCCTTCCCACCTTAATTCATATAATTGAATATTTATACAGCAATATAATTTTCATTGGGAATAAACTAGAAATCTATGTAGAACAGGATATGAAAAAATGGGACAGGTAAGTAAAATATTTAACAGTACTATAAAGTGTGTAGCTGGGAAGAAGCAGCTATTTTGCTGAAGAAGGAGATTCTTTTTATCCAGATGATAGAAACATGTGCTGATTGACAATACCTTTAAAGATATCTGAGGAGGGGTTTGGGAGTGGGCAGATATCCATACAATTAAAATCTCAGTTTTCCATTGCCCTTGACAATGGAAAACTGAGAATAACTACATTCACTGTAAATATCAACCTTCAGGGGAAGTTCCCTGATAAGGAACTTATCCCTGATAAGGTATCAGAATAAAAGGGAGACTTCACAATCATATTCTTTTTCACCTGTATATACTTTATATTATATAGCATAGGCTTTTTACTTGGTATATGCATTACAGATATGAAATACAGATTTAAACTTGTTCAAGATATTGTCTGAGAAAAAAAAAAAAACTTGGAAGAGTAACAAAAATATAGTCCAAAACATTTTTGGTGCTTTTGCTTACCAACTTCTTTTCCTCTTTTGCAAAACTCAACCCACAAAATAAATCTTGTGTGAAAATATAAGGTATTCTCTCCAACTCTTACTGCTTCCATCAAGTCAGTTACCCCCAAATGGCCCTACTTCAAACTGGCAGCGTGCCTAGACAGTTATCCAAACAGATTTTTGTCTTAGTTTCTGTGGTTATGCTATAAGGCAGATTCTTTATTATTTTCCAATAAAATATTACCTGAAGAGTGATATAGGCTTAGTGTGTGATCTGGAAATTAGATTTACCTGTTTTGAAGGCAAATTATTCACCCACACTATCCAACTCTTTCCCCATATATAGTAATGTCCCTATTTAACAAGACAATAGAAATATTTGGAGATCGCCTTTAGCATAAAACAAATAAACAAACACTACATTGTTCGAAAGATGTGTGCAATGTAAGTTTGAAACAGAATTACATATATATAATGGACAAATAAACATACATTTGAAGAATGTTTGAACTCATATTTGACATTTGCAGAATTAAACACAGAGGAGGTATCAGTGTGTGTTTGCCCCTAGAATGAACCCATTTGATTTGATAAATCATAGTACAATTTCAGTTTTAACTTTCTGTAATTCTCTGATTATGTATTTTTTAAAATGGAAAAAAAATATAAACAAGGAGTAATAAACAAAGCCCCAAATCACCATAATTTGTAGTTAATCTTTTGAATCCAAAGTTCCAGAAGATAGAGTTTACAATTGGACATTTTAGCTCTTTATTCCATACTATTAATTTCAGCCATTACTGCCAAGAAATTGACAGTTACAAGCAATGGTTCCACTTCTCATCTGGAGTCCAGAGCCTCACTTTTTTTCCACAAATACTTGTATTGATTATATTCAAGGTTTCAAATGGAAAGCCTTCTGAGTTAAACAAGTTTTATGTTTTAAGTAATGTATTGTGTACATTTATTATGAGACTCCTTTGCTAAGCTAGTTTCTTCCTGAAGAGTCTATGTGTACATGTTGTCTTGGCATTGAGGCTATATCACCTTGCTGAGAGATAGGTTATATTTTCAGTCACAATGAAACAAAGTAACTCCAAGTAAAATGCATTCATCTGTGGAGCTTTAAAAAAAATCTCAAGTAACAAATCAAAAGTAATACAAATAGACTTACTCATTTGAGAGAGAGGAAGAAAATAACGAAGAACTTTTCCTTGTTTCCATCCTTGTTCCATTTTGGTCACTACTGCTTCCTCTGCTCAATGAATTTAATATCATCAGACATGGCAAGGATGTAACCTGGGCAAACTTCTTTTTGTTTCTCATACAAATGAAACTTGCGATAAGTAAAATATTGTTTAAAAAAAATGGAAATTTAGTCAGGATAATATAAAATATTGCAAAAACTGAATATAGTTGTAATAATTGTAAAACTAATTCTGTTGGATATTCTTGAGTGAGAGTCATCTGAAAACATGAGTGGACAAAACAGTGATAGAATAGTTCCTTCTTGGGAGATGAATTTTTAGTAATGTAAAAGTATAATAATAAATGTTCATTGAATAGTTATAGAATTAATAATAGTTGCATCTCTCTAGGAATCAAGCAGACATCTTTAGCACAAATCTACAGAAAAAAAGCCACTGGAATTGAAATCATTTGCAGATGATGTCACCACCCTTCAATAAAAATTTAAAAGCAGGCAGATAAAGTTATATAGTCTATAAGAAATGTTCATTGGATAGCTTTGGCAATTTTAAGAGCTCTTTGAAATAACTGGAAACAATATCATATGGTGCAAATGGCTAAATTAGAGAAAACTCAATCACAAAAGCAAACATTGACAAACAGAGGATTTGGTTTAAGAAAGTACATGAGAAACTCATTCTGAAAACATATCTCAAGCTAGAACAGTAGTTTTCATTTTAATTGTTTTCGAGTTCTTTGGTCTAAAATATATATGCTACTCTTCACATGTCTCAGCAGTAGACTTGGCCTTGGGTCTGTGGCTTAGCTGAGTACTGGAATGAGAGTGATTAGAGTGGTTGAAGATGGGGTGGATGACTGATGAGGCAATTTGCCCTTTCTATATCCACACAAGCTTTCCTGAATCTAACCTTCTATCCTGAAAAGAAAGGCAGCAAAATCTCTGAAATGTGACATTTTCCAGATAGAACAATCTGAGAAACCCAATTACATTCTCATTCACTCATTCTTTCTTTCTACTACTCTCCTTTACTGTAACTAAAATCAGAGGTATAGTTATGGTCTCAACAGGGCAGCCAGTATCTAATTGCATCCATATTCAATTAATGTTTGATGAAGCAGATTTCTTCAAATTTTCATCCTGCCTATGCACAAACCAGTTGCGTTTGATCTACACTTTTAAATTATAAAATTCTGTATTGTACTAAATTTTAGAGGTAAATGAAATAGCAACAGAGAATAGTTTGTGGTCAAAGAGTTTGCAGGATGAATATAATTTGCCCAGAGTGAAATTAGAATAAATATCCATGAGATTCTCATTAGTCTTTCTTTTTAGCTCAGTTCCTGACAAAGGCAGATAGTATAGTGTGAACACGTTTATTTTCCATGTGACCTGGTCAGTTACTTGGTAATGGCAGTGGCTGACATTTTTTAGGGAAAAACCTAACAACTTAACTCTGAGTGCACTGCAAGATAGCCAGCAACATGATTTTATTTTTCAAAGATTTCCCAAGATGGGAGAAATGTTCATAGATAGACCTGACAAGCATAGTGATTGCTTTTCCTCTGGGTAATAAAACCAGCTACATTTTTCTTGCTTTCGCCTGTATTTCCTAAATGCAAAAGAAAAGCAATTATCACATGAAATATATGCCTAAGGTACTCTTCCTACGTTAGGCATCTATTTCTCTTTCTATTCAGGATTTCCTTTTGGAAGGACAGAAAAAGTCCAGGCTATGTAAGATACGTCTCCCAAATTAAAATATTTGTGAGACTTGGAGGGTTTCTTTTTAATCAGGTTTAGTGACTCTAATCTAGACTGAAGTCAGTTTTTCTCTAATTATAACAAGAGAGATTCTCCTAAGCCTATTATTTTAAAGAAAAAAAGGCTTAGAAACAAGAAAAATTCTCATAGTTAGTCACCTTCTAACAGTTATTCTCTTTCATTTTTGAAGCTTTAATATAAAACAAGCATCTGAGACAGGTAATTAACTGATTTGAGATTTATGTAAAAAATCCTTATGTTCTCTTTAAAAATTGTATTTCTTAACTTTCAGATCTTTCATAGATGTTTTCTTTTTGCTTCAAGCAGGAAATTTAACTTAGTATACCACTGTTTCCTAATTAATATCCATAAATGATAAAAACAAAATTAAATTATGATCTGGGTTTGGATATTTTATAATAAATCTCAGGCTGAGAAAAAAAGGATACCTCGAATGCCTTTGGGAAAAAGTAATGAGTTTGATTAGATAGTAAAAAATTCAGTTTCAATTTTGGCATAATCTATCAATAACGCCATTTCTCCCTCATATTTGAAAGGTCACCCTAGTTGGATCTAGTCAATTTTGAATCTAGAGGGTCCTCAATAAACATGTGTTTAATGAATAAATGAAAAGATTAATTTGTGAAGTATATGTTCAATATCTGTCCAAATACGCATATATACTGAAATACACCCCTGCACATACATCAAGAACTGTGCTAAAATGCAGAGAACACAATGATGAATGAGATAAACATTATCTTAGATATGATGGAACTTTCATTCCAGTGAGAATGAAAAATTGTAAACACATTCTTTAAAAAGACAAAAAAATTTACAACTTTTGATAAATTCGATAAAATAAAATCAATAAATCAATGGGGTAGGGAGTGATCAGATATTTTGTTTAGAGTTAGGGAAAGTCTTCCTGAGGAAGTGACTCTCTGAGCTGAAATCTCAAGGAAAGGAAGGAGCTATCCATTATCGGAACTGACTGGGAGGAAGGGAGGGAGGGAAGGAGGAAGGGGGGAGGGAGAAAGGAAAGGAAGGAAAGGAGGAAAGGAAGAGAGGAATAAGAAATACTTGTTAATTCTGGAACATTTGTACTCTAGAATTACTCTTCCCCAGCAATGTTCTTCCTGTGCAAAGATCTTGAGCAGAGAACTGGAGAGGAGTCAAAAAGGAAAGGTAAAAAAAGTCGTGGCTTTCACAAATAAAAATATATTCGGTTCTGAAAACTAAAGATGAATAAACGTTACACAGATCCCAAGAAAAGTTATGCAATACATTTCTAAATATATTGAATTTCACTTATAAGAAAGATTAATCACCCATAATTAGCATCTGTTCATTAATACCAAGTGTAGCCAGATTTA
The DNA here is from genome assembly GCF_028023285.1 of Balaenoptera ricei. Taxonomy (NCBI): domain Eukaryota; kingdom Metazoa; phylum Chordata; class Mammalia; order Artiodactyla; family Balaenopteridae; genus Balaenoptera; species Balaenoptera ricei. The sequence goes on along the minus strand of NC_082640.1, from coordinate 117,403,843 downwards.
ACTATAATTTCCTATATTGATCATGGTGTAAAATTGCCAAGAACAGATTTCTGAACTTCCACAGGGCATTCAAAAATCCTATAGTGTGCATAACTGAGGGAAATATGTCTTAGGGAATAATAAAGTTATGTAAATATATAACTGACAATTGGTAATAATGCCAAATTAAGAGGTTTTCTCCAGTGATATGCTATAGAAGCCTGCCACCCTATATTAAGGATTAAATAAATAAGAAACCCAGATAACGACACAGGCATTACTGGTAGAGCATCTATGATCTCTGGAAAGAAATAGAGCATTACTAGCTAGGAAGAATCTCCTTACCAAAAGGTCTTTCTACAACTTTTATCTTTGGATCCCAGTTTGATCATCTGGAGGTGTACAGAATACTTTCAATATTTCTTCTATGTAACACCCCTCTGAACATTTGAGGAAAAATATCATATTCATATTTATTTTTTCCAGGTTAATCATTTCTTATATCTTTACCTCTTACTCTTATTTTTGACCATGTTGGCTAAGCTTCTCTACACACGTCTCAGTTTATCTATATACAGTGTAAAGTGTGGTTCCAAGCAGTGAGCACAGTATGCCAAAAAGATGGTCAGCTCTCTGATATTTCAAACCTCGAGCTAGATGATGACTGGGAATTCAGTCACTAGTCAATTGGCTCCATAGTTTTTAAGGCCTCTAGCATATTAAACATCATCCATCAACAATGGTTCAATGAACATAAAGATTATGTGAACATAAGAATGAATTCAGTATTGTATAATATTTTATCAATAATTCTGTATCCACAAATACAGAGAAAAGTCAGTAAAGGAAAATCAGATTAAACAAAAAAATGACTCTCAATTCAAAAATTCTACCAGTAATCTGATACAGTGTAGCCTTTCTCATTGAAGTTGCTCTATTCTTAATCAGTAAAAGCAGCTTCCTACATACTCTAGCTATGCTTTGGGTTAACGCTTCAATCTCTATTAAAGCATCTTCATTGGCTCATTGATCAGGATGACTGAACTTAGTTTATGGGTGTGACAAAACAATTAAAAACTTTTTAAATGTCACTGAGCTATTTCTATGTAAGCTGAATTAATTGATCTTTAATGTGTATTATACTAAATGCAATTGTGACAACTTTTCAAAAGCATATTAATACTGAGAAAATGTGACGTTTATATCAAAATAGATCACATATCTTGAGTTTAGTCTCTCAATTTTTCTTTACCTTGATTTTCTCATCTTTGAAATATATTTTGATTCTGTTATCATCCTCTTCCCAGTATAATTTTGCAATTATGCCTTATCTTTCAATGGTGAAGAAATAAAGATTTGAATGACAAAATGAATGATTGTAGAAACAACTGATTGAATAAATGCAATGAGTATTTGGTGAGCACTTGAGTTCTGTGAGAGATGAAGTTCAAGAAAAACAGAGCCTTGAGATTTCACTAAGCAATTCTTACAAATTGGATATAGCTAAAGTCAACTGAATTTGTAATAGTTAACAGATACTCTTAGAAGTGTATATTAAGGTTGCCAGTGGGAATCAGGAGGTCAAAGGGCAGAATAGATGCATGATTATTCTCCAGTATAGGCTCAACACACAATCTCAGAACTATAGATTTTATAAACTCCTAAAATCCTGAGAAAGATGAGGGGAGGTTCTAATAATCATCTTAAGAATTACAAAAGAATTTTGTGCTGTGGGTATTTGACAATAATTGTGAATTGTTTGAACAGCAAATTGATTATAAGATTGTCCTCATCACAATAGTTGAGCACAACAGCTTGATAACAATGCATTTGTGAATTTGAAAGCCAAATATATGCCATGCCTTTTACATATGTAATTGCTTTTGCTCATACAAATAGTGAAAGAGAGATATGTTTACCTGATTTTTAAGGAGTACAAAATTGGTGGTATTTTTTTATTATTATTATTACTTGAAAATGAACCTCCCCACACACACACACATTAAAATGCCTCCAAAAGTAAAAATTACTCATTGTAAATAAAAGAAGTAAATGAAATTTGCCTTGGTGTTTCTCCACCAAAGGAATAATTTCTAAGTTTTTGATATACATTATTCCATATTTCTCTCTAGGCCTGCAAAATTCATATTTCTTGTATTTTATAAATAAGTCAGATATACACAAATTTGTGTATGTATACATATATTTTTTCAAAGTTTTTCAACACAATGAAATCAAACTATTCCTGATGCTTTTTAAAGCTAAAATCTTTTGTGTACACCTTTTTAAATTAGTGTATATACATAGATTCATTCCTTTTAATTGATATAGTACATTGCATGTATGTTCATACTTTATTCAACCAATTTCCTACTAAAGTCAATTTAGACAGATTCCAATTTGTATGAAAATCAAGACTACAACAAATGCTACAGCACATATTTTTCTACTTTTTCTATTTTTCATGTTATTATTTTTGTAGAACGGTTTCTTAAGATTATTGGGTAATAAAGTTTGGGAAATTTTTATAGATAAAAACTAACTTCTAAAATATTATTCCAATATATACACCTATCAAAACTATACTGGAGTACCTATTGCTCCCCACTCTTTTCAAAAATAAATGTCATTAAAATTTTCTTTTTAATTTTCCTAATTTGCTAGAAAAACAAAAGTGACAAGTCATCATTGTTTTTATTTGATTTTCAGAGAGACAATTTATATTTAAAGTCAACATGCAGGTAGTGAACAGGTCCACATTCTATCCATGGATATAGAAATACGACAACTAGATTTGTCCTCAGGAGATGCTTTTTGACTGATATTTCAGTCACAGACAGTGGGATTAGCAAACAGCAGTGAACAATGAAATAACAACCGTTTATTTAACTTTTGATTTCTCAGAACCTTTCAGTATCCTCCCATTTACTTGCTTCTGAGAGGGTTAGACTTAGGTCTTAAAACACCATGGTATGTGGATAAAATCTTATTCACTTACTTACCCCCTCACACCAAAAACATTAATTTTTACCTTGAGATGTTTACAATTTAGTGATGAGTCTCATGTGTAAAACAAATAAAATTTTAAAAATTTAAACCCATAAGGACGGCACTGTATAAACTTCATGGATACAGAAGAAGTAAAGTAGGAGAAAATTAGTTGCAAAGCCCTCAATTAACAGAACAACTAACGATTTGGTTTTCTTTTTAAATCACAGAAAGCACCTTCAGATCTTCATGATTACCCTTGTTATCATAGAGAGCATTATAGGAAGTAAGAAAATTGTGCAATCATCAGCAAGTAAGCTAACCTCATTGTGGCTAGTAAATTAGGAAAGATAAGAAAGCAAAGTTTACCACACAAATAGAAACTGATTAAAGAAAGAAAGCAATCACTTTCCCTCAACACTGGTCACCAACAAAAAGTGCAAAGGAAAGCATTAAAGATCTGTGCAGTTTTAGGATTGCAGCTGTATTTACCATGCACTCTATCTCTGTTGCTGTTCTCCTGGCAGAATTTGACCCTGAGAACCACCTTTTAGAGATAATAATAATGATTTATATACACTTAAAAATCATAGGAAAACTTATGAGTTTCACACAAGTAGTCTGTATTTTCAGAAAATAATGTCATTTCCAAATACAATGCTATCAAGTAGATAGGCAAAATGTAAATATCTTAGAAAAATATACCTCTATTATCCAAGTTGAATATTTGGTGGGGAGTAGAAGCTGTCAAAAGCCTAAGCATGTGCAGTATTTCAACACATGGACATAAACACACACATATATACACCTAGTTTTAGCCACTGAATCACTCATCACCTTGATCCCAAATATATACTCACAAGTCAGTCATGTTTATAATATGGATGAATTTATTTAGCTTTGTTTCAAAACTGAAGCTTCCTTGGGGCTAATCTGACCCTAACTTTAAGCTCTGGGCACACATTGAAAAAAAAAAAAAAAAAAACCCTTCTGGTGTGTCAAGTTCTCGTACCTGAGTATCTGACTTGATAACCCACCATATAACAAGTCTTTCTGGGATGGAGTATTTGTTTTCTGAATGAGGTCACTTCAAGGATTGGAGTTCTGCATCTGAATCTGGGTTTTATGGTCAGAACTTCCTAATGGCCCAAATCCTCTTAATTCTATAAGGACCTGTGAGTATCACTTGCTATGAGATTCTTAATGACATCTTACTGATCACGAAAGGCCAAGGTAAAGAGTAAAAATCACATGGACCTTTGAGTATTTTAGATTTAGGAAATGTAATTAGCCTAAAGATTACTTTATTTCCTAAACTCGTACTCTTTACAGTATTAATACAAGGTTTCCTTTTTTAATTATGGAGGAGCAGATCGCTTTAAAAGGGGTACAGCTTAAACTCTGAAGTAATAGATGAATGATTCATTTCACTACTCCAAAGCAAAGACACTTAATAAGAAGCTTCAGCCAATCAGAGCTGCTATACAAATTGATGAGGCTCATCTGGACAGTTCTGCCTCCTGGTCTTCATAGAGACCATGAAGCCACGGAGCCATGGAACTGCCACAGACAACCAGCTTTAGGAGGGAAGGATCTACACTTCATCTTTGCCTCCATTTGCCTTTGGTATATTGTGCCAGGGAAAAGTTCTCATAATGTCCTGGTTCACTACCCACCCATAGCACCCGAAAGACCTTTTTCCAGAAAGATTCAAGTTTACATGTCAAGCTAATAATGTAACAATATAAACTTTATAGCATGGGCCTAATCCAGCACAAAACATGAAAGGTGAGGTCGAGAAGATGGTGAGTGTAGGGGAGACATATGTGAGTGGGCATTCACAGGTAATTAGTCAGGAAACCAAGTAAGGCCCAAGTAGTGTGATACTTGGGCCTTATGTTATGGGCTAACATAAGCCCAGGCTTATGTCAGCACTGCCATAGACTTCAGACCACTCTCTTCCAACAAGAGCAGGAGTGTGCTTTGTAAAATTAAGAGGATTGAACAGAAAAAACATATTCCAAAGTTGCACAATACAAAGCACATAAAACAGTAAGCACCTATATAGACTGTAAAGGCTTTCTTAGGAAGGAAGCAATTCCATCTTCTCCAAAGTACTTCATTTTAAATGGCTAGTGTAGGCACATTCTTTATCGTCAATACTAGTTCATTTATTATAGGCAGTGTAACAACTGTCAGATATTTTAGAAATAGTGCTAATATGGGCACACACTAGAAAATCTTTAAAGCTTAACAAGAGGAAAACTTTATAGAGTGTGAAAAAATCCTATTGCATTCATATCTTCATTTTTCCCTTGGTGATTTTTATGTTAGGATGACTGCTGTGATTTTAATACTAACACAATCTGTTCACCCAGACCTAGGAGAGAGTGATTAGAGTTTTAAAATAATACACAAGATTCTTTATTAGAAAGATTTAAGACTGTCAGAAAATCTTTAAGTTGCAGCTGTGTCACTCTTCAAAGGTTTGTACTTTAAGTATCCCTTTATTCAAAGGTAATTGATTGGGGATAGAAGTATAAACAAACATGTTAATTTATTATTTTTGCATTATGTTTTACCTGACTTTGTGCAATAACCAGACATAGAGGTTAATTTTGTTTTCAGCTTCATCTATAATTCCTCACAAAATTCCTATACAATTACAAGAGGGGAAAAAAAAATTGAGCATACAAGATTTGATTTATTTTAATTATCTGCTACACATTTTGGAGTGAGAACATCCCTAATAAGGGATATGGCTAAACAATAAATTTCTTGATTAAAGAAATAAATTTAGAATAAATATCATTAAGCATTAATCTCTGATTTAATTAAAATCTCATATATATATATATATATATATTATATATATATATTATATATATATATATATGCATATATACCCAAAGTCTATTTTGAGTACTTATGATATACAAGTGGTGCTGAAGGAAGAGAAACGTGGTGAATAGATTTGGATGTAAAATTTGCCTCTGCCTCTCAGGAATTTATATTCTAATAAATTTGGGAATAGCCCCAGCCCTTAAAGAATGTACAATCTAGCAGGGTGTTAAAGTTAACAAAATTACAAGTGAACAAAATTACAGAACAAATAACGGTTTAATGTAGTGTAGTAGAAAGCATATGTGCTGCAGAAATCAAAGACTGGTTGGTTGGTTAGAGGCGGCTTCACAGAAAAGGTGAGACTTGGGTCAGGAGTATGTATCAGTTTATTATTATGCTCAGTTGTATGTAACAGAGACTTGATAGCAGTGGCTTAACCAAAAGAGGGATTATTTTTCCCATGAAACAAGCAATCTAGAGGTAGACAGCTTGGGGATAGTATGGAAGCTCTAAGGCACTATTACATCCTGGATCCTTCTCTCTTTCTGTTCTGCCAGTTTTACCATCTTTAGCCTGCTGGTTACAACTTAGTTCCTGCACTGCCAGCAGAGTATCTGTGTTCCAGACAGATGAAAGGCAAGGAGAAACCTACCTTCCTGAAAGCTTCCCGTAAACTCACCTCTCATTATCCAGTTATGTCATATGGTCACCCCCATGTACAAGGGACCTGGGAAAACATGTTCTATTTTATTTTTAACAGTCTACAGTGGCATACTTATGCATCAGAGAAGAAGGAATAAGGGGAAAATGTATATTCAGAAAGCAACATGTAGTATCTGCTTAAGATAGGTCCAAAAGTTTCAAAAAAAAAAAAAAAAAATGCAATGTGATGGTGAAACCAAGCAGGACCCTGTGGGGTTCCTGGGCACAAAAGCCTTTCAGTGTCCCCCATTTCTCGTAGGGAACAGCCTCCAGCCTTCATGACCTTCCCTGAGTTCCAAAGGGCAGATTCGAACAGTTGCTAATCTGGGGAAGGGAAGGGATGCAGAATCAAGGTAGGAACAGCCAAGAAACAATAGTGCAGCCTTGGGGCAGGGTCCTGGCTCCGACTCAAGGGATACACATAACAATGTCTTTAAGCCCTTTATAGAATTAAAACCCAGCAAATGGAAGATGTCAGCATCCTTTATACCAGAGAAGACCACCTGAGGCCAGACTAAAGGAACCAGAGAAGCCTCATCAAGAAGATTACCTGGGAGAAGTTTAAAGGAGTACAGGCCCTGCACACACCCTAATCTTGTCAGCAACCCCACCCCTGAACTATTGCTATAAAACTCCTCACTAAATCCTCCCAGTTTGGGACACACAGTTTTCAAGGGCAGGATCCCGCTGTGTCCCTCTTTGCCTGGCAAGGCAATAAAACTATTCTTTTCTACTTCACCCAAACTGTCTCCAAGATTTGATTCGGCACTGGTGCACAGAGGCCGAGCTCCCGGCATCAATAGGTAGTAATGAACTATTAGAAGTTCCTTAACAAGTCAGTTGGGAAGAGAACCAGTGCTTCATAAAACTGAGTTTGGCAGCAGTGATATGGAAAAAAGAGAGGTGATCATGGAAGGAGGCAGGCGAATGACCTAGAACAATGTTGCCATCTCATATAAAATGTAACGAGAGCCTGTATTTGTGTACTGATAGAGATAAGGAAACAGTAGAGGAGATATTTCCATACCTGAACAGGATGCCATTTTACACAGGTGTTAAAGGACAGAGAAAAGTAAAGATTACACATTTTCCAGCCTGTGAAAGTTTTAAAGTATTTGTAAGATCAGTTTTCTGATTTGAAACTGATTTCAAATCAGGAAAACCAGTTTCCTGATTTAAAACATAGGAAAGGTCAGACTTTCAACTGTGTTCAACTCTACAAAGCATCAGTGACACAGCCTTGACCAAACTCATTTTCTACTTCTTAGTCTAGTACTATACCATTTTCACATATCATTTCCATGACATATTGTATTTTATGTAAATGTATTTTTAATAAGAATTTATATTTTATAGATATAGTAAATTCTTTTGAGTTGCATGAAGATTAGGAAATCTAGAATCTAGTAAATTTTAGATTATTTTTATTACTATTTCTTATTTTTCAAAATAGTTATAGTATATTTATGCTAATATATTATAAGAATATTGCTGGAAATTACATTTCTAGCCTGCAGAAACAAGAAATAAACAAAATGTATAGGCTTCCTCTAAAAGATTAGAAAGTGAAGAGAATTATCCTGTACTGATAGAGACTGAGAATATTTTATTTGCATATTTATCATAGAAAATTTGCTATAAGCAGATAAATTATTATAGAGAGGTTATTTTAAAAGTCCTGATGTTGACTCTTTGATAAAAAGCCATTCACTTTTATAGTATTTATTTTACTAAAGTTTTACCCAGCCATATAGTGCTCTCCCCACCCCTAAAACTCTCGAGACCAATTTATTCCAAAGAGAGAAGACATTTCACAGAAGACGTATCTTGCTATCTAGGTCTTCCTGCTACAGATTCCAACTAAAGTAGCAAAAGACCACTGATTTCTCATCTACTTTTCCCACCTCACACTCATCAGAACTGACCTCTGCTATCTCCCATTTTTTTTAGGTCTTTGCTTTCTTCTTAAGAATGGGTCGATAAATTTGGGTTAATATGTTTACTTTCAATAATGACATATTATCTTCTCCTAGACTGTTTCCTTTTAATAATCATGTATCTTAATGGAATAAATAAAATGGTTTCAGACTTAATAGGAAAATAGCAGTTGTACATCTCTTCAGGTACAACCACAAATAACACATCACTCATTTACACAATCAACAAATATATCTAGATTATCTACTACATGTTAAACACCAGAGATACAAGTTTGAGAAAAATAGCCAAGACTCCTTCCCTCATGGAGCTGAAAGTATGGTGGGAGGCTAGATGTTAACCACATAAAGAAATAGAACGTTCCAAACTGTGATAAATTCCATAAATATAAAGCACAAGCTTCTGTGAAAAATTTTAAAGGTGAGACTTTGGGGGAACAGAACAGAGAGATTTACTCATAAATGATTCTGCACTTAATATATGATTTCTTTTAACCCAAAATTTCACTTAACGGTCTTTTCTATTTCTTACTCTAGGGTTATTATGAAACTTATAATTTGATATAAACATCTTAAATTTCTAGCTAAAACAGTTTTTCCTCTAAGTGTGCAATTCAGTCTGAAGACTGTATGGATTGCAGTTTATGGAATTTAGAGGGAGAGGACAAATAATAGAAGTAGGGAGTTTTTTTTAAGCTCATGCTGGAAAGAATTGTCCTATAAGTGATATAGCATATCTTAGGTCACAGTTTAAAATTTTTCCAGAGCATAAACTCTGGAAAGCATAATTTCTCCACCTGTTCATGAATGATGCCTATCATCTTCAGAAAATCCTCTTTTCAAAGTTACTAATTTTGAGTGAGCTTGGAGAAGTAAACAAGAGGCTATACACAAGCCACACAAATGATTAAGGAGTTGGCAAACAGGTCTTTTGAGTAATGATAAGATTAAAGAAATTGAAATAATTTAGCTTGCAGGAGAAAAAATTTAGTGATAATATATTAATAGTTTTCAAATGTGTAAAAGATTAGTAAGGAGGAGATGGTAACCAGATGTTCTTGATCTCTACAGTGGAAAGAACAAGATTAAATCAGCTTAAAGTTCAGCCAGAGAGATCAAGGACAGACATTACTTTCAGAAAATAAGGGAATATAAGCACAACAGCAGACCACCAAAGGAACTTACGCAGTCTCTGACATCTGTCTGATGCTGTTCAGATACAGATCTGTTTGAGGGTTCCTCCTGCCTTATTTCTCTTTTATTATTTGCATAAATTGGGAACAAGATTTCTTGAGAGGTTAACTAAAAGCCAAACTAGTAGTAAGATTTAAGCAGTCAGAGGAGGAAGAAAAGCAACAGATTTCAAAACAATAACAATGATTTCATATTTGCCCTCAGGAAGCAGAATAGGAGTTGAGTCCAAAATCAACTGAGATCATGTCTTTAAACTCAATTTCTTTACCATGGAATCCAAGATTATTTGGAGGTTAACTCCCTTCTAGTCACCAATATGGAAGAAATTTGATTCATGAACTCTGAATATCTTTGCAATTCTTCAACAATCTTGGATCTTGACAACACATAACATATTAATGTTGAGCCTTTTAGAAACAAACTTGATAATACAAAACTAGTTTATTTCTCATTCGTTTATAAATTGGTGGTTAAGAATTAAAGTAAATGGAGCAAAATAGGACCATGAACAATTCAGGGCCAACAAATGGAGAGTATCTACCATCCTTTGAAGCTTAATGTTAATGATAATAATGGCAATTATACTATTGCATACTTGAGTACCAGGCAATGTGATAAATATATATTTTATTTTATCCTCACAACAACCTTATGAGTTGAGTACTCTCATTACCTCTAACTTACGGATAAATAAGCTACGACTTAAATAAAAAAGTAAATTTGCTCAAGTAAATGACGGTGTTTGAATTAAACATAAGTCCTTTTGATACCTGAGGATAAATTCTCAACTGCTATGAAATACATTTACCAAAATTCAATGAAGTTTACACTACTCTGTTGTAGAGGAATTTCCCAGAAGAAATTCTTCCTTCCATTCAGGTGCTAGAAATGACTATTTCTTGAAGGAATTATAGGAAAGTAAAGTTATAATTTATTATGATCTATTTACTAGTTAATATGTGTCCTAAATTAAATTTTGTGAAATTCAATTATTCAATTGATAGGAACTGCCAACTGCCAACTTTGGAAAAGCTTTATGAAAATTGATTGAGATGAAGGTTTTAATTACTTAATCCACAGCACAAGCGAGACAGGGCAAGTTTCAGGGGTGACCAAATAGTTTATAAAACATAAGCAGTAAGCAAAAGGAATTGGATTTTTTAAAAAATAAAAACTAATTAAATATATAAAACTTCACTATACTTAGGATGAAAAACTTTTCTCCTTGATTTAATATTGTCTCCATAATCTTCCCCATATCCATCTTCAGTATTGTCACTATCCTTCATTGAGCCTTTAAATATCGATTTTTTATAAAACTAAGCTCCTTACTTCCTGTATCTGCACTGTTTAGTTACATTTACATACTACTGTTGGATTAATTTTCTTGAAATATGGCTATAATCACACTCACTGCTCACAATTTCTTGATGGTTTCCTACTGCCACCATAAAATATTATTATAATGTCATCATTATTGATATCAGCTTTCTTTTCTTTTACTGATCACTTTCTATGTGTCAAAAACTGTAATAAACACTTTGAACATTCTATCTCACTTTATCCTCACAAATATGTTGAAATCTATATGTTATTATCATTAGATCATAGATGAGAAAGTGAGGCTTAGAGATGTTTCTGTAGATTGCCTGAAGCCGTAAAACAGAACTTGGATTCAAATAAGCTTTTGCTCTGCTCCTACCAGAATAAACTCCAACTTCTTTCTTCTGGCATCTTAGATCTTAACTAATACTTCCTAATGCCCTGGGTTTCATATAACTCTTCTTCAAGCACTGACACATCTTCAACTCAACTCTTCACAAGAGTGTGTCCTTGTCCTTCCAACTGAAAGGAACTGAACATTTCTATGAACAATAATGCCACTATGTGCATATTTTTTGTCATTAGTTTCCACAGTTGTTTAATTACTTAGCTTATTTATTTTAGAAGGCTAAAACCTTTTATAATGGCAAGATCAGTGTCTGACTGAAATACACATACTTTACATACACTAGCACTGTGACTTGCTGAAAAAAAAATTGTTATATTTGCTTCTGAACGAACAAGTGACATAAACTTCAATTATTATCAGAATTTTAGTTAGGCCTTAGAAAATATTGACAGTAAGAGATGAGACATATAGAATAATTATTAAAGAAGGAAGTGGACTTTTCACCTCTGAGGATCTTAACAAACAGGACAGATTTTTATCTTCCACGACAATTTCCAAGTGGTTCTATCTGAAGAATGGGGATGGGATTTAAAAGCACTTAAAACTTCTTTCCAATTATTTAACTTTATGAATGATTGAAGAAATACGGGTCCATTGAAATTAACTAAGCAGAAAATTTAGAAGAAATACAGCTATTAAGAATATATCTCAACATTTTTATGGTTTCTTTCTTTCCTTTTTTTTTTTTTTTGGTGAATGATATAAGATCCTCAGTTGATTTAGAGAAATTTCCAAAAGTTTGGCTATAGTTTATTCACTCACTTAAATCTTCAGGGATAAGTTTAGCTGTCCACAAAAAATTTATATCCATATTTGAGTTTGGAAAGAAAAGATGGGAAGAAAACTGTTAATGTTACTTTATAGCTTCTTTCTTTCTGTTCAAGGCAAAAACATAACCATATAAAATATAGGACACAGGAAATAAATTAACTGTGTTAATATAGGTAGTAGCAGCCTAAAATAATTTGCAGGGCAGGCTGAGGCTATGAGGAAGGCAGGAGTTATTTCACTGAAACTATTTAACCCACAGACTCCTTGCCTCGCTTTGAGTAGAGATATTGTTGAGAATGTAGTGCTGAATGATGGTGAAGTAATACTAAATGCAAACCTCTGATGGGCTCCTGATGAGAAAACATGCCTTAGTCACAAGTAATAAATACAGAAGCTGCAAAAATCCATCACCAGAGGAAAACAATAATTTAAATGATTGATTTAAAAAGGCATTTCATCTTTGCATGATGAGAAACCGCTGAACAAAACAGATTATACACCACACCAGAATGGCTCGATGCCCAAAGAAATTGCAAACAGCTTATGATGACAGAGAACAGAAAACCACAGAGACTCAGAAATGAAAGAAGAGTGTCCCTCATATCAAGAATGTAAATATTCTGTTTCTGAAAGCCCCACACAGAGTATTCTACTCAGTTGCCAGAATTGTATGCAAGGAATACATGGCCATTAGTGATGAATATTTTGGATGCCATTTTGGATGAGAGCCATCAGCAAGGTATAATCTGTCATACATACCTGGCATAGTACCTATATTATACCAGTCCCTCCAAGTTAATGTTTCCTTCAGGTAAAATTCAAATAGTTGGACAAAATATGGCATGGCCTTTGCTATTTAGAATAATATTTATTTTTGATAACCATGGTTTTTGCAGGTGTTTTATGTCTGAAATAATATTAGAGCAGCTTCAATTACTCAGATCTCATGAACTCCTCAGACATTAACTGTTATAACAACATGTTTTTATTACAGGTATTTTGTTTCTGTTGCTTTGTTATTAGTATTTATAGAGGAATTCCCACAATCTCAGAATCTAAAGTAAGAAGTTTAGAAATTGCAAAGTTGTCATGTGATCATATATTTAAAACAAATTCACAAGATTAATGGGTAATAATTTAGAGTATATACTGAGTTGAAGATGTACTAGATAATAAGATCTAGGTTTAGGTGGTAATTCATTTATATTGAGCAAATTATCATGGATGGTTGTTAAATATGAAAAACAATGATGACCAATTGAGGAGCAAAACTCTGGGTATTTTTATCATTTATTAACATGGAGAAAAATGATGAGGAAAACTTCTGAGAAAAAATTAGGTGATTCAGAAGAGTTGTATCACTTTGTATCCTTTGACTATCATCTTCCTATCCTGCCCCCACGAAATCCTGGAAAGAACCATTCTGTTCTCTGCTTCTATGAACTTGACTATTTTAGATTCCACACATAAATGAGATCATACAGTATTTGACTCTCTGTGTCTGGCTTATTTCACTTGGCATAATGTTCTCCGGGTGCATCCATGTTGTCTCAAATGGCAGGATTTCCTTTCTCTTTTTAAGGCTAATATTCCCTGGTATATATCACATCTTCTTTATCCATTCATCCATTGACGGAAATGTAGGTTGTTTCCCTATCTTGGCTATTGTGAATAGTGCTGCAATGAACACGGGGGTGCAGATATTACCTGCAGGATCCTGATTTCATATCCTTTACATACATACCCAGAAGTGAGGTTGCTGAATCATATAACAGTTCAATTTTTCATTTTTTGAGGAACCTCCAGACTGTCTTTCATAATGGCTGTACCAATTCACATTCCTATCAACAGCACATACCATGGTTCTTTCTGCTCCACATCCTCTCCAACACTAACACTTGTAGCTTTTTTTTTAATAACAGGCATTTTAAAAAGTATGAGGTGATATCTCATTGTGGTTTTGATTTGCATTTTCCTAATAATTACTGATGTTGAACATATTTTCATATGCCTATTGACCATTTGTACATCTTCTTTGGAGAGATGTCTGTTTAAGACCTTTGCCCAATTTTTATCAGGTGCTTTTTTTTTTTTTTTGCTATTGAGTTGTAGGAGTTTCTCATATATTTTAGATATTAACTCCTTATAAGATATATGGTTTGCAAATATTTTCTCCCATTATGTAGACTGCCTCTTCATTTTGTTGATTGTTTTCTTTGCTGTGAAGAAATTTTTTAGTTTGATGTAGTCCCACTTTTTATTTTTGTGTTTGTTACCTGTGCTTTTGGTGTCATATTCAAAAAAAATCATTGCCAAAACCAATGTCTAGGAGTTTTTCCCCTATGTTTTCTTCTAGGAGTTTTGTGGTTTCAGGTCTTACGTTTAAGTCTTTAATTCATTTTGACTTGATTTTTGCATGGTATAAGATATGTGTCCAATTTCATTCTCTTGCAAATGGATATCCAGTTTTCCCAACACTATTTCTTGAACAAACTATCCTTTCCCCACCTTGTATTCTTGGAGCCCTTGTCAAAAGTTAGTTGACTGTACATGTATGGGTTTATTTCTGTGCTCTCTATTCTGTTCCATTAGTCTATATGTCAACTTTTAAGCCAGTACCATACACTTTTCATTGCTATAGCTTTTAATATAATTTGAATCGGGAAGTGTGATATCTCCAGCTTTGTTATTTTTGCTTAAGCTTGCTTTTGCTACTCAGGGTCTTTTGTAATTCCACATGAATTTTAGGACTGTTTTTTTTTTTTCTGTATCTCTGAAAAAATGCCATTGGAATTTTGATAGGGATTCAATCTGTAGATCACTTTGGTTAGTATGGATATTTTAACAATATTAATTCTTCAAATCCATGACCATGGGGTGTCTTTCCATTTATTTCTGTCTTCAATTTCTTTCATCATAGTTTTATAGTTTTCAGTGTACTGATCTTTCATCTTCTTGGTTAAATTTGTTCCTAGGTATTTTATTATTTTTGATGCTATTGTAAATGGGATTCTTTTCTTAATATGTTTTTGCAGATAGTCCATGGTTAGTATACAGAATCAGAACTGATTTTTGTATGTTGATTGTATCTTCTAACTTTACTAAATTCATTTAGCAGTTCAAAGAGTTTTTTAGTAGAGTATTTAGGATTCTCTATATATGACTATGTCAGCTGCAAAAAGAGACAATTTTACATCTTCCCTTTTGATATGGAGAGTTTCAGTTATGCAAATATATAAATCTTCAAGTGTGAAGATCTAATGGATAGCATAGTGCCTACAGCTAACAATACTGTATTATATACTTAAATTTTTCTAAGAAGGTAGACCTTATATTAACTGTTATTTCCAAAGAAAAAAATTAATAATAATAATAATAAAGGGGTTGGGAGGAAACTTTGGGAGTTGATGGATATACCTGTGGCCCTCATGGTGGTGCTGTTTTCATGGGTGTATACTTACCCCAAACTAATTGAACTGAATACAGTAAATATGTTCAAGCTTTTTACATGACCAAAAAAAAGTAAAATAAAAATAAAAATTACTAGAAGGCAAAAAAAGAAAAAAAAAAGAGAGAGAGAGAGAGAGAGAATTGTGTCAGAAGTGAAGTAAAACATAAACAAACCAACTAAAAAAAAATTAGGGAAGGAGAATTCAAAAGTCACATGAGTCAAAGAAAGGAAACAAGGGGTAAAGAAGCTTTGGAAATTAGCAGACAATTTAAGAGGACTTAGCATCAGAAAAATCAATTGTGTTAAAGAAAAAAAGGATTGTTTAATTATTCTTAATGATATTGTGATAAAAACACAATAAGAGAACAGATTAAAATGGCAAAATGATTACAAAAGCATAACTCATAGTCTTAAATCTCTAGCTTCAAAGTACATAATTTTTTTGTAAAAAATAAAAAGAGCTGTAATATCCTTGAAATACAAATAAGCAAAGTACTATCAGAAGACTAGAGAGTTTGAGAAAGTCCTATCAGCTGTGTAGGTCAGCCCCTTTCTGAACACTCTACTTAAGCGTTGGCAAGAGAATCACTTGCCCTTGCACTGGAGCAATAGTGATAGCAATTTTCATTGAAGTGACAGGCCAATGGCAAGACTCTGGAAAAGCAATGAGGTCTAATACCCAGAAGTCAAAATTCTAGTGTCTGGTAGCACATCTCACCATTATTAATGACCCACTGAGTAAGGATTTGAGAAACTAGTAGAGTGTCAGAAAATAACTAGGGGAAAACTCAAAAACAAAGAGGAGCATATAAGCAAAGTTTTAAAAATATTATTAGAGGAGCACCAAACTCAATAATCAGAAGAGCTAACAGAGAAAACAGTTATTAGAACAATAACAAAAATGTAAAACCTGTAAATAATACATCTAGTGGGTTAAAAAGAATATTAAATCCATGACACTGTAGTTATTAAAAAAAAAGATTATGGACTTTAGAACTAAAAACAAAGTCATTTGCATATAAATACCTTAGGAATTAGCTGAAAAAGATTAGTAAATTATAACATTTAAAGGGCAGTCTCTGGAAAAATAAGATGAAAAAAACCAAAATGATTAACATAACTAAAAAAACCAAATTGAGATTCACAGAGATTAGTTCCAGAAATTCCACCTGTCATCTGTGATGAAGAAAGAGTGCAAGGGAGAAAATAATCAAAGCTATATAAAATATATAGAGCTTTATAAAATAAAGATATATTTCCCCAAATCAAGAAAGTTCATGGTTTAGAGCAGGAAGATATGGAGATAGAGTACCATTAGTTTTAGAAGTTTCAGAAGCAAAATAAAAATCTAGACATGAGAAACACTGCTTTAAACTTTTTAAACTGGATAGCTGGGTGAAACAGCAGATTAGAGATAAGTAAAAATATAAAGAACTCTAGACTCTAACATTAAGATATAAACTAACCAAATTAAAGAGAGATTAAGAAACATGAAAAACAGAATAAGGCCTAAAGAGAGATTCTGGAGAACTAAAAGGCTGAGATAAAAAATTATTTGTAGACATAATGGCTAAGAATTTTCCATAATTGAAGAAACACATGAATTTTTAGATTTGAGAAACAAACACGCAGCAGGATAGATACCTAGACAGATATTAATATAACTACAGAAACCAAAGACAATGACAAAATTTGAAAGTAGATGAAGGGAAAATACAGACTGGCAAATGAAATAAACATAAACAAATGAAATTCTACAGTGTAAGCAGATATTTAATACAAGAATTCATGAATAAGAATCTTTATAACTGAGTGGTTTTTCATTACAAAAAAAAAGAAATATCCTAAATGTCCACCATCAGGAAATTTAGTAAATAAGTATTTGAATACTGTCTAATCTTACATTACATAGCTGTTAAAAAAAAACACAAAACCTAGAGCTTAAAGTATCAACATAATAAATTTTATGCAGAAATATAGGAATTTATAAATGAAAATAAGGTAATTATCTATAAATATGAGTCTGGACATTTAGTAATACCCAAGTTAGTTTAGTGAGGTTTCAAACTATGCAGGCTTATGCTATCTGAAGGGTGAGGTTCTAAAAGGTTCAGCCAAACAGTAAGGGTTACTCTGTTTTCCTCTAGCATTGCCCAGGGGAGACGGGTGCTGGCCAGCGGACACAAGTTTCTGGTCAGCCTGACAGACTCCACCCTACAGTGACCACAGAATTATCTGGCTTGCAGCACCCCATAGCCTCAAGCTTTAAGGTCACTCAATAAACACTCTTCCCAATTACATTTAATTCAAAGGAGAAATGAAGAAGGAAAAACACCAAAATGAAATAGGAATAAATGTTGAGAATTTCATTATCATTATTATTTTTTTTCTCCAGAGTGGTATAAGCATGTGTACTTGCTTAGAAGAAAAAGTTGCATTATGGATGGGGAAATGCCCATGGAAAGAAAGAAGGATGTATGGATATAGTATAAGTAAACTGAAGGAAGGACATTACTCCCTCTAAAATGTGCAGGGCAGACAGAAAAAAGAAGATGAGAACTAATTGAAAACGTCATTGATATCAAGAGCACACCACTGAGAAAGTTTATATGTTATATCTAGTTTTGTTTTTTTTTTAAGTGAAGTAAGAAAATCACCTGTTACTTTAAGGAGCAGGAGTAGAGATTATGAGAAAAGCAATTATGTTGTTCAATAGCAATATGGGAACAAGGAACAAAGAGCTGATCAGAGACAAATATAAAGATGGCTGAGAAATACTAAAGGCCTAACTGAAGACAGAGATAATACATTTTAATGGGTCAATCAGCATGGTATAATTCTTCTCCAGAAAGTAGTTCATAGTTTTAGTCCAAGGTTGGTTGTCAGAAGGGCAAAGGAAAAATAAAGAAAAATATGGGAAATGAAAAAGTTAGTTAGAAAGTAGTTGACATACTGAATTATAGAAGCTCTACTATATAAGAAAATAAGTGAAACTGGATAATGGGTGTAGGGATACACTATGTGAAAATGAAAATATCTATGAAATGAAAATTCTGATATGATCAAAGTGATAGAAATAAAGAAGTGAGAAATTTGCAAGTATAGGATAGTATGACCAGAAATAACTTCTCTCACACAGTTATTCTCTATCTCACAACCATGTTGTTTTTAGCACGTATTAAAACTTGGTATGTTCTTCTTTCTTGAGGACTGGGATCTTGTTTGTCTTATTTACTAAGCATATCCCCAACCACCTAGAGTGATTACTGACACAGCAAGAGTGTTCAATAATTACTTTTTAAATATCTGAATAATTACTGAAATTAAGATCTCATAGGTGCTATGAATCTTGGTATGGATGATGAATTGGATGAAAGGGTTTACAAAAGTAAAATGACTTCACCTGAGAGAATGATATGGGAAACACTGTAGGCAGAGTTGGATGGGGTATCTCATTTCTTCATGAAGAGTGTTTCAGACTGTGAATCAAAGTATGATTCTAGATCAAAAGAAATAACATTCTTCACCATGAGCTTTGGAAATTCATCAATCTCTTGCTTAAGGGCCTTAATTCATTGCTGGAAACCTCACCACTAAGTGAAAAGTTTTGAAAAATTACATATATATAGATACACAAATATATTCACACATAGAAAAAAATCAATTGACAATAGAATATGTTTATATAAGGAAAAAACAATTTGCAAAAGAATACGTATTTTACCTAAAAGTTATGCAACATAAATTTATTATTCTTAAGAAGGAAAAGATAGTAGTTGTGAAAAAAATATGAAATGCAGGCTTTTTTTAGATGGTGCATTATTTCACTGCACTATTTTCACATCGCCAACTTTTCACCCTCTCTGTGGCTCACGGTTATCCTGCACTCAAACCTCACTTAATACATTTACAGCAAAACAGAAAAGCCAATCAAACATAAGAGCACTTTGAAATTGTTCATGTGCACAAGAGATACAAGAGTAAACAAAAGATGCTATTTCTTCATCCCTTTTACTGGCATACATACAAAAGAAAAATATTTTGGGTTTATCCAGACATGGGACACAATTCAATTATTTTTTTCTATTATTTTTCTAGGAACTGTTTTGTCTAATAAATTATTGACTGTGTCTTTGCCTGAAATTAAAATGTCAAAGTATCACTTTTTATAGCATATTAATTTAGTGTGCCTTTAACTGAAAAGTCATCATACTGGAACAAAAGGAAATTTTGTTGAAAACATAGTAAAACATACTCAAGAGCTATTATGGTAAATAGCTGTTAACTGAACAGGCATTATGTTACTCAGGTCTGCTTCTCTCCTCTATTTTTAGCTCTCTATATTTTTCTGAAAGGGAAAACTGAGTCATAGACATTAATAAAATACCTGCAATGTTTTAAGGGAGTACAGATTTCAAAATACTGAGCTCTGAACACAGTTCACAGTAACTTTTTCTTAACAGGAACACACAAACATAATTACTAATTTAACAAGGCTGTTCAAACTGTAAAAGGAACAGTTTCATCACATGCTTATCATATCTGTAGACGTCAGAAGTGGAGAAGTCAAGGATTTCTTTGCTTTCACTAAGGACTCAGAAAGTAGTGAGAAAAGGCTCAAAGTTTTGTTTGAGGACTATTGCTAGCTAAGGTACAGTTACTTTTTGTAAGTTTATCTCCAGATTCAATGTGTTGCTTCCTGACCCCGCACTGTGGTATATGACATGCTTAGTCACAACGGCTGTGAGGCAAGAGGTCAGTTTCGCTTTATCAGTTTATTATCAAGAAGACCAATAGGACTAGATTAGAGATTTCACCCAGTTCAGCCTTAAGAAAGATGTGTACGATGTTGCTACAGACAGGACATAGTACAGTCACTGACCCATGAAATAAATATACTGCTTTTTTCTTGGGACCAGAATACTTTCAGCATCATTACAAAAGCATGAAATCTGCATGTCAAATTAATTTGTGCTCTCTTCACCTCACATTGATTAAGACAAATTAAGTTTCACACTCAGTACCTAGAGCAATTAATAAGTAGTAGTATCAAATTCCATGACTTTCCCCCACTATAATTCTTTAAACTCTTCTTTCCACAATGCCCCCTTAATAGAAGCCTATAGTAGTCATTTCAAACCAATCATGTGAAATGAA
This sequence comes from Balaenoptera ricei, assembly GCF_028023285.1. Taxonomy (NCBI): domain Eukaryota; kingdom Metazoa; phylum Chordata; class Mammalia; order Artiodactyla; family Balaenopteridae; genus Balaenoptera; species Balaenoptera ricei. Next base: position 117,383,088 of record NC_082640.1, on the reverse strand, counting down.
GGTGCTCACAGCATGTCTCAGATTTTCTCAGTGTTGGAAAATAGAGTTTGGAGACACATAAATTTTATAGCTAACTGGGTTTCAAAGATGGATCCAATACTTAGTTAAACAAGTGTGGTCTTAACCATCTTAAATATTCTATAAATTTGCATCAAGAAAACCCAGAGGCGTATCATCAATCCCTGGATTGTATTCATTTACTTTAAAAAAACAAGTAAATCAAAGCAAATCCTAATATGAACAAAATGTGAGGTTTTAAACTTACTCTACTTATAATATGTTTTCTCTTGCCTTGTAAGGGTGTTAATGAAGGAGGAATTTTGCTGAGAGTCTATATTTTAAGTGTTCTTACAGAAACTCCCTTTATGTTAGGGTTTCATAAACATAAATACATGGAGAGATACCATGAGAGACCTATCATAAAGCATATGTTAAATATCAAAGGGGAAATATATTTTATTAATACACAAATATGGTTTTCTATTTTATGATATTATTAAGAGAACCTGAGGATGATATGGTAATAAAAAGTCAAATTAAGCAGTTGTATAAAGTTATAAACAAAAATTGTTAAAACCTACATAAAACAAGACTGCAAATAAACACTCTTTAGCCTTGATATTTGGAAAGTATTTGCTAATTCATTCAGATAATATGTTCTTCTGTAAGCACAGAAATTCGTTTGTAGGAGAAGGTGTGTAAGGGATAGAGGAGAGCTGTTAGAAAGGATTCCCTCAAAATATCAAAGGTAAACTCCAAAAGTGGTCTCCAGTATATCCACATCATAATCATCACATTATTGATATTGTGGGATGCATATGACACTGTGTTCTGTGATTGTTCTGTCTTTCCATCTGGACACTAAACCGGAAACTAAACTCGAGGACCAAACCAATGTCTTTCATTTCCTTGTCTGATTATCTTTTTCCCCTCAATGCTTATAAAATGTTAAATCGCAAGAATTATCCTCTGCATTCAGTTATAAAACTATATGTTCATTTACATTATGCTTTGTTATGGACCAAATGTTTTTGTCCCCCCAAATTCATATGTTGCAGCCCTAACTTCCTGTTGTGATGGTATCTGGAGATGGATCCCTTGGGAGGTAATTAGGTTTAGATGAGGTCATGAAGGTAGGGACCCACTGTGGGATTAGTGTCCTTATAAGAAGAAAATTAAATATAATTAAGTTATTAAATATAAATTAAGAAAATATTTCTTTCTGCCATGTGAGGATACAGCTAGAACATGGTCATCTGTAAACAAGGAAGAAGACTCTCACCAGGAATTGAATATGTCAGCAGCCTGATCTTGGTTGGACTTCCCAGCCTCCAGAACTGTGTGAAATAAATGTCTATTGTTTTAGCCTCTCAGTCTATCTATGGTATTTCTTTTTACAGCAGCCTGAGCTAAGACATTTTTGATCCTTAAACATAAAAATCATTTTTTTAGTCATTGTGTATTCCTTCAAATGACATCCATTTCATGTATTTAACTATGCCTCCTTCTTCTACCCATGGGAATGGGATATGGAATATTCCTATTATCATGAAATGCTAATTCTGAAACTATATTCTATACCCTACTCTTACAGAAAAGACAAAATTAAAGTGTCAATTAAAGACACAATTTTAATATGTCAATTAAAAATTCCATAAAGTTTTCTGTCTCTTTCAGTTGAAGAACATAATAATCTACATGTAAGTTAGGATATTTTTAATAACTGAACTTTTTGGAAGACAGCAAAATATTTTTCCTAATTTATATTTAATAATTTATATTTAATTTTCTTAGCATGTTATATTCTTTATTTATATTTAAATTTTTATAACATTTCAGTATTAAAAGGACTCAACAATTATTATTGATGAACTTGCAAATTAGCTGGATCATTTCAGCTAAATGTAGTAATACTTCTGATACCTGGAACCAGTCTCTCTATGGATCTCTAAGCAATTTTCATAAATGTACAAATTAAGCACACTGTGATACTTTACATTCAATGTTCTATTATGGTCTCATTCAGTCTCTCTGGTTACTCATAGTACTCGGTAAGATGCAGGAACATTTAAACACTTACAGGACTATAATGTGTTGATGATACAAATGAAGATTATTCATTAAATTTCTAAGAGAAATGAGGGCTTCAAGACTAGACTTTTTTCCATCTTATATCTCTGGTATAATTCACAGTGATTGGTATATACTAGGTTCTTAATATATTTTCTAAATTGAGTAAGTAACAAAAGTACCAGACACTTTACAAGACATGAGGTATTAATAACTGAATACACTGAAGACTCAGTCCTCAAAGAAATTATAGTCTAAGAAAAGATCTCACAGATACTGTGATTAGTACACATAGTACCAATCACACTATTTAATAATGGGAATAAAATAGAAATCTATGCAATTTAGATAAACACAATCTATATTTTAAAGCACTAAAATTATGGGCCTAGAAAGTCCTACTGAAAGGTCAGAGCTATTGTTTATGAACTTTGAGTATTCATGCCTTCAATGCAGTTCTTAAACTGTACTCTTTAATCTGTGGAGTTGTCAGCAAGGGGGGTGGGAATTATATACAAGGTATCTTTAATAAGATTAAGAGTTGACTTTGCATCAGAAATAATGGAGGCCAGAAGGCAATGGGGTTATATATTCGAAGTGCTGAAAGAGGCTGTCAACCAAGAATTCTACATCCAGCTTCTGGACACAAAATTTTTGTATATTATTGGAATTAAGTTGACATTAAACTAAACTAGATTGTTTTAAATTAAGATGTTACTTGTAATCCCCAGGGCAAAAATTTTAAAAGATATCTCAAACACAGTAAAATAAACAACCAAGAAATGAATATAGTACCCAAGAAAAATACCTATTTTGCATAAAAGAAGGCAGTAATGACAGAATAGAGAACCAAAGAAGACATAAGGCATGTAGAAAACAAATTGCAAAACAGCAGATCTAAACTTTATCTCACCAGTAATTACATTAAATATAAGTGGGTTAAGCACTCCAATCCAAAGGCAGGAATAGGCTGAATGAAGTTTTTCTTTAAATGATCAAACTTTGTCCTGCCTATAAGAGATACACTTTATATACAAAGGCACAGACTGAAAATAAAAGAATGGAAAAATTTATACCATGCAAACAATAACCAAAAGAGAGCTGAAGTGGCTATATTAATATCAGATCCAATAAACTTTATGACAAAAATTGTTACTAGAAAAAAAGAAAAAACCTTTTACAATGAAAAAGGGGGCCAATCATTAAGAAGACATAACAATTATAAGCACATATGTACTTAGTAAGAGAGACCCCCAAAATGCATAAAGCAAAAACTGACATAAGTGAATGGATAGATAGATAATTCAACAATAATAGTTGGAAACTTCAACGCCCCACTTTGAATAATGGATAGCAAGACTAGGCATAAGATTAACAAGGAAATAGAAGACCTGAACAACACTATAAGCCAAGTAGACCTAATAGACATCTAAAAAACACTCCACCCAATGACAGAGGTAAACGTATTCTTAAGTGCACATTGAACATTCTCCAGTATAGACCATATGTTAGGCCATAAAGCAAGCCTTAATAAATGTAAAGTCATATTAATTATACAAAATTAAAGTGGTAGAAATCATGAAAAGTGTGTTTTCTTACCACAATGTAATAACATTAGTAATAACAGATGCAAACTAGAGAACTTCACAAATATGTGGAAATTAAACAATGCTCTATTAAATTTCCAGTGGGTTAAAGAAGAAAAAGAAAAATTAGAAAATACTTTGAGATATATGAAGATGAATATACAACATGCCAAAAATTAAGGAATTCAGTTAAAACTGTGCATGGAGAGAATTTATATTTATGAATACTTATTAATAAAAAAGAAAGAAATCTAATCAACTTAACTGTCCACATTAAGAAACTAGTAAAAAAGCAAATTAATCCCAAAGCAAGTACAAGGAAGGAAATAATAGAGATTATAGTGGAAATAAATAGAGAATAGAAAAAAAATAGAGAAAAATCAATGGAATCAAAAGTTGGGTCACTAATCTTTCATTAGACTGAACCAAGGAGAGAGAGAGAAAGAATGGGAGAGAGAAATCAAATCACTAAAATAAGTAATTAGAAAGGAGTTGTCACTACTCACTTTATACAGGTAAAAAGAATTATAAGAATACTGTGATCAACTATATGCCAACAAAGTAGAAAGGAAATTTTCCTAGAAACAGGCTACTAAAAGTGACTCAATATAAAATAAAAAACCTGAAAAAAACTGTAACAAGTAAAGATATTAAATTTGTAATTTAAAAACTTTCCACAGAGAAAAGCCTATGTCAAGATGGTTAACTGGTGAATCTTAAACATCTAAAGAAAAATCAACACCAATTCTTCATATAATCTTCCAAATAAAAGAATAGGAAGAAATATTTCCCAACTTATTCTATTAGGTCAATATGACCATACTAAAACCAGACAAAAAACATCACAAGAAAAAAAGCTAAACACCAATACTCCTGTGAACATACATGCAGAAATTCTCAATAAAATACTAGCAAACAAAATTCAGTAGCATATTAAACTAATTATAACATTGATAGCAAACAACACAGCTAACATCTTATGTAATGGTAAGAGTCTTTCCCTTCTAGAGAACAATTCAATAATCACCTCTCTCTCCATTCCTAATCAGTATTGTATGAGAAGTTCTAGCTATGGCAAAAAGACTATAAAAATAACTTTAAAATATGCAGTTTGAAAAGGAAGAAATAAAACAGTCTTTATTTCCGAACAACATGACTGTCTATGTAGAAAATTCCAAAGAATCTTCAAACAACTCTTGGAACTAAGTAATTATAGCAAGGTCCCAGGATACACTGTCCATATACAAAGCTCTATTGCTTTTATATATGCCAGCAATGAGTAATTGGAATTTGAAATTTAAAAAAAAATCAACCACAATATCATCCAAAGAAATGAAATACTTACGTGTAAACCTAAAAAGTATGCATGGTATCTGTATGCAGAAGAGTATACATAGCACATTGAGGAAAGAAATCAAGACGATCTAAATAAATGAGATAATCCATGTTCATGGATTAAATAACCCAATATTGATAAGTCAATTCTTCCAAACTTCATCTATACATTCAAAGCTATCCTTATCAAAATCTCAGTTGCATTTTTGTAAGAAATGGCAAATTGATCCTAATGTTTATATGGAAATTCAAGGGACCAGAATAGCCAAAATCATCTTAAAGAAGAACAAAATTGGAGGACTCAATCTATCTGATTTTAAAACTTACTACAAAGGTAGAGTGATCAAGAGAGTATGGTACATATATAAAGGAACATATGAGTGGTAAATACAGAAAGGGTAACATATAAATTAATTTATGGTTAACTGATTTTTGACATAGGTGCTGAGACAATCCAATAGGGGAAAGAATAGTCTTTTGAACTACTGAATTGTACAAAGACAACTGCATACCAACATGCAAAAGAATGAAACTGGACCACCTACCTCACACCATATAAAGTATTAACTACAAATGGATCACAGGCCTAAATGAAAAAGCTAAAACTATAAAACTCTTAGAAGAAACCACAGGCATCTTTGTGATTTTGGATTAGACAATGGTTTCTTACAGATGATACCAAAAGCACAAGTAACAAAGAAAATGTAAGTAAACTGGATTTAATCAAAATGAAATTTCTTTCCTGATTCAAAGGACACCATCAAGAATGTGATATGAAATTTATATCCAGAATATAAAAAGAACTCTTAGAACTCAACAATACAAAGACAACCCAATTAAAAAACAGGCAAAGGTTTTGAACAGATGTTCTTTCAAAAAAGATAGACAAATGGCCAATAACTGCATAAGAGATGCTAATATGACTAGTCATTAGGGGATTGCAAATGAAATCCACACTGAGATACCCACTAAGATGGTTAAAATAAAAAAGACAGGCAATAACAAGCGTAAACAAGAATGTGGAGAAATTACAAACTTCATATGTCGATGATGGGAATGTAAAATGGTGCAGCCACTTTGGAAAATGTTTTGGCATTTCCTCAAAATGTTAGACATAAAGTTACCATATAAACCAGCAATTTCACTCCCAGGTATATACCCAAGATAAATGAAAAAAATATGTACATTAAAAACCATGTACATGACTGTTCATAGAGGCATTGTTTATAATGATCCAAAAGTGGAAACAACCTAAGTCCATCAACTAATGAATGGGGTAAACAAAATGTGGTGTACTCATACAATATTATTCTGCCACAAAATGGAATGAAGTACTGATACATGCTACTGTATAGGTGGACCTTGAAAACATCCTAAGTAAAATAAGCCAGTCACAACAGAACACATACTGTATGATTCAATTTATATGAAATTTCCAGAATAGTAAAATCCATAGAGACAGTAAGTAGATTTGTGGTCAAAGGCTTGGGAGACAGAAAGTGAGTAATGGATATGCGGTTTCTTTTGGGGGTGGTAAAAAAATGTTTTAAAATTCGATAGCAGTGATCATTGCAAAACTCTAAATATACTAAAAGCCAATGAGTTATATACTTTGAAAGGGTAAATTTCATGATATGTGAATTCTAGCTAGCTAGCTAGCTAGCTAGCTACCTACTTAAAAGAATTAGGGAAGATGAGAGGAAGGCAGCTACAGTCCTCTTATATTTGAGGTTAGATCCTCTTATAATTGCTTCAGTCTCAAAAACTACAAAACAGCCACTACCATCTTCATTTCCTGGTCATGTACAGCCAACACATTGCACATTTATAACAAAGTACAGACACTATTTGCTATGTCTGAAGAATGTGATGTCAAAAAAATTAACATAAGTTAACAATGTATAAGTCAAAAGCAACTTTTGAATAAGAAGTGTAGCTGAAGAACTTAATTACATCAGGATACCAGATGATCCTGTCACCTCCCTGGTTTGATCCACCCAGGAGAATAGGAAGCCAAAAACAAGAAAAGAAAACTGGGAACACTTACCTGCATGCTCCAACCTTGGCTGATGACTTTAAACATGTCTTCCCAGCATCAGAGCTTCTAAAGGAAGGAGGAGGATTTCTGGAGAGGGGACAAGGAGAATATGTGCTTTGTTAAGGACACAAAAGTAACCTCCAGAGCAAGAATCAATAAAAACAGAACAAATGAGACAGGAGAATCAAAGGTGAAATGAAGATTTCTTAACTGTTTTCATTTGCAATTGCCTTTTCGGATAATCTACAACCAGAGTGATTGCTTTCTCTATCATGCAGCTTACGGTGAATTGAAGACCATTATCTTACAGTGTTATATGTGTATAAATAAAATACCTAAATTGTTTCCCAATCAAATTGATCTGAATAACCTGTGAAGTTATTGTAACACAGATTCCATAACCACATCCAAAATTTACTAAATCAGAATATCCAGAGATGACAACTAGTTGATAATGATGAAAATAATAACATCAACAATAAGAAGAAGAAGAAGAAACTTTGAGTATGATTTCTGTGATCAGCCAGGTTTGAAAATCACCAGGCACCATTACGAAAGATAAAACACACACAAATCATAAAGTGCATATATCTTAAAAAATGTAACTTGAATTCTGAAATGTGTAAATTAAGGGTATAGAGAGAAGTAGTTTCTGTAATATATGGCCAGTTGGCAGCAATACTGCATAAGAACCTAAGTTTATTAAAATAGTCTTCCACTGGCTGGGTTCATTGCTTCCCTTTTTATTCAGTTCACACAGACAGTCCATGAAATTTAAGACAATGTTACACAGTATGGTAGTTTCTTGCATTAGTTTTCAAATCTCTTTAAAACCAAGGACCAATAAAAAATTTCACCTTTGTACATGACAAATATTAGAAAAAGCTTAAAATAAATAATTTTTAAATCTCTATTTCACTAGATTAGTTTTCCTATTGCTGCATAACAAATTAGCATAAATTTAGCAGCTTAAAAGACATAAATGTATTATCCCACAGTGTCTGTGAGTCAGGAATCTAGGCGTATCTTAACTGGGTCCTCTGGAAGAATGCTGTTAATGTAATGAGCAAGGCTGTGTTCTCATGTGGAGAACAGACTAGGGAAAATTCAGCTTCCAGAGTCACTTGAATTGATAGAGGACTTCATTTTTTTGTGATTATAGACTAAGGGAACTGACTTCTTGCTCCCTGTTGGTTGGAAGGTGCCTTCAGCTCCTAGAGGCCTCCCTCAGTTCCTTGTGAACTGGGCCTCCCAAAATGGTTATTTACTTCTTCAAAAGCAGCAAGGGAGTCTTACATAACATAATCATGGGAGTGACATCTCATTACCTTTCCCATATTTTATTGCTTAAAAGAAAGCCACAGGATGAGTTATGACTCAGTTTTTCTGGATCTAGTTGACATAACAGAGATTATATTTTGGAAGGAAAGAAAATATTTATTGAGACAATTTTGTACTCTGCTAGGCACTATATTTGCATATAGTATTTCTTATGGCATTCCTATAAAATAGGTACTACCAGCACTATTTTCTGATAACGACTCAGTTATTTTCCTTATGTGACACAAGTAGCAACTGTTAGAGCATGAATTTTAACCAAAGACTTCCTCTAATCAAAGCTTTTCTCTTTCCATTCTACTACATTATTATATCGGCAGGCTAGAGGCTATAAAATGGTTTTATTTGCTCATCACTTTGAATAAGATGGTATATGTTAAAAGGGCAGAAGTGAAAAGAAAGGGATGTGAAGACAATAGAAGCATTATTAAATCAAGATACAAATCAAAATCTTATGTAATCAAAGTCTTACATAAGATTTCACAATGAATAGTTAACTCTCTTTGTACTATTTTTAATTACTTAATTGCAAATATACTGTTTTGATACTGAAGACATTCCTTAGAAATGAGCCTTGTGGATTATGTAGCTCAATTTCTAAATCTGGGTTTTCTAAGGAACAGCTAAGAATTTACAGCTTTCTCCAAATGGACCTTTCTTTGACAGTTAAACAGTAATAAAATCAACTTAGAAGTTTCAATTTTTTTTCATAATTGGCAACAGTAATTTCTACATTTTAGATTAATTGCTAAGAATTTTCATTTCCCATAGGTGGCAGCATAAACTTCAATAGAATATTCACTATTAGCAATAGTTCAGATCTTCTGTCATAATGGCAGCAAAGTACTATTTTGAGGGTTTTCTGATTCCATTGAGTCCATTTTTTTAATCTATTTAAATGCTTAAAGAAGGAAATGAGTAATTTATTTTGTTAAAGTACAATAGTAAGTAAAATTTTAATTCTGTGTCATTTTTTGAGAAAGCTTTAGCCTTACCATTTAACAATGAATAAATGAAAATAAAAAACTAGGATTAAAATAAGGAATTAATAATTGTTTTAATTGGTATGTTTGGGTGGTCAATATACTACTGTCAGAATTGGTAACATAAGGTAATACTATAATGATAAATGAATTCTCTTATACAAAGAGGAGAGTTCCATACATGATATGTACAAGAATGCATGTATGTGTAATATTGTATGCAATATTTTCTGATTGAATTAGCTTCCTCAAACCCTATATATTTTAAAAGTTTGTTCATTTCTTTGAATTATCAAAGCAGTCAGAGAAAGGGTTCACATTTGCATTTTAAGGAATGCCAAAGATTCAATCAACTGTAAGCTGATTTTTACATATCCTTTGAAACAGTGGGAAAATTTTCACTATCCCAAGTATAACATTTAAATTCAACTTAAATTATAAAAAAAGAAAAAAAGACTTCAGTTGCAGTTAACCTGAGGTTAATATTCAATTGCAAAGATGTTTTACCTTAAAATATCTCTGAATTTGTTTCCAATTTTTTTATTTTTTATTTTTTTCGGTAGATCTCCTTTCTTCTACCTTTTGTATTACATTAGCTCTTGAGAAGCCACTGTATTCTGGAGAAATGGCATATTTCAGAGAAAGCAACCTGTATTTTAAGACGGGGCTATCTGAACATATTTGCCTACCTTTAGTATTCTGCTTTATGTTTTAAAGGCATGGTAGAAGTTCAACACTCAAATATCTGCCTTTTATAACCTATATCCTAGGATATGTTCCAAAACAATGAGGTATATTGTTGACAAAGAATTAAATGTAATAATCAGGCAATTAACCAAGAGTATTTGCAGCACTACATAAAAAGACAAATTAAGAAGACTACCATGGTATCCAGAAGCCATCTGTTAACCAATGTCAAATTGATGATAAAGAAAATTGAGTTCCCTTCGCAGTTAGTTTTTCTCCAGCTGCATGCAGCTATAAAAGAGCCATCAAAGAAAAATCTGTATTTGTTGTTAATTCAGAAATGCAGTAGAAAGGCACTGAGAAATGCCTCTAGTGACAACTTTTTATTCTGAAAGTTGATGCTAGGATTCTCGGGAAAGTTATACATTGGACCTTGGAGCAGCATTTAAGACCATCCTGATAGGGTGAAAAGAAGATTATCAGTACAATTCTCATATGTGTATGCAAACACACAAATACAATAAAAATATGTTTAAAGCATGAAATGAGTGAATCACTTCTAGAGTAATCAACCGTAAAGGTTACTTGATAATTTATATATGCACCCCACTCATTATTGCACATATCCTAATGTGAACCTCACTTTAAGGAAAGCCTCATGATAGAGCAGTACTAGAAAATAATCATGATAAATTTGGATTATTACTCAGCCCTGATAAAGACTAATGTGAAGGACATAAATAAGGTGCCCTCAGAATAATTATAATACTAATGCTCAATGGAAACTTGAAGAAGTTAACATAATGCCTTGAAAGAGGTTGGGATCTGGAGTCAGGCAAAAGTGATTCTTCAAATTCACACTTCACCCCTTATTAGTTATATGACCTCGGGCATATTATTTAATCTGTTCTAGTGTGTGTATAAAAATGAGAATGATAATAACCTTGCAGCGATGTTGAAAGGATAAAATGAATTAATGTGTGTCAAAACTTATTTCTGTCAAATAAGCATTAAATGTCTTATCAATGGATTATTGAAGCAATACTAATTGCTAAGGACTTTAAGCTTATTGTGGAAAGGTCACTGGGCTGAAGATCAGGAAATTTAACTAATTCTTCCAGCTGTGCCATAAATTAGCTGTGTGACCCTGTACAAATCATTTAAGTTCTCTGGACCACAGTTTACACTTTCTTAAATTGAGGTTGGGATAGGCATGGAATTAAAATGCCCCTATTAATTCTAAAATCCTATAATTCCAAGTACTTGAGTTGGATTTCAAAAATAAATGCAGAATATAAAATCACAAATTTGTAGAGCATTCAAATCATTACAATCATTTGCATGTGTGTTTATTACTGATTTTCTTTTAAAAGAAAAATAGTGGGAAAAGTCAGCTTTTATAGTCCACTTAAGATTTAAATTTCTTACATACGTTTTTATTAAAATGCATTTAATTTCAAGTAAACATGTGTTTAAATGAGTCACTAAAGCTGGCTAATTGAACCAGATTAACCCAGAATTGTACTTGACTTTTCTTGTACTAGAAGCTTGGAATTTTCAAGTTGAAGAAGAGAAAAAATAACTACTTATTCATTCTCCATTTTATGGTTGAAGAAATAAAACAAATAAGAGACAGATAACTTTAAGTGAGAGCAACGTGGTTCTAGAACCTAAGTCTATTGACTCCTAGACAATCTTTTTTCCACATATTTCACTATTTTTACTTTTATTTTTAACAACCTTGAAAATGCGTTCTCTCTCAGCCACTTTCTCTGTTCCCAATACCATATCTGACACTGTTAACTTTGACTGAAATTACCCCATTTAGTTTACTAGTGCAGTGTTGAACAAGCATCTCACATTGGATGATATCAAAATGCAAATATGTTTGGTCTCCCACTACCAGTTTAAAATGCATGTAGAGAGAGAGACTTCCCTTCTACCACTGTATGAAAATTCGGTAACCCTCATCATTTTTTAATTCATGCCTCAGTCTCAGACATTCAACATTTCAGGTTATAGTACAGTTTCAACTCAGAAATATTAAGTGTTACTTCAAAACAGTAATCAATATTTGCATCTTCATTGAAATATAAGACTCTTCTCCTTTTAGGTGTGGTTTGCTTCTGCTTCCATTAATTAGCTGCTGTACTGAACTTAAAAGATCAGTGAATTTAGAAGGAACTTCTAAAAAGCTAAAGAGCAGAATTATTTCTATTTGGCATTAGTTACTGCTAATGCAGTTGCAAGTTTAAACTAAGTTTAAATTATAGAAAAAACATGAAGACACAGTAGTATTTTGCATATAGAAAACAAATAAAGAGAAACAATTAAAGTATGTTACCAAACCTGGTTGGTTTCGCTCCGTGCACAGCAAGCCGAAACAGTGAGACACCGAGGTTTGCAGCAAACAGAGAGTTTCTCCGCAAGGCCAAGGAGACTGGAGAACTACTGTCAAATTTGCCTCCCTAAAGGTAAGGAGCTCAGGGTATTTATGGATAACAAATAAAGAAGCAGGGTGGTCTGAGGCGTGGGGAAAGGTGCAGTAATCGGTCTGCACACAGACATAACCAAGCTACAGGCCTCCGCGCGTTCTAAAGGTCACTGAGCATGCCCAGTTGTAAGGTCAGTGGTTCTATCTAGTCTTAACCAACTCGGCTTCAACTAGACACAGCTGACTCCAAGTTTCTGGAAAACAACTCGGGCAAACGTCTTATTGTTTACGCTACTTGCCTCTTGGAGCACAGGCAAGTCTTAAAATGACCTTGATTAGTGAAAGGCAGATGAAATGGATTCGACTAATTATTATGCAGGGTTTCAAGTAAAACACTGATCTTTGACAAAGGAGGAAACACAGTACAACAGAGAAAATACCGTCTTTTTAACTAATGGTGCTAGAACAAGTAGATATCCACATGCCTAAAGATGAATCCAGACACAGACTTTACACCTTTCACAACATAGATCTAAATGTAAAACACAAAACTATAAATCTCCTAGAAGATAAAGTAGGAGAAAATGGGTTTAGTGATGACATTTCAGATACATCTAAAGCATGATCAGTAAAATAAATAATGGAGAAGTTGGACTTAATTAAAATAAAAATCTTCTGTTCTGTGAGAGACACTATGAAGTAAATGAGAAGATAAGCCACAGACTGGGAGAAAATATTTGCAAAAAATAAATTTGATACAGGACTGTTATTCTAAACATACAAAGAACTCTTAAAACTCAACCTTTAGAAAACAATCTGATTAAAAAATGGGTCAAAGACCTTAACAGACATCTTACCAAAGAAGACACACAAATGACAAGTATATGAAAATATGTTCAACATCATACGTCATCAGAGAAATGCAAGTTAAAACAACAGTGAGATACCACCACACACCTTTTAGGATGACAAAAATCCAAAACACTAACAACACCAATTGCAGGAGAGGATATAGTGCAACAGGAAATCTCATTCACTGATGGTGAGAATGCATATTGTGGAGTCATTTTGAGAAGACAGTTTGGCAGTTTCTTGCAAAACTAGACATACACTTACTATACGATCCAGCAATCACACCCCTTGGTATTTATGCAAATGAGTTGAAAAATTACATCCACACAGTAATCTGCACATAGATGTTTATGTTAGCTTTATTCATCATTGCCAAAATCTGGAAGTAACCAAAATGTCCTTCAGTAGGCGAATGGATAAACTATGGTATATTTAGACGATGGAATAATATTTAGTGCTAAAAATAAATGAGCTATCAAGCCATAAAAATACATGGAGAAATCTTAAATGCATATTACTCCATGAAAGAAGCCAATCTGAAAAGGCTACATACTGTATGATTCCAAAAATATGACATCTTGAAAAGGCAAAACTATGGAGACAGTAAAAGGATCAGTAGTTGCCAGGAATTAGGGGAGAGGGAGGGATAAATAGGCGGAACACATAGAATTTTTAGAAAGAGAAACTGTTTTGTATGATACTTTAACAGTGGATACATGTAATTATACATTTGTTAATACTCATAGAATGTACAACCCCAAGAGTGAACTCTAATATAAACTACGGACTTAGGACAACAATGATTTGTCAATGTAGTTCATCAGTTGTAACAAGTGTACCACTTTGGTGGAGAATAGCGATAGTGGGGAAGTGGGGGGGGGGGGGTTGGAGGGGCCAGAAAGTGTGTAGGAACTCTCTGTACTTTCCACTCAATTTTGATGTAAATAGAAAACTGCTCTAAAAATTAAAGTCTATTTTTAAACGATAAAGCAGAAGAATCTAACTTGATACATTTTAAAAAAGTGATTTCACAGAGGAATTGAAATTTTTGTAAGGTAATCACATAAACAGCTTTGGGCATATTCAGTTGGAGGTGAGAGTAAGTTTTTAATTAATTTTTAAAATAGATGCATATCCTATTGCAAAATGAATTACACTACAAAAGGGAGGGAGAACAAAAACAAAGATAAGGAACTGATTGTAATTCATGTAAGGCTATCAATCTCAGGTCTGTTTTAAACAACCTCTAAAGATAAATGATCACTAACCAAAATATACACAATTACATCAAGATCACTCAAATGTGGTTTTTTACAAAATATGAACCAAAATATATCTACTTCACATTCATAAGCTAAATTAGATATGACTATATCATAATTACTAAGCAAAATATATTGTATAGAAAAAAGAGTGTGAAGGTACCATAAATGGTTAGATGCAAAATGTGTTATTAAAGCTGGGAAGATTCAACCTTAGGATGTCAACTCTCAGACTAGCTTTAATAAACCATATTTATCCTTTAGAAGCCAATGTAATGGTCAATTAGTAAAGTATTGCAAGGTAGAATATGTATATACCATTGAAACTTTAACAACATGGGTTTGAATGGCATGAATCCACTTGTATGTGGATTTTTTTCAATAGTAAACACTAGAGTACTACACAATCAGCAGTTGGTTGCATCCTTAGATGTGAAACTGTACATAAGGAGTGACCATGGATATGGAGAGCTAACTACGTTATACTTGAACTTTCAATGCACAAGTCAGTGTCTCTAACCCCTGCATTGTTCAAGGGTCAACAGTACTTCCATGCGTATCAGTATATGCCTCTATAATAGGATTTATCACCATATAGTCAAACACTTTATTTAAATATACATATATCCTCCTGTGGAAGAATATGGCACAGTGGCTGTCATACAGTCAACTCTCAAATACATGAATATATTGAGCTATAGGAGAGAGTAAGGATAAGTATACTGTTTTCTAAATGTATTCCCTGAGCCGGTCACTTCATACTTTGAAAATATTATTCTGCTTAATTCCATTATTTATGACATAAGTCTTACTATCAATCATTTCCTTTGACCACACAATTCATAAATGGCACCAACAAGTTAAATTCAGGTATGTATATATATATATATATCCAAAGCATTTGAACTTTCATTATACCACATACCTGGGAATTATATAGTTTCACTAACTCTTCTTACCTGTATGGAACTTGAGAATAAGAAATAGCAAGTGGCATGACCTGGGTAACAGGCAGACCTTAATTTAGTGTTCATTTGGCACAAAGAAAGAAAGAATTAGAGTTCAGTCTTTATTCTTTTTGTGTTCTGTATATATTAAAGAATCCTAACTAATAATATCTGGCTAAGCAAATGGCTGCAAACCTCTAAGACATTTGAGGTTAACAGTCAGTAGGAAACGGAAAAAAATGACCAGTGTGCCAAAGAGCCTCCAGTAAACAACTGAAATAAGTTGCTATGACAAGATTTAGGAAAAAATGTTCCTTGGGAATTCTAGAAGCCAAAAAAGACTGTAGCCTTGATGTTACTCATAGGCAAACAGTGAGATTATTATTCCATTGTCCTTCAAGGTATTTACTGCATAGGTCATCCCTGTCTGAGGTAGGTACTGATGATGTGTGCTATAAACACAAACTGGTCACTCTGACATGGGAAGTGAACAAGTTTAAGGGACAATGTTCTGTTTGTTGGTTTATTACAGAGAATGAAGAGATCCTGATACCATAGACCAGATTATACATGAAAGGCTAAAAAGAATATTCTTATTAAAAAAAAGAAAAAGAAAAAGAAAGTTACAGATTTTACATAATCTTGGGCCTTATTTGCTCCTTAGCAGACATGATTGAGAAATTTTTACATACTTAAAATAAACATTGAAGAGTTTCAAACCAATGCCCAACCATGGTTATTTTAATAAGTGAAATTAACCAATAATAGCCAGACTTGAAATTACTTGCAGATTAAGATACAGACAAGGAAATATTGCCACCATAAAAAGGAAGAAATGGGGCTGAAGCTCAACCATCTGGTACCTAATGTGATTCCTGTATCTGTGCAGGAAGAGAAAATTGAAGCATGTTTAGGTGTGGCTATCAATGGAGACCAAGAATTTGTCATAAATCAAAGACAGCATGATGACTGGGTACATCTAGAACAGTGCCCCCAAATGGGGTCTCTACATTTTGCTCTCTTCTCATGTAATTTCTGCTTTGGCAACTAAGATATGTGCATAAAATCAGGGCACCAATCTTGCCAGGCTGTAGCTAGCCATTTCAAACTGGAGTTTACAATAAAAATCTGTTAAGTTATTGACAAACAGAAACACAAGTCATAGAAAAAAGAAATAAAAGTAGCTCTACACAACCAGTACCAGGTTCAGGCCCATCTTAGGGAGAATCTAAAACTTATGAAGTCACATCATGTCATCCAAGGCACAAAATCAGAAGCTGGAATGAGTTTTTATGTTACAGAATAAGTCAACAAGTATTTAAAAAGTCAGGAAAACAAAAGGCCTATCTTAGCATTTTTTCAGTACAAGAAAAAGAAAGGATCAAGTTACTGAATCGTCTCCAAATGAACATTACACTCAAAAGAGCAAAACAAAATGAAAAACAGACAATTCCAAGATAAAGAAGAACATAGTAAAAGATCACCTTGGTGCTTAGTTTATAGATCTATGCCATGGTTACTTATATAACAGAACTGAAAAAGAAAAAAAAGTGGTATCATTGCAGAATCATCGAGAATCATTCTTCACTATATTTTGGGCCTAATGCAAAATAGAAAATGTACAAAACAGACAAACATTACCCTAGCAGTTTAAGTTCTTTTTAGTTTAATCATTTTTATCTATATATAATACATGTAAATTTCTCCCAATGGGAAGAATTTTTTTTAAAGTGATGGGAAGATTCAAGGGCATGCCTTTTGTCACAATATATATTTAAAAAAATATCTTTTTCTTTCTCTGCAGATAGTGAGTTCCTATTTACAGAAATGGCCAAGAAAAAAATATCTGAGATTTCAGAGACAGTTTGCAGTATCTGAGAGGTTGGAGTAGATGAACTCTAAGGTACTTTCCAAATTTTACTACCACCACTGCTAAGAAATGTCATTGTCATTGTCATCCTTAGTATCATAAGGAAGCATGATACTTATTATACGCCATGCCCATGTTCAATATTAATTTTTATAAATTTAGGCAGAAAACTCAAATGGAATGCTTTGTTCCAGTCTCAGAATAGGCTCTCTAGCATAAGGTAATTTTGAATGCTTCAATTCTCTTGCTTCTTTTATTCTTGTCTAATTACATATCTGTTAAGCAAATAAATCTAGGTTTAAAGTGAATATAAATGATGGCACAATGATGATGCAGTCATATCACCCTTAATGTTTATTCTTGATAACTTGAGATTTTTAGGGTATCACATGGTTTAGCAAGCCATATGTTTGTCATCTATTTTAATTAATAAAGTGATATATAGGAATCTTTTATAAGAAAGAGCAAACGTTGTAAAAGAGTATCTCCTTTTAATCTCTCCCCAGCTACCCAAAGAAGCACCAATAATATCAGCACCTACACAATAATTGCATCCCTTGCAAATGAAGGGTTATAGTATTATGGTAGGAGGAGACTGAATTAGGAGAAGATTGGAGAAATTTGGCTTATAAAAACTGCAAATAATTTCTTTCTGAGATAGGTTTAAATGGGAACCCACATGACCAAGAGATTTTTTTAATATTCTGCCTGACAAGCAGTCTCCTTATTTTTGAATAAAAAACCACAGTCAAGACATTTGGTTACTATTACATAAATCCTTTTATAAAGTATAAATATTAGTGTGTTATAAAATTATTTTCTTAAATGTAAAAGATACACAAAAAGCACTTAATAAATATTTTTGAAAGAACAGATGAGATTGCTTCTTAGTTGTTCACTAAAAGAGCATACATAATAAGTTGCAGACTCTCCTAACCAACTCTCAAAACTAGTGGACAAATACACAGATATAGGAAACAATAAACTGTTTAACATACCTATACCAATTGAAATGTGCAGAATCCTGGAAGTAGATTGTAATATCCAGTGGAAGTGGTCTGTAATTTCCAGTTTTAGAAATATGAACAAGGAACAAAACATTAAAAAGGGAAAATTTATTATTTGTCAATGTGAACAATAATCAAGAGACTAAATAGGCAAAATAAGACATAGGTTGATAAATATGAAGCCGTAAGTACAGGCCTTGGCCATTACACCAGAATTAATTCTCAAAATAAAATTTAAAAGAGATTATACCTTCAGAAATTACCAACGGTTTCTTTTAATACATGTTTAGCTGTAAGTTTCTATACAATACGTTGATTGGAATTCCGTGTGCTCTTCATTGTATTAAAACTGCAGGCAAAAGTTTGTCTAAGCCTCCAGATGTCACACTTTGATGCCTTAGAGTGAGGATTATTTCAAGAGATGGTGGGTCGAAAAATAGAAATAGACATCAGCAGAAGAATCTAGGCTAATATTGAATCAAGAAGACAGCAAGCAGCTAACTTAAGGAAAATGAAAAAATGAGGGATTTAAAAGAAACTGAATACAATTAAACTAAAACAAAAACAAAAACAGAAACCTCACAATTTCATGACAAACAATAGCACTATTTTGTGTTCACCCAGCCCATTTTATATATACCAAATGTCTTGGTAGAAATTATTGCATTAATCCACATAACAATAGGTCTCTGATATGGATTAGAAACCGATGGTATTATTCCTGCTTAATAGTTGCTAAAAGTTGCAATTTCAAAAGCAGTTCAGTGACTTTCTGAGTAAAATCAGAATCCAACCACAAATTTTAATTTCCTGATCTATTTCCTAGCTTGTATTACCAATAGGAAAGGTTTTAAATGTCTTTCCCTATTCAATTGACTTAACATTTCACTATTTGCTAGTCAGTTTGGTTTTTTTAAACAACAACAAAAAAACTTCCAGTGAAAACCATTACTTCTCTTTAACTTCTGAGGACTTCAGAGTAAACAACATTACAGAAGAGACATAAGCAAGGATGCTATTATCATAGGCTAGGAACACCCAGACAACAAAAGGCATTATTACCTGTCAGCTCTTTTGAAAGGAAAATATGTAATATATGTCTAAACATCAAGCTGATGGAATAATATATACTGACCTGTGACAACGATTTAAAATATTCCCCCCAACACCACCTTTCATATTAGATCTTCATTGAAAGAGAACACTAGCATAAATCACCCGATTACAATAAATGTCAGTGAATTCCTCTCACCTCAAGACAGTAAGGCAGTGTCACTTTACTTCACTGTGGCCATCACAGGCACACCCAAGGTAGCCACGTCTCAGAGTCATGTTGTAAAACTAAATAAAAAATAAATAACACAACTTGCATAATGACTGATGGCCTCAGGGTAGCTCCATGATAGAAAGATGATAGATAGATGATAGATAGATAGATAGATAGATAGATAGATGATAGATATAGATGATAGAGATAGATTTAAAAAAGTGAATGTCTTCTTTTGATTATGTTGAGTAATTGATGCTCATTAGACAAAAAACTATGATTTTTATTATTTGTTTTTTCAGCATCAGCAGAAGGAAAACAGGACAATCTTAGCAGGGTAAGAGCAGCCTATGTGTTAAGGATTCCTGAGTCTGCAAAGGACAATGCTTTCCAGTAATTATTAGCACAGAGAAGATGCTCTTACTGTTCCCAAACTTTATAACACACTGTTAGTCATCATGCTTCAAGTGAAAACATTCTGGAACAATCTTAAACTATCTGGCTTCTAAGCCATCCAGCCTGTCAACATCTGAAAATCAATGTTATCAGTATCTCTTCTAGTGGGAGGATTACTTTAACAGGAGTATCTCCACAGTCATCCTTGGCACACCTGGTCACAGGAACGCATGATTTACACAGCTGCACAGTCGGGGTTTGTGTTGAAAGAGATTTTAGCAGATGAGGCATAAAATTTGAAAATATGCAGCCAGGGAGATGGGTAGTATGAAACCCTCTGTTCTGCAAACATTAGTCTTCTTCAGATTTTGTTCATAAGTCTCTCCAGCTAAATAGAGAGGTGACAAAGTTCTGAAAGAGTATATGAGGATGCTGAAAAATATAGATTAGCTATCACAAGTTGGCACAAATGCTCAGCATTTAGATGTTTAATTATATGTAACAGAATTGAATAAACACACCGGTCAGGATAATATCGGAAAACAAAAGACATGAATATGAATGTTGGCGCATAAAAACATGTTAGGGACAAATTTAGAAAAGATTACACAAAGGTATCTATGCCTATCTTAGTTGGCAGGTAAAGTGGGAGTTAGAAATGTAGGGGAGATCATGCAGGAGATTAACCTGGCTGTGCTTGTCTTTCGACCTGAGGTGTTGTGCAAATTTGCTCTATTAAAAAAAAAGGGGGGGGGGACTTCCCTGGTGGCACAGGGGTTAAGAATCCACCTGCCAATGCAGGGGACACAAGTTCAAGCCCTGGTCCAGGAAGATCCCACATGCCGTGGAGCAACTAAGCCTGTGCGCCACGACTACTGTGCCCGTGCTCTAGAGCCCGTGAGCCACAACTATTGAGCCCGCATCCCACAACTACTGAAGCCCGCGTGCCTAGAGCCTGTGCTCTGCAACAAGAGAAGCCACTGCAATGAGAAGCCCGCACACCACAACGAAGAGTAGCCCCCGCTAGCCGCAACTAGAGAAAGCACGCACGCAGCAAGGAAGACCCAACGCAGCCAAAAATAAATAAATAAATTTATTTTTAAAAAGGGGGCTAGCAATCATGAATTTGTTAATGTACCTTCTTCTGTGCATGGCTTAAATCAGCACTATTGTACCCAGTTAAATCTCAATTACTGAATAATAATTTGATTGTACTATATCCTTGAAGAGAGTATCAATCCATAAAAAAAAAATCTTAGGATGATACCATGAACCAGTTTTCCTTTCTAAATAATATTATTTAGTTAATAAAAGCACTTTTTTTATTGTAATATTTTTAGTGGAAAATATTATGGAACGTTAATATATTGAAATGTCGTTTTACCAACTCAGTGCTAATAATATGTTATATACGTTATGTACTGTACACGTTAATAAAATAAAATGGTGAAATTTGAATCAACTCAGCCTAGACGCCAATTACTCCAAGAAGCCTTCCAACATGTTCCAACTTTAAGTAATAATTCACTTTTCTGGGGTCTCAGAGCAATTTAGTCATACCTGTTTTATGAAAAAAATTGTCTTTCAGCAGTTCCATACATGTAACATGTACTTTATCTCTTCTGTTCCTCTAGAAAGTTTTAAAGACTGGAGCTTTAACTGATTTATTTTTTAAATGGCTTATATTTTATTTAACAAGCAGTATTTTTAAATGGATGAATGGTGCAGTAGTATTAAGGTATTAGGATAACTGTCAGGGCTATGATTCTCTTCTGGAGTACCATATTAGCTTCTTTCAAGGTTGTTGACAGAATTCAGCTTCTTGTGGTTGTAGAACTGAAGTCCCTGTTTTCTTGACACATTACTCTCTTCAAATTCAAGCAAAGGAGCATTGAATTCTTTTCGTGCTTTGAATTTCTCTAAATTCCCTTTCTGCCTTGTCTTGTGATTTTAAGGGATCATATTGGGCCCCTGCTGCTGGATAATCCTGGATAATCTTCCTGTTTTAAATTCAACTGATTAGGAAATTTAACTACATCTACAAAGTTCTTTTTGACATGATATATTCACATATTCACAGTCTGGTGATTGGGGTGTAGAATCTTATTGGGAGCCAAACTCACCTGCCATATGCATCTTGCCTGAAATTTCATCATCTGTTATATATTTATTTGAATACATAAGTAGACTTTTATTAGATTATTATTCCTAAACATGACAATATAGTCATTATTCACATTCATATTTTAGTGTGAGTTAAGTAAGAATATTAACTTTTAAAAACTGAAATTTGCCCTAAGGAATAAGAACTGTAGACATGAAAAGGAAAATATAGGATGAAAGTGTGATTTTATAGCATGGAGAGGTATTTCCCAGAGGAAAGCTAAAGAGTGGAATACTGAAATGTGGCATTCTTGAAAGTGATTCTAGAAAGTAGAAGAATGAGTGGGACAGAGACAATAAAGAACCATAAAGCAGTTTTCCTATGGGATGTGAATGATAGTAATGAGCTAAGTAAGTTAAGCAGAACTTAGATATCCCTCCTCTTTTATCAGTCACTCAAACACCCCCCCCCCCCCACACACACACACACACATGCCTAAATAGAAATAGAGGTACAAGAAAATATTCCAATAAGTTGCTGTAGTTGAAAAACCTATTTCTTTCCCCTGGAGCATTGTATAGTGTTTTCATAAAATAACAGCAGAGTTGGTGTTGAGGGAAAGGGGCATTTAGAGTAGAGGGAAGATACAATATACAACTATTTCTAATGGTTTTAAAATACCCCTTAACTTCCAGGAATAACCTTGTCTATTCAATCATTGTAATGTATATTTAAAGAAAGAAATCATTTTCTTTTGGAACAAATATTAAGTTCACAATAATCCAATCATAACCTTAACAGGGAGAAAAACCACTCTCTGCTTCATTTCTCTGCACTATAGTATTTAATCTTTTTCTATTGATAGTTACTGCATGCAGTTTTCATTAGAAGACTTTTAAACAGCAAAAGTAACATTTGGAGGCAGCAGCGGATTCACAGCAGCTCTTTAATATTTGGTCACTTCATAATTAGATTGTAACTTTACAAGAAAGCACATACAAGGCACTGGGTCACAGATTTAAAGTTATAAAACCAATAAAATCATCCAGGGTGTATTATTATTTTGAAATGATTTATAAGCAATTTCATTTTACTGCCAAACATTTTTATAATTTCTTTCCCAAAGACAAATGTGTTCAGCAAGATTTGTGTTTGTCTTTGCATTTAATCATGTTTGCAGTCCTTTTTTGAATTTACAATTAATCCTCTTTACATTTATGTAACACTATTCTAAACTTTTTCTCCCTAAATTTATCTTAGTGGGTGATTGCTTATTATAATTTTATAATGTTTTAATTATTATGTATACATAGTCCTTTGAGGATCCTGACAGAAAGTATTTTATAATTTTATTATCTTATTGTGCAAACATTTGCAAATAATATATTCATAAAGTCTGAAACATGTAAACATGACACAGATTCTAATGCTGCTCAGAAAACCACTGGATCAGGAATATTTTATGTAAAGGTAAATTAGCATTTTACATACTACTGGTCAAACTGCATGTGATATGCACCTGAATTTAGTCACCTTACCTCAGATGGTTAATAGATCTGGCATTTGCACATCAACACAGGACACAGCAATGGACTGATGAGTCTAAAAGAGTATGGACTGTTTGTTTTGGTAGTGGTGGTATTCTAACAAAAGTAAAGAAAATAGAAGTTTGTTTTTGTTTTTGTTTTTTTTAAACATCTTTATTGAAGTATAATTACTTCACAATGGTGTGTTAGTTTCTGCTTTATAACAAAGTGAATCAGCTACACATATACACACGTTCCCATATCTCCTCCCTCCTGCATCTCCCTCCCTCCCACCCTCCCCATCCCACCCCCCCAGGCGGTCACAAAGCACTGAGCTGATCTCCCTGTGCTATGCGGCTGCTTCCCACTAGCTAGCTATTTTACATTTGGTAGTGTATATAGGTCCATGACACTCTCTCACCCTGTCACATCTCACCCCTCCCCCTCCCCATATCCTCAAGTCCATTCTCTAGTAGGTCTGTGTCTTTATTCCCGTCTTGCCACTAGGTTCTTCATGACATTTTTTTTTTTCCTTAGATTCCATATATATGTGTTAGCATACTGTATTTGTTTTTCTCTTTCTGACTTACTTCACTCTGTATGACAGACTCTAACTCCATCCACCTCATTACAAATACCTCCATTTCATTTCTTTTTATGGCTGAGTAATATTCCATTGTATATATGTGCCACATCTTCTTTATCCATTCATCCGATGATGGACACTTAGGTTGCTTCCATGTCCTGGCTATTGTAAATACAGCTGCAATGAACATTCTGGTACATGACTCTTTATGAATTATGGTTTTCACAGGGTATATGCCCAGTAGTGGGATTGCTGGGTCGTATGGTAGTTCTATTTTTAGTTTTTTAAGGAACCTCCATACTGTTCTCCATAGTGGCTGTATCAATTTACATTCCCACCAACAGTGCAAGAGTGTTCCCTTTTCTCCACACCCTCTCCAGCATTTATTGTTTGTAGATTTTTTGATGATGGCCATTCTGACCGGTGTGAGATGATACCTCATTGTAGTTTTGATTTGCATTTCTCTAATGATTAACGATGTTGAGCATTCTTTCATGTGTCTGTTGGCCATCTGTATATCTTCTTTGGAGAAATGTCTATTTAGGTCTTCTGCCCATTTTTGGATTGGGTTGTTTGTTTTTTTGTTATTGAGCTGCATGAGCTGCTTGTAAATCTTGGAGATTAATCCTTTGTCAGTTGCTTCATTTGCAAATATTTTCTCCCATTCTGAGGGTTGTCTTTTGGTCTTGTTTATGGTTTCCTTTGCTGTGCAAAAGCTTTTAAGTTTCATTAGGTCCCATTTGTTTATTTGTGTTTTTATTTCCATTTCTCTAGGAGCTGGGTCAAAAAGGATCTTGCTGTGATTTATGTCATAGAGTGTTCTGCCTATGTTTTCCTCTAAGAGTTTGATAGTGTCTGGCTTTACACTTAGGTCTTTAATCCATTTTGAGTTTATTTTTGTGTATGGTGTCAGGGAGTGTTCTAATTTCATACTTTTACATGTACCTGTCCAATTTTCCCAGCACCACTTATTGAAGAGGCTGTCTTTTCTCCACTGTATATGCTTGCCTCCTTTATCAAAGATAAGGTGACCAAGAAAATAGAAGTTTTATGAGAACAATGGGTATGAGAATGAGGAACCTTGTAATAGTTCTCGTAATAATTGAACTTATCAACATATCATTTAAGCTGTAGGATTTGTTTAGCATGTGTGAGAAAGTGAAGCTGAGCTAGAGTGATACCACTGTACTTTCCAGTTCTGAAAATATGTCTGTGGATTGAAGTGTGCTCTCCCTGTCCTTAAGCTATTATATGAGTGTCAGACAGGTAACTTGGCAGAAAAATTAACTTTTTTAAAACATTAAAATGATTTAAAGGAAAACCATACACAATAATGGTTAATAATGCAAGCTCCAAGTTTATCTTTCTTCCCTAAGTTAACTTTTTGCCCTAAGTAGTTTGATTAATGTCACTGTTCCTTCCATATCAATGGAAATATTTTGAGATAATTAAGAAGCAAATTTGTTATTTAAAATGAGAACATTAAAAATGATAACTAGAAAGAATATTAAACATTTATGCAATTAGTTATAGGAATCCTAATAGGAGGAATGAACACAATCAACATACTAGTTCTGATGTGGGAAACTTGAAAAATGAGAAACACAGAAAAAAAAAAATAATACAACAGAAAAAAAAAAAATAATACAACAGAAAAGTTTAGGAAAGTTCATCCCCCCAGAGGTGATTCATTTGCCAAACATGGCAAAGGAGTTTCACTAATTCCTTATTATGAGTGGTTATAAGTCCATATTAGAACTCCTCTAGGTGTTTCTGGTTCAGACAGTGAAGTTAGCACATATGTCTTTTCCTCCTCCTTACCAAAAGCCCACTGAAATGGCAGATACATTTTTAAAAAATAAAAAAAACACATACAAGCATTGTGAACAGGAAGACCAGTAGATATGATCTTAATAACAGACGAAATAGAGTAAAGAAAGCCATAGTCCACAAAAAGGAGCAAGTGACAACAATAGACATGGGAGCAATGCTCTTTAGTGGGAAAAGGATTCAGGGATACAAACCTAGTGACAGTGGTTACATTGTGCAGAAGTCTGAATGGGACAGAAACAATGTAAATAATTTAAAGACTTTCTATATGATTGCAAGACTAGGCTGCCACATGCAAGCTCTCCGCATGCAAGCCCTGAATTGGCAGAGACCCTGGTTACTCCCAGACATAACTAAAGAACTCTCAAAAGAAACTGAACAATGTATCAGGGAGGACTAGGGATTCTAGTGTTGGTGTTAGCATGCCAGATATTTTCCACTTTTTACTTAATCCAATTTTATTTATTTATTTTTGGAAACTAGATCAAAAGCTAGCTCTTCTATCTGCTCCCTACTCACATGTCATTAATGGAAATGCTGAGAGTCAGCCCTCCCATCCAAAAGAGTAACAATTTGGGGAAACTGACTTACAGAAAGGTAGAGGAAAGCAGTATCAGTCACTTGTAATTTGAGAAATATTTGAAGATGTGCCTCACCCAAACATTAAAAGTACCAAAGAATGTACATGATGCAATATCAGTGAAAGAGCAGGCATAATCTACAAGTGTAATAAAAAGAATTCTAGGCTGACAACAGTGCAGCTTACAAAGAAATTAGAAAAAATTAGGGTACGTTTGTCCATCTTTTCTTTTTCTTCTTCCAGCATATGAACCTCCTATTTCATTTAGGAAATGTGTTAATATGTTACTCTTGGGGGGAACATAGTAACAAATCAACAACTCTGCAGGTCATTCCACTGGTGGTGGTATGGTATCCATTAACCAGTGGCAGTAATGCCATCAGTGACATATGTTGTCAGGTGGTGTTTTGGTCAGTATCAATGTCCAATTAACGCTACAGTAGCTCTCCAACAAATGCACTGTAGTGACATTGGCTGTAGTCTTGGCTTTTAGTGTGGGCTTGTACTGGCCATACACTTTTCTCAGAAATTTCTTCAAGTGTCTCTATTCTCAGATAACATGATTTTCTATGCTGTAAATCCTTTAGACTATACAATAAAAGTTCTTAGAACTAATAAGTGAGTATAGCAATGTCACCAGAAACAAAATCAATATACAAAAATCAATTGCATTTCTACATGATAGTAATAAAAAAATAATAGTCAAAATTTTAAAAGTGCCACTTAAAATAGTTCCCCCAAATAATAAAATAGTTAGATATAAATTTAACAAAATATGTACAGGATCTGCATGATGAAAACTACAAAACATCAATAAAGAAAGCAACATCTCTAAATAAAAAGAGAGATATATCATGTTCATGGATCTTAAGACAATATTCTTAAAATGTTATTTTTTTTCAAACTGACCTATAGATTTAATATAATCCAAACTAATACCACAACAGGATTATTGTAAATATTGACAAGATGACTACACTTCATATGGAAAGGGAAGGGAATTAGAATAACAAAAATAGTTTGCAAAAAAGAGCAAAGTTGGAAGATTCACACTATCTGATATAAAGCTGCAGTAATCACAACAGGTGGTATCAGTGAAAGGATGGACATGTAGATCAATGGGACAGAATATCCAGAAACAGAGAAACACAACTATGGTCAATTGATTTTTGTCAAATATGCAAACGCAAGCCAGTGTTTAAAACAAGCTTTTTAACAAAAGTTGCTGGAATATTTGCATATCCACATGCAAAAAAAGAAAAAAAAAAGCTTTGACCAGACCTCTCATCTTATATAATAATTAACTCAAAACAGATCATAAACCTATAAAATGTAAAACTCTAACACTTGTAAAGGAAAACATAGGAAATCATTTTGGTGACCCTTGGAACAGGCAAAGGACTCATATATATAATATCAAGAGCATGATTCCCAAAGAAAATATTGATAGATTAGACTTCATCAAAATTAAAAATATATTTTTTTCTGTGAATGATACTGTTAAAAGAATTTAAAAACAAACTACAGATTGGGAAAAAATATTTGCAAAGGTGATATCTCACAAGGAACTTGGAACCATAAAATATAAAGAACTTTCAAAACTCAAAAATAAGAAAACAACCCAATAAAAAAATAAGAAAAATATTAGAAAAAAAACCCACTTCACCAAAGAAGATATACCGGTGGCAAATAGGTATATGTAAAAATGTTCAATATCATTAGTCATTAGGGGTAATGTGAATTAAAACCAAAAAGAGATACCACTGCACATCTATTAGATCAGCAAACAACAACAACCTGATAAAGCCACATGTGCTGGTAAGTTTGCGAAGCAACCATTACTTTCATACATTGCTGGTAGCAATGTAAAAGTGGTACAGCCAAGAGTTTGGCATTTTCTTATAAAATTAAACATATATTTACCATATGACCCAACAATCTCCCTCCTAGGTGTTTACCCAAGCAAAATAAAACTTATGTTCAAGAAAATCCTGTACATGAATGGTCATAGTAGTTTTATTCATGTGATCTACAAACTGGGAACAACCTAAATGCTTTTCAGCTGGTGAAAGGATAAACAAAGTTTGGTAAATTCATACAATGCAATATTACTCAGCAATAAGAAGGAACAAATTATCGATACAAGCAACAATACATACATATTTCAAGTGCATTATAAGAAGGGAAAGATGCCAGTCTCAAAAGGCTACGTGCTTCATGATTCCATTTGTATGACATACTGGAAAAGGCAAAACTACAGAGAATAAAATCAAATGGTAGATGCCAGGTTTTAGGGATAAGGAAAGGGGTTGATTACTAAGGGCAGCACTGAGAAATATTCTGGATAATGGCATTGCCCCATACCTTGCTCATTGTGGTAGTTACACAACTCTATGCATTTGTCAAAACGCAAGGAATACTATACACCAAAACTGAAACCAAGTAGAACACTGCAGGGCCCTCCCAAGTACGAAGCCTCCTCCATGTCCTCTGCCTCTAGTTTATAGAAGAGCTGAAGTCTCTCAAGCCTCCTGAGTCACAAAACAGTACACTCAAAACAGTTAATGATTTGGACTATAGAGTCACAGAATCTTTCAGCGTCTGATGCACATTCCTGAGTTGTTTTACAGATACTGTAACTGTCACCAGAGGGAAAAAGCTAATTGTGTGATGACCAGACTATAGCCATGACATAAGCTGCTCCATCTTGAGCAGTACTGAATCTCTGGCTAGCAAAATTCCAAGAACTGGCCTCAGGAGAATAGGATTAATAAACACTATTGCCATAATAATCTGTATCTTTGTGGGCATCAAAATAATTGTAGCTTGTTCTGCCAGTATATATAAGTGGGTAACTAAAATTGTTAGCAAAGAGATGCTACAGACCCACATCTACATCTTCCACTCTAAGAATATGGTGCCCTGTGTCAGCATGAAGAAGTTACAGAAGAGAGACCTTCACCCATAATCCCACAGAAATGGAATAATGTCTGACAGTGGGGATTTGTAAACAGCTCTTTGCAGGCAGCAGCTCTGTGCAGGAGGCCCCTTTTGTCTTGTCACTTTAGCAAAGCTACATTTTTAACTAACCTTTATACCAGATGCCCCCATGCTTAACTAGCCTCCAGCCCAAGCACAACTTTCAAATTTTTTGATTACATGATACCTTGCCTAAACTGTTGATTCTTCTTTTAGATCAAAGAAGTAGAAATTAAGAATAAGTAATTAACGATGACTAGATCTTTTCCCCAGTTTCCCCTTCAGTAATTTCACGAGCAGGTGGTATGAACAATATAGCATCTAAAGAAAGATCACAAGGAGTCAACAAGCCTGTACACAGTGGGAAATGGCAAAGAATCTGGTCCCCTAACTCAGCGATTAACTGAGATTAGTTCCCCCCTTTTCCCTTTAAAAACTTTCATGGCTGAGCAGAATCTTCAGAGTTGGTTCTGGAACAGGACACAAATCTGCCTTGTCCCCAGGCTGCCAGCCTCCTGAATAAAGCAATCTTTCCATTCCCACCAGCACCTGTCTCTCGAGTGTTGGCTTTTGAACAGTGAATAGCCAGACCTGAGTTCGGTAAAAAAAAAATGAGTGCATTTTACTGTATGTAAATTTAAAATGTGTCAAAAATTAACAGGGTAATTTTAAAATATATTACTTAAATTATTACACATTATCAATGATAAAACTGGAAAGCAGGAAAACTGCTGAGGAAACACCATAATAATAATGAGTCAGTAGATGTTTATATTTGATTTATAAAGAGAAACAGTAATATAACCATATTGTTTAGAGTTACTGAAGTAATCAATAAAATTAAAAAGGGAAAATGTTTATCCCTGAGAATGCATTATGGAGAGAGTTTTATATATATAAATATATATACATGTACTATGTAGTGTTTACATTTTATAAATGTATTCATAAGAGTTATATTGAGTTAAGATGAGAGATGGTTTAGAGTAAATTGATCTTATTTAATGATGTGAGTTTAGTAATATTTATACAGTCCTTTTGGCATCTTCATAATATGTGAAGATAAAGAAACCATTTTTTTTGTTTGTTTAAAGTTTATTTCTGGATCTGTTAGACCCCAAATCACAATTATTTATGAATCTTGTAGGTAAAGCAAACAGAAAATTTAAGCAACATTCCGAATACAACCATAGCTCAGTCTTATTTTTGTCAGTTTGTGCTGCATACTTCTTTGCAGTCTGTAAAGTAGTCCATTTGGGAACTTGGGGAGTTCTGAAAGCTCTAACAAACAGTAATTAGTCCACTAAAAGATGAGTGTCTCATAGATTTTGTACATGACATAAAATTCTCAATACAGCAAAAACATTATGGATCCTACCACGGAGGGCATAGATCGCAAGAGCAGTCTGGTAAGACAAGCTGCTGTTTGGAAGCAAAGCATACATCTTTACCAACTTTTTTAGTACATTTTTTTCTATAAACTCTCAGGAAATCCTACCAAATATTATTCAGGGCCTGATAAATATATTCTTGTCATTTCTAAATATACCATTTTTCTCATAGATGGTTTCCATCATAAGGTATTATTAAATAATATACTACTGTCATGAGAAATGCTTAGAAAACTGCCCATATTTTCTTGGTATTTGTTTTGCACATTTCAACCCTATTAAAACCAACTTTCTGTCAACTTTCATTCTTGGAAACCAAAGATTACCTATTGATTCTGAAAAAGACTCTGCCTACTAAAACAAGCACAAGTTATAACACCTGGTAAGTTAAAATCATTGACCTCTCTATAAAAGCTTCAATCCTATTTTGGGGAAGGTATTTTTTTATTTGACATGGATTTTCTACATTTAAAACAGGTTTTGTTTTTTGCATGTATTTACTGAATTCAATTAATTTCATGATAAAACCAGAAGGAAGATCCCAAGTGTGGCATTATGCAAACAAAACATTTGTTGAGAAATAATTCACAGCCCCCTTTATCCTATTTCTTACGGTAGAAGGCATGCTGATTAATATATCAGTATTCTGAACCTGTCTTTTTATTTGAACAGCATTGCAACAATAAACCAGAGATGGAAAGCTTATTGAGGGAGGGGGAGGAATTACATTCCAACAAAGAAGTAGATTTCATTTTAAGTACCCAGGGGGTTATTGTACAAGAAAGTAGAAAAATATATTTTTAAAAAATACAGCTTGGCAGTGGCCTTTATGTCTAGAATATTACTTTCTCAATATAACCCCCATTGAGGCAAAAGTAATATTAACAAATAATAAAGTTTTGCTGTAATTCTTAGTATTTTAATAAACGTAGTTATAACATGCCAAGTAAATTAAACTCCTTAATCTTTTCCCCCTATTTTACTACAACATTGCATTGCTGTATTTGGAAAATGATCATTCTACAAGCAAAGTTACTAATCATCTCAGACTGATTACAAAGAAAAAGTCTTCTTGATTTCTCATGACCCCTAAGCTGAAGTCTTTGAATCAGAGATTAAAGCTTAATTATTTTGATGTACCAGTTCAGTGTTATCAATCTGGCCTCTTCACCACTTTGAAAGTGTAAATTGCTTGAGTAAAGTAGGTGAATGCTCTGTCCTTTCTTTTTTTTTAAAGAATTCACATTTTCAATTTCTAGATGAAAAATAATACCTTCACTAAATGCTAATCATACTTTCTGCTGACAGAGATAGAATAAACCCGGAGATTATCTAGAATACTAAGGGGAGAGCGCTATGCATAAATCAATATTGCCTCTACCTATATTACTAATCTTCCAAAGTTTTTTGAAAAAATGTAGACCACTTTGAGATAAGGTTTAAAGTGCCCTCTCAATCTTAAAATATAGTTTTCTTTGCTAAACTACTTTAAGCTGAACTATTTTAAGTGTAACAAATAATCTGAGAACAGTCTGTACCCCCTACCACATCACTATTGTCTACTCAGTACTGCTCCACACAGGTAACCGTGTCAGTTTCATGCATGAACTTCCAGAAATATTCTGTGCTACATAAATATTGCTTTATAGAAATTCCAACATGAAACATCTTGAATTTTTTTCTTGAAAACCATAGGTTACATATTGATCCATATCAATACATATAGATTTGGTATGTTATTCTGTTATGTAAAGGTTCCATAATTTATTTAAATTGTCACTTCAGACGCGTCCAGAAACAGTTAAGTCCTGACATTGACCCCAGTCACGTTTTTTAAATTGAAGTAGAATTGATTTATAATATTATATTAGTTTCAGCTGGACAACATGGTGATTCAATATTTTATAGATTATACTTCATTTAAAGTTATTGTAAAATATTGGCTATATTCCCTGTGCTGTACAATATATCTTTGTAGGGCTTCCCTGGTGGCACAGTGGTTGAGAGTCTGCCTGCCGGTGCGGGGGACACGGGTTCGAGCCCTGGTCTGGGAGGATCCCACATGCCGCGGAGCAACTGGGCCCGTGGGCCACAACTACTGAGCCTGCGCGTCTGGAGCCTGTGCTCCGCAACAAGAGAGGCCACGATAGTGAGAGGCCCGCGCATCGCGATGAAGAGTGGCCCCCGCTTGCCGCAACTAGAGAAAGCCCTCGCACAGAAACGAAGACCCAACACAGCCAAAAATAAAAAAAAAATAAATTAATTAATTAATTTAAAAAAAGAAACAAAAAACAAAGGCTGCTCACTAAGAAGACTTTCCTTTAAAAAAAATATATATATATATATATCTTTGTAACTTATTTATTTTATACATAGCCAGTCTATTATTGTTCTTCCTTATGGTGACTTTCCTTTCATGGCCCTTTAATTCCTTCCCTGCCAGCCATGCACAAGAGAAAGGAATTTCATGTAAGCTTGCTTGAGTTCAAATTTTGGCTCCACCAGTTTTTCACCATGAGAATATCGGGTAAATTACTGAGCTTATCTGAGCCTCAGTTGATACTTCTGTAAACATGGTATAATAATGACTCGTGAGTTTTATAAATCAGAAAATTCATTAAGCATATTTAGCACAGCCTCTGGCACATTCCTAAGTGCTTTATAAATAGAGTGGATATGGATACTTTTACTCCCAGAAGCCTACTGGAACAGAAGGTAAAAAGCCTCACTCTGTACAAAGTTTCAAACACAGTATTCTCCAAAAGTATCTATAGCCCTGGCCCTGACCAGTGCCAATCTAAAGAATGGGTTTCTTTGCACTGCTCCCCTCACAACAGGCAGGGACTTTCCTACCACCTGCATAACAACAATGAGCAGGTGGGTCTTGTCACAACAGGATCCAGCTCTAAAAATGAATAGGCTCTTCCCATTCAGGGGGAGTAAGTTGCCAATATCTTTTAAACTGCAGATTCAAACTCCAAGACCTCACATACCCAAGTAATCTCTATATGAAAATTAATTTACCTAGATCAAGCAGTCCAACTGACTGGTTTACATGCAGATAACTTGCATGCATAACAGTTAACGCCTTTCTCCCTGCACTGTGGATTCAACTGTGGTCTGTAAAGTGATATGTCATTCCCTTATCCCCGGAACTAAACAGACAATCCCCATTGTGCTTGCGTTTAATTGCTCTATAAGTCAGAGTGTGGTGAGGGGGTGAAATTAGGCCCCATTCCCTTCTGTATGCATATAACTTGGAGTGAAGATGAGATAGAATCTACTTCTCTTGTTCTCTGTGTAGTCTTGGTTTTTGTGTGGCACTAATGTTTGTGTCTTATGTTATCTCATTTATTTCTACAATATACATGTGTAAAGTGACTGTTATCATCCCCATATTACAAAAAAAGGATCAGAAGCTTGAAAAGCATAGATAATTTCCTCAAGGTCACAAAATCATTAAGTGACAGAGTTAGCACTCAAATCTAGGTTTCATTGACTTCAAGGTCTGTGTTTTTCCACCACATTCCATTGTCTCTAATGAATAAAGAAAGATGTTCTGTGTGAAACTGACTAAATTCTGTAAGGGTCTTAACTAAACCAGACTTTTTTTTTTTTTTTTTTCCACAGGAAAGACTCTATGTCCAGGGAATCTAAATGTTATGCTATGTTGAGCAATATGTTAAAATGTAAAACACAATAACTGTTGACAATTTTCAAAGGTATCAGTCAGGAAGATGACAAACCAGTGGTTACAGGCCAAAGGTGGACTGACAAACAATGGAAATGGATAGAGATAAGACAAGACAACACAAGAAAATTCACACAAAATAATGTAGGTGATCAAATTAGCACATTAAAGTCATGGAGACTAAATACTTTCAGACCTCTAACTAGAATACTGTTTTCACTCAAAATGGTTGTATATTTGGCTGATATACATGCATATACCAGGCATTTTTAAATTATCATCTTTGCTCTGTAATCTAGAGAAAACAGATGAACACTGGCTAGTCCGCAGGAAGTAACACCCTTCTAGGCCATTGAACAAAATTTTGCATAAAGGAATTAAAAGTATAAACTTGTCCTCATTAGAACTTTGCTTCAAATCAGTGCTTCCAAGTTATGGTCTAATCTTAACAACAATAACTTCCAATGTTCAAATTGCCTTCACATTCATTTACTCACAAGAACCCTTTCCTGTTGACAAGGTGAATACCACTATGCCATTTGTTAATGCATGTGCCCAAAGATTCTTCTTTCCATTATTGGAAAATAATACAATTTCCTTACCCTTAGCCAAATGTTCTCCTAGTGGTAATGGCAGTGATGATGACAAAATAAGAACATTACAAAAATACAATAGCCTTGAGTTTCCAAACACGTATGTGAAAATTCCTATGATGTGGGCTTAATGATGATGTATTACCTCACCTAATCCTTATGACAATGCTATGAAATAAATATTATACAAAGCAAGAAACTGAGGCTGGGAGAGGTTTAAATAACTATCCTAGATCACATAGTAAAAAAGTACCAGAGTAAAAACTTAGATGCTTCTCAACGTAAAACTTCTTATTAGAGACAAAGGTCAAAAATAGCCAGTGTGCTGGTCCCTTCTAGTTTTAGTGTTCAAAACAGGATAATGTCTGTGTTCTGTTTAGTACATGAATTATTACTTCATAATTTTCTAATATTAAAGTCCTACATCATTGTTCTTTAAATATCATAAAATATTAGTTTACCTTTATTAAGACAAGAATTTTTGGGGTGCTTGAATATAGGTGCTTTGGCGTATCTTCTCCTCCGATTATAGTAAAAAATGAGTATAATTTTTTTTTAAGGCAGAACATTTTCTTCTCCACCTCAGTAAGTTCTGTTCTCTCTGTATTTCTCTCCATATTTCCCCAGGTCTTGCCTTCTTTCTCTTACCCCTTGTTCTCTCAGTGCAGATCACTGATATACTCAATTGCAAATACTCATTTCCATCACAGTTCAGTCAATAAACAGTGCTAAGAACCTAAAATACTCAAGTACTTGATTAAGTGCTATGAATATAGCAATGAATGAAATGAACATGGCATCTCGCTTTATAAAGGCATTTATATAAAGACATTGACATTAAGCAAATGCATTAATAATTGAATAATGGTCAAAAGGCAAGATGGAAAAAAATCAGGATGCAGGATGGTATGTGACCTTTAATAAGAGGGGTTCATCTAACTAGTAAACTCAAGAAAAGTCTCCCTGATAAAGTCATTTTTGGCTGAAATTTGAAACGTGAATAGGAATTATGCATACAAAAGTGATAAGAAACTTGTCCAAAGGTCCTGAGTAAGGAAGGTACTAAATGAAGGCTATTGGAGCTAAAGTTTAGTGAAGAAGGATGAGAGTCCATTAGGTCACTGAGGTAATCAGTGTTGTGTACACTTTATTCATGGTAGTCACTTTACTTATAACTGAAAAAAGTAATTGAAGGGTTGTAAGCAGGGAAGGTTTTTCTGTTTAAAAACACACACTGGTAGATGGGGAAAAATTGATTGGAAACCCCTAGCCTATATTTGAGGAGGTTGATTATGCAAAAGTTGTAGATAAAATTAAAATGGCATCAGTGGTTTTGGAGAAATAGAGCACTTGGTTAGGACAGAATTAAAGGGTTTAGTCTACACACAATAATTATCAGGAGAGTAAAAGAACAAGAAGAGTCAAGAATAAATTCAAATATTTTGGCATAAGAAATTGGATACAAAGTTTTGAAATTTCCAAAAGATTAGAAATAAAGCTTAACACATGTTCACTCTAAAATACCAAAGAGAAATGAGGAAATTGATTTTAAAAACCTATGAAACCAAAGAGAAGCATGGAAAACCAAGGTGTGGTATATTTATACAACTCAACAATTAAAAGGAACATTTAGTGTATGCAAAAAACATGGATGAATCTTCAAAACATTATGTTAAGCAAAAACAGCCAGACACAAATCACAATGTTAAGATTTCATTTATGTAACTGTTTAGTGTAAGTAAAACTAATATATAATGTTAGAAATCAGATGAACGATTGTCTAGGGCAGAAAGCAGCAGGGAAAGGAGAACTGAGAGACAGTTAAGGGACAATCTGAAGCCTTTGGGGATGGTGGAAATTACAAACAACCTGATTAAAAAATGGCCAAAGACCTCAGCAGACATCTCACCAAAGAAGATACAAAGATGGCAAATAAGCATATGAAAAGATGTTCCACATCATGTGGCATCAGGGAAATGCAAATTAAAACAACAATGACAGGGGGGGAGGAGAGAAGATGGCGGAAGAGTAAGACGCGGAGATCACCTTCCTTCCCACAGATACAGTAGAAATACATCTACACGTGGAACTGCTCCTACAGAACACCCACTGAACGCTGGCAGAAAACGTCAGACCTCCCAAAAGGCAAGAAACTCCCCCCGTACTTGGGTAGGGCAAAAGAAAAAAGAAATAACAGAGACAAAAGAATAGGGACGGCACCTGCACCAGTGGGAGGGAGCTGTGAAGGAGGAAAGATTTCCACGCACTAGGAGCCCCTTCGCGGGCGGAGACTGCGGGTGGCAGAGGGGGTAAGCTTCGGAGCCACGGAGGAGAGCGCAGCCACAGGGGTGCGGAGGGCAAAGCGGAGAGATTCCCGCACTTCCCGCACGGAGGCTCGGCGCTGACCAGCACTCACCAGCCCAAGAGGCTTGTCTGCTCAGCCGCCGGGGCGGGCGGGGCTGGGAGCTGAGGCTCGGGCTTCGGTCGC
This sequence comes from Balaenoptera ricei, assembly GCF_028023285.1. Lineage (NCBI taxonomy): Eukaryota > Metazoa > Chordata > Mammalia > Artiodactyla > Balaenopteridae > Balaenoptera > Balaenoptera ricei. Next base: position 117,345,248 of record NC_082640.1, on the reverse strand, counting down.
AGGGAGAGGACTGGGGTTGCCGGCGTGAACACAGCCTGAAGGGGTTAGTGCACCACAGCTAGCCGGGAGGGAGTCCGGGAAAAAGTCTGCAGCTGCCGAAGAGGCAAGAGACTTTTTCTTCCCTGTTTCCTGGTGCGCGAGGAGAGGGGATTCAGAGCGCCGCCTAAACGAACTCCAGAGACGGGCGCGAGCCGCAGCTAACAGCGCGGATCCCATAGCAACAGGGGCGCAGAGGGAAAAACGGAGAGACTCCCGCACAGAGGCTCGGCGCCGAGCAGCGCTCACCAGCCCGAGAGGCTTGTCTGCTCCCCAGCTGGGGAGGGCGGGGCTGGGAGCTGAGGCTCGGGCTTCGGTCGGATCGCAGGGAGAGGACTGGGGTTGGCGGCGTGAACACAGCCTGAAGGGGTTAGCGCACCACAGCTGGCTGGGAGGGAGACCGGGAAAAAGTCTGCAGCTGCCGAAGAGGCAAGAGACTTTTTCTTGCCTCTTTGTTTCGCGGCGCGCAAGGAGAGGAGATTCAGAGCGCCGCCTAAACGAACTCCAGAAACTGGCGCGAGCCGCGGCTATCAGCGCGGACCCCAGAGACGGGCGTGAGACGCTGGGGCTGCTGCTGCCGCCTCCAAGAAGCCTGTGTGCGAGCACAGGTCACTCTCCACACCGCCCCTCCCGGGAGCCCGTGCAGCCCGCCACTGCCAGGGTCCCGTGATCCAGGGACAACATCCCCCGGGAGAACGCACTGTGCGCCTCAGGCTGCTGCAACGTCACGCCGGCCTCTGACGCCGCAGGCTCGCCCCGCCTCCTCCGTACCCCTCCCTCCCCGCGGCCTGGGTGAGCCAGAGCCCCCGAAGCAGCTGCTCCTTTAACCCCGTCCTGTCTGGGCAGGGAATAGACGCCCTCAGGCGACCTACACGCAGAGGCGGGTCCAAATCCAAAGCTGATCCCCAGGAGCTGTGCGAACAGAGAAGAGGAGGGGAAATCTCTCCCAGCAGCCTCAGAAGAAGCGGATTAAAACTCCACAAACAACTTGATGTGCCTGCATCTGTTGAATACCTGAATAGACAACAAATCATCCCAAATTCAGGAGGTGGACTTTGGGAGCAGGATATATTAATTTTTCCCCTTTTCCTTTTTTTTTTGTGAGTGTATATGTATATGCTTCTGGGGGAGATTTTGTCTGTATAGCTTTGCTTTACAATAGCTTTATTTTACTTCACTATATTATAGCTTCTTTCTTTCTTTTCTTTCTTTCTTTCTTTCTTTCTTTCCTTCCTTCCTTCCTTCCTCCTTCCTCCCTTCCTTCCTTCCTTCCTTCCTTCCTTTCTTTCTTTCTTTCTATTTTTTCTCCCTTTTACTCTGAGCCGTGTGGACGAAAGGCTCTTGGTGCTTCAGCCAGGCATCAGGGCCGTACCTCGGAGGTGGGAGAGCCAACTTCAGGACACTGGTCCACAAGAGACCTCCCAGCTCCACGTAATACCAAACGGCAAAAATCTCTCAGAGATCTCCATCTCAACATCAAGACCCAGCATCACTCAATGACCAGCAAGCTACAGTGCTGAACACCCTATGCCAAACAACTAGCAAGACAGGAACACAGCCTCATCCATTAGCAGAGAGGCTGCCTAAAATCATAATAAGGCCACAGACACCCCAAAATACACCACCAGACGTGGACGTGCCCACCAGAAAGACAAGATCCAGCCTCATCCACCAGAGCTCAGGCACTAGTTCCCTCCACCAGGAAGCCTACACAACCCACTGAACCAACCTTAGCCACTGGGGACAGATACCAAAAACAACGGGAACTACAAACCTGCAACCTGTGATAAGGAGACCCCAAACACAGTAAGATAAGCAAAATGAGACGACAGAAAAACACACAGCAGATGAAGGAGCAGGGTCAAAACACACTAGACTTAACAAATGAAGAGGAAATAGGTAGTCTACCTGAAAAAGAATTCAGAATAATGATAGTAAGGATGATCCAAAATCTTGGAAATAGAATAGACAAAATGCAAGAAGCATTTAACAAGGACGTAGAAGAACTAAAGAGGAATCAAGCAATGATGAAAAACACAATAAATGAAATTAAAAATACTCTAGATGGGATCAATAGCAGAATAACTGAGGCAGAAGAAAGGATAAGTGACCTGGAAGATAAAATGGTGGAAATAACTACTGCAGAGCAGGATAAAGAAAAAAGAATGAAAAGAACTGAGGACAGTCTCAGAGACCTCTGGGACAGCATTAAACGCACCAACATTCGAATTATAGGGGTCCCAGAAGAAGAAGAGAAAAAGAAAGGGACTGAGAAAATATTTGAAGAGATTATAGTTGAAAACTTCCCTAATATGGGAAAGGAAATAGTTAATCAAGTCCTGGAAGCACAGAGAGTCCCATACAGGATAAACCCAAGGAGAAACACGCCAAGACACATATTAATCAAACTGTCAAAAATTAAATATAAGGAAAACATATTAAAGGCAGCAAGGGAAAAAAAACAAATAACACACAAGGGAATCCCCATAAGGTTAACATCTGATCTTTCAGCAGAAACTCTGCAAGCCAGAAGGGAGTGGCAGGATATACTTAAAGTGATGAAGGAGAAGAACCTACAACCAAGATTACTCTACCCAGCAAGGATCTCATTCAAATGTGATGGAGAAATTAAAACCTTTACAGACAAGCAAAAGCTGAGAGAGTTCAGCACTACCAAACCAGCTTTACAACAAATGCTAAAGGAACTTCTCTAGGCAAGAAACACAAGAGAAGGAAAACACCTACAATAACAAACCCAAAACATTTAAGAAAATGGGAATAGGAACATACATATCGATAATTACCTTGAATGTAAATGGATTAAATGCTCCCACCAAAAGACACAGGCTGGCTGAATGGATACAAAAACAAGACCCATATATATGCTGTCTACAAGAGACCCACTTCAGACCTAGAGACACATACAGACTGAAAGTCAGGGGATGGAAAAAGATATTCCATGCAAATGGAAATCAAAAGAAAGCTGGAGTAGCAATTCTCATATCAGACAAAATAGACTTTAAAATAAAGACTATCACAAGAGACAAAGAAGGACACTATATAATGATCAAGGGATCGATCCAAGAGGAAGGTATAACAATTGTAAATATTTATGCACCCAACATAGGAGCACCTCAATACATAAGGCAAGTACTAACAGCCATAAAAGGGGAAATTGACAGCAACACAATCATAGTAGGGGACTTTAACACCCCACTTTCACCAATGGACAGATCATCCAAAATGAAAATAAATAAGGAAACACAAGCTTTAAATGATACATTAAACAAGATGGACTTAATTGATATTTATAGGACATTCCACCCAAAAACAACAGAATACACATTTTTCTCAAGTGCTCATGGAACATTCTCCAGGATAGATCATATCTTGGGTCACAAATCAAACCTTGGTAAATTTAAGAAAATTGAAATCGTATCAAGTATCTTTTCCGACCACAACGCTATGAGACTAGATATCAATTACAGGAAAAGATCTGTAAAAAATACAAACACATGGAGGCTACACAATACATTACTTAATAATGAAGTGATTACTGAAGAAATCAAAGGGGAAATCAAAAAATACCTAGAAATAAATGACAATGGAGATACGACGACCCAAAACCTATGGGACGCAGCAAAAGCAGTGCTAAGAGGGACGTTTATAGCAATACAAGCCTACCTCAAGAAACAGGAAACATCTCAAATAAACAACCTAACCTTGCACCTAAAGCAATTAGAGAAAGAAGAACAAAAAAACCCCAAAGCCAGCAGAAGGAAAGAAATTATAAAGATCAGGTCAGAAATAAATGAAAAAGAAATGAAGGAAACAATAGCAAAAATCAATGAAACTAAAAGCTGGTTCTTTGAGAAGATAAACAAAATTGATAAACCATTAGCCAGACTCATCAAGAGAAAAAGGGAGAAGACTCAGATCAATAGAATTAGAAATGGAAAAGGAGAAATAACCACTGACACTGCAGAAATACAAAAGATCATGAGAGATTACTACAAGCAACTCTATGCCAATAAAATGGACAACCTGGAAGAAATGGACAGATTCTTAGAAATGCACAAACTGCCGAGACTGAACCAGGAAGAAATAGAAAATATGAACAGACCAATCACAAGCACTGAAATTGAAACTGTGATTAAAAACCTTCCAACAAACAAAAGCCCAGGACCAGATGGCTTCACAGGTGAATTCTATCAAACATTTAGAGAAGAGCTAACACCTATCCTTCTCAAACTCTTCCAAAATATTGCAGAGGGAGGAACACTCCCAAACTCATTCTACGAGGCCACCATCACCCTGATACCAAAACCAGACAAAGATGTCACAAAGAAAGAAAACTACAGGCCAATATCACTGATGAACATAGATGCAAAAATCCTCAACAAAATACTCGCAAACAGAATCCAACAGCACATTAAAAGGATCATACACCATGATCAAGTGGGGTTTATTCCAGGAATGCAAGGATTCTTCAATATACGCAAATCAATCAATGTGATACACCATATTAACAAATTGAAGGAGAAAAACCATATGATCATCTCAATAGATGCAGAGAAAGCTTTCGACAAAATTCAACACCCATTTATGATAAAAGCCCTGCAGAAAGTAGGCATAGAGGGAACTTTCCTCAACATAATAAAGGCCATATATGACAAACCCACAGCCAACATTGTCCTCAATGGTGAAAAACTGAAACCATTTCCATTAAGATCAGGAACAAGACAAGGTTGCCCACTCTCACCACTATTATTCAACATAGTTTTGGAAGTGTTAGCCACAGCAATCAGAGAAGACAAAGAAATAAAAGGAATCCAAATCGGAAAAGAAGAAGTAAAGCTGTCACTATTTGCAGATGACATGATACTATACATAGAGAATCCTAAAGAGGCTACCAGAAAACTCCTAGAGCTAATCAATGAATTTGGTAAAGTAGCAGGATACAAAATTAATGCACAGAAATCGCTTGCATTTCTATACACTAATGACGAAAAATCTGAAAGTGAAATTAAGAAAACACTCCCGTTTACCATTGCAACAAAAAGAATAAGATATCTAGGAATAAACCTACCTAAGGAAACAAAAGACCTGTATGCAGAAAATTATAAGACACTGATGAAAGAAATTAAAGATGATACAAATAGATGGAGAGATATACCATGTTCCTGGATTGGAAGAATCAACATTGTGAAAATGACTCTACTACCCAAAGCAATCTACAGATTCAATGCAATCCCTATCAAACTACCACTGGCATTTTTCACAGAACTAGAACAAAAAATTTCACAATTTGTATGGAAACACAAAAGACCCCGAATAGCCAAAGCAATCTTGAGAACGAAAAATGGAGCTGGGGGAATCAGGCTCCCTGACTTCAGACTATATTACAAAGCTTCAGTAATCAAGACAGTTTGGTACTGGCACAAAAACAGAAATATAGATCAATGGAACAGGATAGAAAGCCCAGAGATAAACCCACACACATATGGTCACCTTATCTTTGATAAAGGAGGCAAGCATATACAGTGGAGAAAAGACAGCCTCTTCAATAAGTGGTGCTGGGAAAATTGGACAGGTACATGTAAAAGTATGAAATTAGAACACTCCCTGACACCATGCACAAAAATAAACTCAAAATGGATTAAAGACCTAAGTGTAAGGCCAGACACTATCAAACTCTTAGAGGAAAACATAGGCAGAACACTCTATGACATACATCACAGCAAGATTCTTTTTGACCCAGCTCCCAGAGAAATGGAAATAAGAACACAAATAAACAAATGGGACCTAATGAAACTTAAAAGCTTTTGCACAGCAAAGGAAACCATAAACAAGACCAAAAGACAACCCTTAGAATGGGAGAAAATATTTGCAAATGAAGCAACTGACAAAGGATTAATCTCCAAGATTTACAAGCAGCTCATGCAGCTCAATAACAAAAAAACGAACAACCCAATCCAAAAATGGGCAGAAGACCTAAATAGACATTTCTCCAAAGAAGATATACAGATGGCCTACAGACACATGAAAGAATGCTCAACATCATTAATCATTAGAGAAATGCAAATCAAAACTACAATGAGATATCATCTCACACCGGTCAGAATGGCCATCATCAAAAAATCTAGAAACAATAAATGCTGGAGAGGGTGTGGAGTAAAGGGAACACTCTTGCACTGTTGGTGGGAATGTAAATTGATACAGCCACTATGGAGAACAGTATGGAGGTTCCTTAAAAAACTACAAATAGAACTACCATACGACCCAGCAATTCCACTACTGGGCATATACCCTGAGAAAACCATAGGTCAAAAAGTGTCATGTACCACAATGTTCATTGCAGCTCTATTTACAATAGCCAGGACCTGGAAGCAACCTAAATGTCCATCGACAGATGAATGGATAAAGAAGATGTGGCACATATATACAATGGAATATTACTCAGCCATAAAAAGAAATGAAATGGAGGTATTTGTAATGAGGTGGATGGAGTTAGAGTCTGTCATACAGAGTGAAGTAAGTCAGAAAGAGAAAAACAAATACAGTATGCTAACACATATATACGGAATCTAAGGAAAAAAAAAAAAAAAAAAGGCCATGAAGAACCTAGTGGCAAGACGGGAATAAAGACACAGACCTACTAGAGAATGGACTTGAGGATATGGGGAGGGGGTGGGGTGAGATGTGACAGGGTAAGAGAGTGTCATGGACATATATACACTACCAAATGTAAAATAGATAGCTAGTGGGAAGTAGCTGCATAGCACAGGGAGATCAGCTCGGTGCTTTGTGACCACCTAGAGGGGTGGGATGGGGAGGGTGGGAGGGAGGGCGATGCAAGAGGGAAGAGAAATGGGAACATATTGTATATGTATAACTGATTCACTTTGTTATAAAGCAGAAGCTAACACACTATTGTAAGGCAATTATACTTCAATAAAGATGTTTAAAAAAAAAAAAAAAAAAAAACAACAATGACAAAGCACTACACACATCAGAATGGCCAAAATCCAGAACACTGACAACATCAAATGCTGGTGAGGATGTGAAGCAGTGGAAACTCTCATTCATTGCTGGTGGGAATGCAAAATGGTGTAGCGACTTTGGAAGACAGTTTGGCTGTTTCTTACAAAGCTCAACATAGTCTTTTCATGTGATCCAGCAATTGAACGCCTTGGTGTTTATTTGCCCAAAGGAGTTGAAAATTTATGGCCACACAAAAACCTACACAAAGATGTTTATACTAGTTTTTATATATAAACTTAGTTTTATATATAACTGCCCAAACTTGGACAAACCAAGATGTCCTTCAGTAGGTGAATGCATAAATAAATCGTGATACATTCAGGCAATAAATATTTAGTACTAAAAAAAATGAGTTTTCAAGCCATGAAAAGACACGGAAGAATCTTAAATGCTTACTACTGTGTGAAAGAAGTCAATCTTAAAAGGCTACATTCTGTAGGATTCCAAGTATATGACATTTTGTAAAGGTCAAAACTATGTAGATAGTAAAAATCAGTGGTTGCCAGAGGTTAGGAGGGAAGGAGGGATGAATAGGCGGAGCACATAGGATTTTTAGGGCAGAGAAACTATTCCGTATGATACTATAATGGTGGATACCTGTCATGCATCTGTCAAAACTCATAGAATGTGCAACATCAGGAGTGAAAAAAAGGTCTTTTAAAAAATAAAAATTGAGGTTGATGATTATATTTCAGTTCATTGGATATAATTGAAGAAGCTTGCTGCTAAGACTGCTGTAAATGATCTTCACTAAGTATTTTTAAATGTTGTATGTTATATATGATTTGTCACTCAAATCATCTGCTTCTATTCCTGAAAATGTTCCATATCTTTACAATTGTTTCAAATTCAGATGAGATTATTAATCCCCCCTGTGTATCCAGTGGTCTTCAATATTTCACTGCCCCATTGGAGGCCTGTACTAATTTTCATGTACAGACAGTACACAGATAATTTTATGACATTTCAACAAAATTTAAATTTACTTCATTTGTGATTAGTAAATACAAAGAGTGAATGTTAATTTTAATATTCAAACGGTTTAGTATTTAAAGCACTTTGGTGAGTTCAAATGGGATAATATTGCTTTCAGAATACTTCGTAGTGTTTTGAAGAGATTTGTATGGAATCAAATGGTTTGACTTTTTATAAACAGTTGCATTGTGTTTATACTTTAGGTAGAAATCATCATGTGACCCAACATCTGTCAATTTTTGAGGAGCTCCTACAGAGAGCACATCATTTGCTGAAAACATAGATACACAGTTTGGTTATCTGTCAAAACACAAAGTCATCAGAGTTGAAAAGGCAGAGAGCAATATATAACACACCTGATATATGGGAGGCTGCTGCTATAAGGGAGCAAATTGCTAGAGTTCGATGCTTGATTAGAGCACAAGATGAATAGGATTTGTCTGATTTTAATTTTTAGACTCTAGGGATATTTCCCCATATTTACCACTAAGAATATTCATAAAATAAAACAATGGAATCATGCCCAGAAAAGAAAATTAAAAGTCCAACTTTAATTATTCATACAATTTAACATGGAAAATGAAAGAGAATGTCAGCTGGAAAATGAAAGGAATGGAAAGCGAGAGCTAATAAAGATGTCTACCCTCATTGGAAATATGTTTTATGAAAAATGAGAAAATGAAAATTGCTTATGTAAATATAAGTGTACTTACCTCTTACCATGAAAACCAACTCAGAAGGATCAATAAGTGGAATTACAACCACCTTAAAATCGACAACAGCAATAAAGATTTAAATAACACCAGATAATTTTGGGATTACAAAACTGTTCAGACGTCAGGATAACTTTAAGAAAAATAAAGGCATATTCTATCATTTTATAAATAAGATGATGATTGGCCCATAATAAAATGATGAAAATTCACACCCACAGAAGAAAAGGTTACAGCTGAGGACAAGATAATCAGTGTAATCACAAATCTGACAAAGCCCCAGAAAAAGAAATTATCCACACATCTTTTCTTCTTTAGTACAAGTAATATCTTCTACTCTATTCACCCCAATCTATAGTTATCTAGTAGAACTCCATAAGAGAAGAGAGAATGATTACACTCCTGTCTCAATGGGTGAAAGTACCTCATCATGAATTGGTTCTATATCCATTAGACTGTCTGACCCTGTAAAGTTGGGTGAATCCATATGTGATTCAGACAAAAAAAGTGCAACTTACCTTCAGGTAAAATTCATTCACTTTGTTTTTTAGGTTTTATTCTTTCATTCAAAATATATATGAATAATTTTAATGTTCTAATGATCAACTACCTTAAATTTTATTCTAGGACAACAGACATATAGATTGTAACCCCCTAAGAGCAGATGCAATGTCTGTTTTGTTTACATTTTCCACAGCTGTTGGCCTGGCAGAAAGCTCACAATAATATATAGCTTTTTATTTTCTTCAAGCTTTATTGAGGCCATCAGGGAAATGCAAATCAAAACCACAATGAGATATCACTTCACATCTGTTAGAATGTCTATTATCAAAAGACAAGAGATAATAAGTGTTGGTGAGGATGTAGAGAAAAAGGAATCCTGGTACACTGTTGAGGGGAATGCAAATTGGTACAGCCAATATGGAAAACAGTACGGAGGTTTCTCAAAAAATTAAAAATAAAACTACTATATGATCCACCAATCCCATTACTGGGATTCAAACAAAGGAAATGAAATCACTATTTCAAAGAGATATCTGCACCCCCATGTTCACTGCAGCATTGTTCATAACAGCCAAAATATGTCCATTGGCAGGTGAATGGATAAAGAAGATGTCGTGTGTATATGCACAATAAATATTATTCAGCCATGAGAAAGAAGAAAATGCTGCCATTTGCAACAACTCGGATGAAACTAGAGGACACTATGCTAAGTGAAATAAGCCAGACAGAGAAAAACAAATACTGTATGATCTTACTTATCTGTGGACTCTGAAAAAAAAAAGTCTAATTCATAGAAGCAAGAAGTAGAATGGTGATTATCAGGGGCTAGGGGGTGGGGAAAAGAATAAGTAATTTCACTTCCACAAACACCATTACATGTAAAAGACATAAACTTCTCCACTCATTTTTGTGAGGCTAGTAAAACCTTGCTACCAAAACCTAAAAAGGAATAAAATTATAGGCAAACCTCACTTATACATTTATATGCAAAAACCATACATAAACTAATAACAAATTAACACTAGTTACATATAAAGGAATACTAAACTTTATATGATGAATGCAAGAATAGAATTAGATATCTAAGCAGTATACTTTACAATGTGAACAAAAATAAAATCATATCAATTAATCTAGAAATTTGATAAAATTCAGTATATACTCACAATTTTTAAAAAACATAGCAAACTAATAATTGCAGAATCTTTCTTAATCTTATAAAAGATATCTTTAAAAAATACAGTAAGCATTATATTCAATGGTAGGATGTAGAACAAGAATGTTCACTGTCTCCACTTTTATTCAAAATTGTATTGAAGTACGTATTCTTTGAAGAAAGATTTTTAAAATTTAAAGGTGTAAATATTGATGGGAATAAGTACAACCTTACTCCACATCATATAATTCTCTATGCAAGATCCTCAAAAATTTTCAGATAGATTACTAGAATTAGTAACAGTTCATAATGTTTACTGGTGTTAAAAAAATAAGTATTCAAAAATAGATTATCACTTCTGGATCTGATGCACTAAGACCCTCTCATATGACCCCCAAAGCAGAAAACAATATAAAAACATGGACATAATGCAAAAAGGAACTATTTAATTGTCCTGTAGTGTGGACAGAAGCAAAGAGACTGGTTAGGAGGGCATACTTTCTTGGAGAATGGAATATGTGTAGCTATACAGTTAGGTTACAGTTTCCACAACTTTCAGCCTTAAGTATGGTCTGCAAGACATGCATACTGGGAACAGGGGGCACACCTGCAAAAGACCTTAGTTCTTCTGGCCTGGGAAAAATGAAAAATGAAGTCCAGGAGCCAGAAACTACAAAGATTGTAGGGGAATCATGCATGGGAAAGAGCCAGAGAGGGGAATCTTCAAATTTTCTACCCATGTCTCTGACTGACCCCTCAACTACACATGTGTGGAACAGATTCAAGGAGAGGTAACTAAGAAAAAAAGATCTGAACTAGGACCAGACTTGCTTCCCAAGAAACAAAGTCTAAAGGTCAAGCACAGCTAAGAAAAACACTTACTAAATAAAAAATAATAAGAGTCATTGGAGGATAATAACAGAATTAAGAATCCACACAATGTAATATTCATAATGCCCAGGACACAATCCAAAAGGTCATAACATACCAAGAATCAAGAAATTGGAACACAGTATTAGAGAAAAGGAAATCAATTGAATCCAAACCCAAGAGAAGCCAGATATTAGTACTAACAGAAAGAATATAGAAGTGGCTACTACATTCTCAATGAAATAAAAGACCATTTATTCAGTCAATAAAAATTTCATCCAAAAAATGGAAAATCTCAGCAAAGAAACAGAAATAATAAAAAGAAATAAATGGAATTCTAGGAGAGAAAAATAAAATAAATATATAGAAGGAAACAGGAGAAATTCTTTTTGATCTTGTGGACAATATTTTTAAAAGTACACAAATCACAAGAGAAAATGATAATTTGGAATTGATTAAAAATGTACTTTAAAACACACTGAAATAATCAAAATGCAATCCACAGACTTGGAGAAAATATTTAAATACAAATGTCTGATAAAAGGTATGTAACCAGAACACATAAAGAACATTTCAACTAAATAATGAGACAAACTGCCTAATGTGACAAATGTGACATTTAAACACATAATTCACAAAATAATATACATATATATATCCAATAAGTAGGTATTAAAATCCTCAACATTCCTAGATATCAGAGAAATCCAAATTAAAATCACGATACAATTCCTCTATATACTCATTAGAATATCTAGAATTTAAATGATTGACAATAACCAGTACAGATATGAAACAACTGAAACTTTCATACATTGCTGGTGAAAATATTAAATGTAACCATTTTTAAAAAGAGTGTGTTAGTTTATTATAAAGTTTAACATCTACTTAACATACAAATCACATATAACCTAGAAATTCCACTCCTATTTCCCCAAGAATAATGAAAATATATAGCCATGCAAAGACGTGTACATCAATGTACATAAAAATTTCAACAATTATTATCCCCAAATGGAAACAACACAAATGTCCATCAGCAGGTAAAATGATAAATTGTGGTGTAACCATATAAAATGATATTCAGCAACAAGAAATGGACTGCAGATAACCAAAACAACCTCCAAAATGTTATGTGGAGTGAAAGAAACAAGACACAAAAGAGTTTAAATTGTATGGTTCCATTTGCATTTAGGACAGGTTAAATGAATCTATAGTAATAAGAATCAGACCAGAGTTTGCATTGCATTGGGCAAGGGTTGGCTGTCGGGGGATAACTGCAAAGAGTCGTGAAGGAAATTTGGGGGTAATAGAAATATTCTAAAACTTGATTGGGGTTGTAATTACAAGGCAGGAATACATTTGAAAAATGCATTGACGACTTCCCTGGTGGCATAATGGTTAAGAATCCGCCTGCTAATGCAGGGGACATGGGTTCAAGCCCTGGTCCAGGAAGATCTCACATGCTGTGGAGCAACTAAGACTGTGCACCACAACTACTGAGCCTGCGCTCTAGATCCTGCGAGCTACAACTACTGAGCCCATGTGCCACAACTCCTGAAGCCCACACAACTAGAGCCCGTGCTCCACAATGAGAAGCCACCGCAAGGAGAAGCCTGCGCACTGCAACGAAGAGTAACCCCCGCTTGCCACAACTAGAGAAGCCCGTATGCAGCAACGAAGACCCAGCACAGACAAAAATTAATTAATTTTTTAAAATGCATTGAACTGTTTACTTAAGGTGAGTGCATATTATTGTATGTAAATTATATCTCAATAAAGTTGATTAGAATGCAACTTTGGTTTCACATACAAAACAATGTAATTCACTATATTAACAAAATAATAAAGGAAAACCACATAATCATCTCAATAGACAAAGAAAAACCATTTAACTAAATCCAACACGTTGTTTCCTGATGAAACATCTCAGTAAAATAAGGATAGAAGTGAATTTCTTCAACCTGATAAAGGACATCTACAAAAAAATCTAGAGCTAAAATCATTCTTAATGGTGACACACCAAATGCTTTACCTCTAAGACTGGAGAAAGTAAAGCTGAGGGGCTACAAAGTAAAGAAAGGGAATGAAAAAAATACAAAATTTCAGTGCAATTACCTCTTGGTACACTTGGGAAACGTTACCTAGTGTTCTTTTCCGTTAAATAAATGTGTGGGTTCATGAGCACTTTTCGAATCATTATTCTTTATGTGTTACACATAGATTGCACGTTCTTTTCTGTATACTGTCTTATAATAAAACGTTTTATTTGAAGTACATTTTAACTGAAAATAGATCATACTTATCCTAATTCTAATAAAATAGTATATAATTAAGTAAAAGATATAATCCTAGAAGTTTCAGTAATATTAGATCAATGTGGGTTGTAGTAGTTAGGGAATTGTTTATGAAATCATAAAAGAACAATTTGAAATTTTGGATGGTAATTCAGACACAATAGGAATAGCATCAGCTATAATTATATATATATATATATGTTTTTATATATGTATAGGTATGCATACACCTACACATATATAAAATTTGTTCTAAATGTTTTAAGGACATGGAAATTAAAATAATTGGGAAGGGTGGGGCTAGAATGTAGTGGAGAGGCTTAAAAATTTTGTAGAGAATTTGAAACTTTCTCTGTAAACACTGGGGAATTTTGATCAGAGGAGAAGCATATGGAAACAATTTTAAAACTATTTGCTTTTAGTTACTACCCATTAGAGTGTAAGATTAATATGGAATTCTCTTTGTGAAGTTAAAATTAACATGTATCTATTTGTAAGATTATTTGTAATCTTGGAAGTTTAAACCAGTATAAATACAGTCTGACACCCAACAAGCTATTCAGTTACCCTTCTAAGCTAGAAATTAATACATAGGATATTTGAGCTGATTTTCAATAAATTACTATCCCAAGTATCATTAGGATAATTAAAGATAGTTAATATTGCCAAAACAAATAAGTATATACATGGAAGCACATGACACACATATACACACTCACATTGACAAATTAAAAACCAAATACCTCATTTATTTGTCATTGCCAAAAATTGTCATATAAGTACTATGTGTCAAATTTTTAATGTCTGCCTAAGTTCCAAAAGAGTAAAAATAATGGTTAATTGGAGGCAAATCTTTCTAAAATATATCAAGTAGTTCCTCTACCTTAAATAAAATGTTTTAATGCAATTTCATCATTTATTGGTGACTCAGTTCATCATGATCAAAATAATCACCATCTCACAAATATACAGGACTAGAGAATATCCCAGAAGAATATCCTAGTTAACATTCTGTTTTTAATATACTCCAGAGAACTAAACAAATAGAACTACATCAAACTAAAAAGCTTCTGGACAGCAAAGGAAACCATCAACACAATGAAAATGTAACTTACAGAATAGGAAAATAAATATTTGCAAACCATGTATTGGATAAGGGTATAATATCCAAAATTTATAAAGAGTTCATGCAACTCAATAGCAAAAAAAAAAAAAAAAAAAAAATCTGATTTAAAATGGACAAAGGAACTCAACAGATATTTTCCCAAAGAAGATACACAAATTTCCAACAGGTTATGAAAAGGTGTTCAACATCACTAGTCATCAGGGAAATGCAAATGAAAACCAGGATGAGATGTCACTTCATACCTGTTAGAATGGCTGTCATGAAAAGACAAGAGATAACAAGTGTTGTTGAGGTTGTAGAAAACAATGTTGTGCACTGTTGGTGGGAATGTAAAGTGGTACAGACAGTATGGAAGACAGTATGGAAGTTCCTAAAAAACTAAAAGCAGAACTACCGTATCATTCAGCAATCCCACTTCTGGGTATATACATCTTTCCTTAGCTCTCCTTAACTACACTAAATGGTCCTGTCCTGCTAGTAAAGTTTTTTACATATTTCAAGGTGGAAATTATTCTCTGAATTGTCAAGATGGTTAATAATAACTTCCAGATAAGTATCTCCTGATTATACACATTAAAATATAAAAATAATGGCATTGTATGGTGATTGGTTTATATATATCTCTTGTCCTTTTTTCCTAAGATTAGAGAGTTGCAAATGTACAATGTTCATTTTTTTAAATAAATTTATTTATTTATGTTTGGTTGCATTGGGTCTTTGTTTCTGCACGTGGGCTTTCCTAGCTGCAGTGAGCCAGGGCTACTGTTCATTGTGGTGCACAGGCTTCTCACTCCAGCGGCTTCTCTTTGTTGCAGAGCACAGTCTCGAGGCACACAGGCTTCAGTAGTTGTGGCACGCGGGCTCAGTAGTTGTGGCTTGCAGGCTCTATAGTGCAGGCTCAGTAGTTGTGGCACATGGGTTTAGTTGCTCTGTGGCATGTGGGATCTTCCCGGACTAGGGCTCAAACCCGTGTCCCCTGCATTGGCAGGCAGATTCTTAACCACTGCGCTACCAGGGAAGTCCCTCACAATGTTCATTTAAAACAGCAGAAGAACTAAGAATACAAAGGATTTTCACTTTTATACAAAGTTATCAAAACCCCCTTTTTTCTTCTTTACCAAAATTTGACATGTTGAATAACAAAATGTCATGAGATTTTAAAAATAATTTTAATCATGTAATAGGCCATGGAAGTGCATTTTTAGTAAACTTGATTTTAGCTAGTATTTTACTGACAGAAGACTGTCCTTGACTCCTACCTTCTACTTTCTTTAGTCCTAAATTTGCAACGTTTGTCATGTTTTGATATTAGGGTTCCACTGACCTCATAAAATAAGTTGGAAAGTGTTCCCTTCGCTATTTTCTGGAAAAGATTGTATAAAATTGATATTATTTACTCCTTAAATGTCTGACACAGTTCATTAGTGGAAGCATCTAGGCCTGGAGTGCTTTGTCAAAAACTTTTTGATAATGAATTCAATTTTTAATATAGATATTGTACTCTTCTGATTTTCTATTTCATCTTGTGTCAGTTTTTATAAGTTATATTTTTAAGAAACATGTACATTTCATCTATTTGTCAAATTTATTGGCATTAAGGCTTCCTTTATTATCATTTAATATCTATATGATATGTAGTGATATATCTTTGCAGTTTTAAGACTGAATTTCAGATCATTATATGAGATGAAAAGAGAAGGAACTTGATTAATTCAATTTTTTTCAGTTCTAAGCATTTTCATTAAAATGAAAAATGAAGAAATTGTTAAGAGTGATTGAGATTATATATATATGTATGTATGACACTTTCATATATTTATATTTTATATAATATTTGTTTACTGAGTTTAGATATATATAAAATATTCTTTAATTATTATATTAAATATAATAATTTCATTTAAAAATGGAAGTTCTAAACTTCCTGTTAGAACTAATAACTGGCAATGATAATATAGAGATATATAGGCAATGCCAGTTTGGTGAGTAAACTTCTATTTATTTTATATTGACTTAGCAACCACACAAGGTCATACAAAGTGTTACAAACTCTTAACTCTTAAACAAAACTAAACAAAAAAAACAACTATAAACCTCCCATAGAATTTTTCTGATGTGTTTTATGAGAAATCAGTTAATATTTTTGTTTACTATTTACTTTCTTAACTGGAGAAATAGAGGGATACAGGAGATTTTAGCAGGATGCAATAAAACAATAACAAATTATTTTTAAAAACAAAAAAATTTAAAAGATGCAAAAGACAGTGTCTCCCTCATTTCCAACACAAGATGGCTCAGTGAGCTTTAAAAATAATTTTTTTAGAAGGTCCATTAAGATCTTGCACTGTTCAGGTTTAGACCCCAATTTCCTTAGAAGAGATGGCCAATTTTGTTGTTGTTCAAATTGTTTCTCTCATTGATGATTCTCTAAGTTTTTAAGAAGCATACATTTAAAACTTTACGCCTGATTCACACTTACTCCAAAAATAAAAGTCCTTTGGAAAATCTGTGTCTGATAGATACTTATGTTTTCTCCTAATCATCATACAAATTACCTCGTTCCAAGTGCTTTGGGGAATATTAATATTATATCCAATACGAAGTACATGAAATGCATCCAAGAAATATGCTGCATTCATCCAGCATAAGGGACAATGCCAAATTTGACAGGGGTTGGCACTTAACACATGTCATTAGTAATTATAGTATGAAAACATGTTTTTGTCTTTATTGCTTTAACACTTCTGAATAAACATAGAACTGAATCATACAATACAGAAAAAATTTCCTTATAGCATGGGCATTCTCTGTCATTAGACTCAGAATAGTTATGTTCTTCAAAATTTTGTGAAAGGCTTCTTTGAGGGAAATATTGAGTTCTTTCTTGAGTTTTTTTCTGCTTTGCTTATCATTTCATGTAAACAGTAGACCCAGTGATAATTTTCAGTACTTAGAGTAAATATTCATTTAATTATTTTGATAAAAACATTTACTGATCATCCTCCAGAAAGCAAGAGCAAAGACAGTTCCAAGTATAGTCTTATAAAGCTCTTACTCCTTTATTCTTTATAATCATGCTTTCTCCAAGGTTTCTGTAGATTAGCTCACCAACTAAAAAATTAATATAATTCCACCCAAGATAATTTTCAAAGTAGCCCAATAAAATTTGTTTTTCACCACAAAATAAAATTCAGCTAGAAATGTAGACTTCTATTTTTTTAATATTTTTAAAGAAAATCTCTTGAAAAGCTGGAAAATCAGTCTTAACTATCACCAGGAATGTAATCTAATGCTATGCAAATCCTTAGATAAAATCCTACTATGTCATCTTCATTAATAACACTCTAAAAATAGTATTACATATGCATTGTAAATAATGTAGAGATGATTTTTCAATCAACTTTATGCCAGAAAAGTGTTTAATCTTAGAGACATTAAATAGAATAGGGCACCCTCTTCTTTTCCCTATGGGTTATTGAGTGCTTTTGGTAACAAAAGAAATAAAAATGCCTTTTTCATATACCTATCAATAAAATAGCGTTTTAGGTTCAGACACTGAAGATAAGTATAATGCTAAAACAACTGTTCAACACTTGCTATATCAATTAGAATGGTATCAGTTGCAAGATACAGAAATTCTAATTAAAATGGCTTAAACAATAAGTGGATATATTATCTCAAGAAACAAGACGTTCAGACATCAGGAATATTACATTGTTGGTTAATTTATACTCACTGTCAGAATCAAGAGTCCATGTTTCTTCCATATTTTTGTTTTGACATGTTCTTCATGATCCCATGATGGCTACTGCAATTCCATACAGAGCCAACAGGATCCAGTAATGAAGAAAGGGTATTTCTTCTTGACTATTTTTTACACCAGTGGGAACTCCCAGCTTGAGAAAATTTCAAATACTTTATCATTGTCTAATAATCATCCCATTTCCTATCTTAAACTAATTCCTGGCAAGAAAAATTTAATCATCACAAACCAGACAGTATGATGTTTTATTAACACATGGCCAAGTAACAGAGATTTTTCATCAAAAGAATTAGGTTGGTAAACAACAGGCTAAAGTACATTGCCCTGAAAGTATTAGTTTCTCAGGCAAACTTGTTTCTTGATACCTGGTTTTCCTCCTTTCTTATACTTCTCCCAACTCCAATACTGTCTATCATTTGAACTCCTTTTTTGGCATTCAAGATTCAACTGTAGGTTAAAAACCAGATACAAAACCTAATTACATTTTTCTTTAAATCACAGAAATAAATCATGAGAAGCCTATACATTATTTTGTTCTGCATGTACCAAGAGTTGTTTACTATTTCAGAAAATTTCCTCAGCAATGGCAACTTTGCTCGTAATTTTTGAATCATCACCACGATTCAACTATGTTAGTTTAGATTTATAGCAGACACACACAGAGTGTTTCTACTTTTGTTATGTCTTCCAGTACATTTGTGCCTGAGTATTTACATATTGAAATATCATTATTTGATTGTAAATTGATTTTTTTGTTTCTTATTTGAAAAATGAGCTATCATGAACTGAGAGCTTTCTATTCCACCAGGATATAAAACTGGGTGTGTATAGAAATAATCCATTATTATGAGAACATGGTGAAAGTGAGATTAAACTTGAGTAGCTCCAGAAGACATAGCTAATTACATTTGGCTTAGACTCTATGGTATTGTCACCTTGCCTTAATCTTACACTGATGGCTGCATGAAGAGTTCCTAATGACAAGTCTATGGCATGAAAAATATCAGGCCTGATTTACAGATGATTACACATAATATGCTGCCACCATATACCTTCTACATGACCAAGAAAGACAGTGGTGAAGAGAGAGCCTACAAGTTGGCCAAATATGAGGTAATATTTCTGATTGTTCAATTTTGGTGTCATGATAATTAAATAAAAATATAGAAATACTGATTTATGATAGTGTTCAACACGTTAAAAAAATTAGTCAGGAAAATGGAGAGAATATGTTTGGAACATTGAGAACAGAAAGCCTAGAACAGAAGCATATGGTATACTGCTCAAAATGGGCACATTCTGTGAAAATATTTGTTTCCCATAAGAATATTCACCAAAAGGCACCACTACAGAGAAGGCTTTCCTCTATACATGACAGACTATCTCTTTTACCAGGTACCCTGCTTCTTGCTTAATAGACTCAAGTATAAATTTCATGGTGGCAAAAATGGAGGTTATGAACAAGCTTAATAAAATAGAGTTCCCTTCATTGCGTAATTCAACATAGAATTCTCGTCATTATACTCTGTTTTAAGTAAACATCAATGTTGACCTCTCCACATGGCATCAAGAGTAGGCAATCTTTCAGCCACCTGATGGCATGTTGAAATTATTGGATCCTTTACACTGAGAAGGGACATATTTTGTTCTCACTGAAAAAGAATCTTAACCTAGATAGTTATTTGTAATGGTAACCGGTAATAGCCAATAATAACACCTTTTACCTCAATGCTTGCCATCTCACACAACAATTGCCCAAAGTGTCCTTCTTGGGAAGTCCCTTCCAAGATGACCCCAAGCAAAATCATGACTTCCATAATTTAACTTAGGCAAGAGTGAAAGAAAAAATCATACATGCTTTTCTTTCCATTGGTGGAAGTATAACTCACTACTTATTTAGCCTTTTCCTTTTACCACTCCAGGCTACTTTAAGTAGTTTTCCTAGCCTGAGACAATTACTTCTGTACAGGTAGTTTATTTGGGAGGCAATCCCAAGGAGCCGAAGAATAGACAGACTGAGATAAGGAGAGAAAGCTAATATAAGAGTGCTTTATCAAGGTTGCCATTATGTGACTTAGTTTTATCTGAAACCTTCCAAAAGAGCACATATAATCCCTCTCAAAATTATTCACCTGAGGATCAGTGGTAAGAAGTATTGACCCATTGGCTGCATCTCTTTGAGGGTTGCCCCTGGAACTGTTTATTTTTCCAAAGTGAAATGCACATGAATATTCGGATATCCATGTCATCAGAGAAATCCTGAGACAGGAACTAAACAATGTGCTTACACAATTCTGATTTCCCTCATTCTTATTTCTCTCATTCTTGGCCAGAACTTTATTTTATTTTATTTAAAAATTTAAAATTGAAGTTTAGTTGATTTATGATATTATATTAGTTTCAGGTGTATAATATGATTCAATATTTTTATACATTATACTCCATTTAAAGTTCTTGTAAAATATTGGCTATATTCCCTGTCCTGTACAATATATCCTTGTACCTTATTTATTTAATATATGGTAGTTTCTACCTCTTAATCCCTTGCCCCTATCTTGCTCTGCCCCACTTCCCTCTCCCCACTGATAACCACTAGTTTGTCTCTATATCTGTGAGTTTATTTATGATTTGTTATATTCAATTGTTTGTTTTATTTTTTTAGAATCCACATATAAGTGATAACATAGAGTATTTGTTTTTCTCTGCCTGACTCATTTCACTAAGCATAATACCCTCCGGGTCCATCCATGTTGTTGCAAACAACAAAATTTCATTCTTATTTTTTTATGGCTGAGTAATATTCCATTGCATATATGTATATATACATCTCACATATTCTTTAGCTATTCATCTATTGATGGTCACCTAGGTTGCTTCCATATTCTTGACTTTTGTAAATAATGCTGCAATGAACACTGGGGTACACATAACTCTTTGAATTAGTGTTTTTGTTTTCTTTGGATGGATACCCAGGAGTGAAATTGCTGGGTCATACAGTAGTTCTATTTTTAGTTTTTTGAGGAACCTCCATAGTGTTTTCCATAGTGGCTGCACCAATTTACATTTCCACAAATAGTGTACAAGGGTTCCCTTTTCTCTACATCCTCATCAACATTTGTTATTTTTGGTCTTTTTGACAATAGCTATTCTAACAGTTGTGAGGTGATATCTCATTGTGGTTTTGATATGTATTTTTCTGATGATAAGCTATGTTGAGCATCTTTCCATGCACCCGTTGGTCATCTGTATATCTTCTTTGGAAAAATGTTCAGATCTTCTGCCCATTTTTAAATAGAGTTATTTTTTTGATATTGAGTTGCATGAATTTTTTTGTATATTTTGGATATTAACCCCTGAAGAGTTATATCATTTGCAAATATTTTCTCCCATTCAGTAGGTTGTCTTTTCATTTTGTCAATGTTTCCTTTATTGTGTAAAATCTTTTAAGTTTAATTAGGTCCTATTTGTTTATTTTTGCTTTAGTTTCCTTTGCCTTGAGAGACAGATCCAAAAAAAAAAAAAAGAAATATATTGTTACGATTCATGTTAAACAGTGTTCTGCCTATGTTTTCTTCTAGGAGTGTTGTTTATGGTGGGGGCAATAAACTGGCATTTAAGAAGTTTGGGTAAGTAAAAACTATAGTACCTATGGAATTGAAGGGCTTTCTATAGGTGCTTCTAATTCATTGAAGAAAGTAGATGAAAGGTTGAAGGTTATTACTTGCCAATTAAAGTCTTAGTTTGAAAGCTAAGCTTTCAGTATGTAAGTAGACTCTCATCTTTAGCAGGCAGAGGGCATGAAAAGATAAGTATTTGACCCAGGAATTATCTATAAATTTATTTATAATAGTAGTTACAAAAGAATGTGAATTCTCAACCTCATTTAGCATGTTATAGGCACCAAGTTCAGGGTACAGGGAGAGAGAGGGACATTAAGAAATGAGGCAGAGATATCTAGACTGATGCTTTCAAAAATCCTGAATCTCCAGATTCTTCTGAGTCCTGTAGTGCTCAGAAATGGCCCACTACTCCCTATTAAAGGTGAGTGCACTCCCTTGCTTAAAGATGATGTAGAGACCTCTGCCTTGCAAGAAAGCATGCCCCTTCCTCAGGATCTACCCTCACTATTCCTATGGACCACCAGGCTTATAGGTACAGTTAAGCTATAACAGATCATGATCAGGGAAGTACTAAGAGAGTAAAGAGAATATAGCTGAAAGAAGATTCAAGACGTAGCCATCATATACTGACAGGATACTAGGGAGTGTACATGGTCTGAAAAAACATGGGAAGAACTTAAAGTTGAATAATGGCGAGTTATAGATATGAGCCTATCCCATGATACAAGGTTTATCATCTTAGCAAGACCTCCAGAATATGGTAATAACACCCTATTAGGATGGCTCTTGGAAGTTGGAGAAAGTGACGGCTAACAGTAAATAAACAGAAATGGCAGAATTTCCATAAAAGGCAGCGTAAGAAGAGATTAAAATTCTCAGAGAAATGGATATGTTTGAGTAGATATGCTACCTAAGGTCAAAAAACTCACCAACTGTCTAAATTTTACAGAGGGCTCAAAAGACACTTTCCTTTTTAACCAAAACAATAAAGAATATTCTAGGGAAAGGGTCACTAACTATCATTGAGAAGCTCAGTGTGACTCATTGGTGTAGAATAGGGATCCTCAACCCCTGGTCCATGGACTACTACCGGTCTGTGGCCTGTTAGGAACCAGGCTTCACAGCAGGAGGTGAGTGGTGGGCAAGCAATCAAAGCTTCATCTGTATTTACAGCCGCTCCCCATAGCTCACATTACCGCCTGAGCTCTGCCTCCTGTAAGCATTATGGTGAGTTGTATAATTATTTCATTATATATTACAATGTAATAATAATAGAGATAAAGTACACAATAAATATAATGTGCTTGAATCATCATGAAATCATCCCTCCCCCCAGTCCATGGAAAAATTGTCTTCCACAAAACCAGTCCCTTGTGCCAAAACTGTTGGGGACCACTGGTGTAGGACATAATAGGAGATGCTGTTTCAGAACAGTAATCCCTGATAGCAATGTGGATGATAGGAACCCTAAGTAATAGAGGCCAGATGACAGTACTTAAATGAGTATGAAAGTCAAAGTGGCAGCCAAAGGGACATGACTCCTTGAGAGCTAAGGAGTTGGTTAATATATCACTATGTCCCTAGGCACAAACTAATGGGCTGCTGATAAAGAAATTGTTCAATCTAGAAATTTTCACATATTGAGGTATGGGGAAGTCATTCTGGCTTATACCAGACTTGGCTTGACCTTTCTGTTCACTAGAACAGCCTGTGTTATGGCCTGTCAAGCACACATTGCACATCTGCTTTAACCATTAAAGAAAAGAATGCTTTTAAAAATCAAAATGGAATAACTATGGTTCAGGCATTCAAAATGGAGCTAAGTTGCCATCGTGGGTGTAGTCTCAGACACATTCCTGCATCACTGGGAACTTGAATTTTCTGAACTGTATCAAACTCAAGGACACCACCAGCCATTTTCAAAACAATATCTACTAGCAGCTGCCAGCTGCAAACTTATGGTTTCAAGGTCTCCCCTTGTAACTATGCAATCATTTTGGATCCCAACTAATCCTTGCTTAATGAGTGCCCTTAACTTCTTGCCGGCTCCAATCCTAATTCTTGACAAACCGCTTATGTAACTTTGTGGTTTTTGCCTACATATCCTCTCTCATTTTGTGGTCTGGAGGAACACGATTCAAGTGCTTCTTAATCTGTGTTTCCCACACTGTAGTCCTCAGTTTGGCTCGAATAAAGCTCTTTTCTATTCCAAAAAAAAAAAAGGAATTGTTCAATCTAAAAATATTTTAAAAAATTAAGGATAGATAACCAGGATGTTGAAGGCAGCTGCCTTTTTAAGAATCAGTCTCTTTTGACTGATTTTTTGACTTAAGCCAGTTTCAACCTTGAAATTCATGACCACAGAAAAGACTGAGTCTCCATGAGGAAGGGCTCTGCAAATCAATGGCAAATCAATAGAATAATGATTTCCCCATTCTTTCCCCCAAAGGGACCTACAGCCACTTACTAATATACAGTTGAAAAAAAATTAATGCCCAATAGTTTAAGGATTATTGAACATGGGGGTCACATTATAGGATCACATCACATTGATTCACTCTATTGAGGGCATTATGTTAATCAGACCAGATAAGCAAGGAGTAGTAAGTATACTGATGGCCTTGGTAAATAAGACACATGCACTTCAGAGGGTGGCAGAAGAAATTACATTAATTCTAGGACCCATTACATCAGTAAAGTTTTTAGGTGTTCAGTTGTCTAGGGCATACTGATAAGTCCCTCCAAAGTAAAAAAAATAAATTATTGACATTCATGAATTCTGCCACTTAGAAGGAAGTTTCTGTAGGTTCTAGATGCAGCATATTCCTTACTTGGGAATACCATGTCAACCAATTTACCTGGTGTCATAAAGGCTGCCAGTTTTTAATGGGATACAGGGCACAAAAGCAGTCTACAGGAAATTCAGTCTATGGTGCAGGTGGCTTTGCTGCTTGGCCCATAAAACCCTGAAAACTCTATGGTGTTAAAGGTACTGATGGTGGGAATAGATGCCATGTGGTTCTTATAGCCAGCACAAACATAGTAATTGGAACAGAGGCCCCTAAGTTACTGGATGAAGCTCATACTATCTTCAGTGAATAATCATACATGATTTTAAAACAGGTCTTGCATGCTAACAGGCCCTTATATAGATTAAGAATGACCATGGCATTAAGAGATAATGCAGAGAAACTTCCCATAATTATTTGAATTCTCTCAGACCTATCAAGTCATAAGGATGAATAGGCTTAGCAGCATTGTAAGATAGATTGGGCAAAAGGAGAAATAGAGGACGCAAGAAAACTGCAAAAGAAAGCGATCTGGAGTCCCACGACAGCCAACACTGTTGCACTGGAGCCTCTCTCTCAGCTAATACCTGTAATCTCATGGGAGGGAAAGGCAATAATTTAGGACCAATCAGTTGAGGCCAAGTGTGCATTAGAGATGAATATGCATGACAGATGAAAGTGGACTGCTGCAGTACTACAACCCTATTTGGAGTAGCTCCAAAAGATAGAAGTGAATGAAGCCCACCACTCCCAGCACTCCCACCAATGGAAGAGCCTTTCATAAGGCAACTGATCACAAATTTGTGTGGGAAGGGAAGAATAATTATGGACTCATGGGCAATATCAAATGGCTTGACTGATTGAACTGAAGCTGGAAGGACAAATGTTGGAAGATAGGGAACAAGGAAATCTTAGGAAGAGGCACATGGATGGATCTATGAAAAGAGGGCACAAAGTATGAAGAGCTTCACATTATGTGAAAATATCCACCAAAGAACATCCACTTTAGAAGATGCATTAAACTAGTTCAGTTAATAGCAGACAGCCAGTCATAGTCTACCCCAGAGCTGGCACAGTGGGCTTACAAATGCAACAGCCATGGAGACACCAATAAAGACTATGTATGGATGGACCCAACTGTATGGACTTCCAACCTCTGCTGCTGACAAAGTCAGCAATAGAGATAAATTCTGAGTTCCTGATATAATAACATCCCTTGAAGAAACAACCTGTTACTTGATGGCAAGTTAATTACATTGCATCCCTTCCATATTGGAAAGGGCTGGGATTCATCCAGAGAAGAATCAATACACACGTTTAGTAGGGTATGCTTTACGCCTTGTATTGCCTCAGACAGAATTATATGCTGTGATCCACTTATCCATGATCCCACATAACGTAACTCCTCTTTATAGAAAAGAAGGTATGAAATTTAACATGTATACAGAGCTTCCATTGGTCCTATTATCCATCTCACTACCTAGAAGTTGTTCACCTGAGTGATAGAGATGCCTTTTGAAGGTATAACTGAGACACATCAGCTTGGATATGATGGCTGACAAAGATGGGGAGACCTTTTTCAATATTCACTTTTATGCTAAATCAATGACCATTTGTTTCTCTGTGTTCAATAGATGGGATAAAACATGGGTTTGCTTACCAAAGATAGAAGTCATAGTAGCCTTGCCTGTCCCCATGGCAATATGGGTTTAGATGTCCTGGTTCCCAGAAACAAATATTTCCCTAAGGGGAATAGGAAGAGTACCACTAAACTTTAAGTTATGGTTATCACCTGGTTACCTAAGGTTCCTTATGTCAAGAAACAAGCAGACAAGGAAAGGAATTATCAGCTTGAAAAATATAATTGACCCTAATCATCATGAGGAGGTAGGGTTATTCTTAGATGTAGGGATGGGAAGGATTATGTTTGATACTACTCAGGTCATCCATTTGCATGTGCTTTGATATGTGTTTGCCCATTTTGAAAGTAAATGGACAAGTGCAACAGCTATTTCTTGAGAAGATGTTAAGACTTGTAAAGAATAAGTGTCTTGGTAGGTACACTATACTGGCAGAAGCGCTATCCAAAAAGGAGGAATCTCAAATGAACAGTAGAGAATGAAGACAAGGCATATCAATTTCACTCCTGAGACTGGCTGCAGCAGGGGTTGTAGTTCTTCTCACTAATCTTCTCCTTATCCCCCAAGAAAAAAGACCAACCAAAATCATAGCAGAGCTTCTCAAAGAACTTATGATATAAAATAAGAGGATGAGGGCAGTGTAAGAGTTGGACAATAATAGATGGTGGTACCCAGATCACTCCTTCTGAACTGAAGCACTTATGCCCTCACTTGTTGGGAGTGCTGGTGGCTAAAGCCTCCCAGTTGAGTCTCTCTATATACTGAATGGAGAACACCAAGAGGAAATTGTGTTGCCACTACACAATGAAGGCAGGGAGGAATGTGTCTGGAACACATTTTCTGAGGAGTCTTCTAGTACTCTGATGTCATGTGGTAAATTCAATGTAAAACTGCAACAACCAACACAAATAGGAGTGCTAATGGCCCCAAAAGAACTGTTAATGGCTCAGACTCTATAAAAATGAAAGTTTGGTTTGGGGTCTCTTTACCAGTCAAAGAACCCTTACCAGCTATAGTGCTTATTGAGGGCAAAGAGAAAATGTGGCAGAAACCATTACTTTTTTCAGACTTTCACACAAGCTTCACTTTACCTTCATAGCAGTATTCATATACCTCTCTATGAGCTTCTCTTTAAAGTCCTAATTCAACAGCTGAATGTGAAGCCTTTTTTATTTCCTTCAAGCTTCAGTTTCTCCAATATACCTAGATATTCTAATGGAAGCCATTTAGTGACTGTTTCTTCTATACCCCAACTGCAACCCTTCTGTGCTTTTACACCCCATCTCTTCCCACATCCATGTGGCTTCTAATGCCTATATTAAACCGTTAATTATTATAATACTTAAAATTGAATGATATGATATGATATGGAATGAATGATAACGGAAACTAAGTTATATACAAAACTTTGATACAGCTAAAGCTGTATTATAGCTTTATATTATAGGAGAAAATCTTTATGACTTGGAAGTAGTTGAAGATTAAAAGGCGCTGAAAACACTAACCATAAGGTAAAAACATTGTTTAATTGGACTTCATTTAAAATTATCAAAAGATAACATTAAGACAGTAGAAAAGGACTTCACAAACTAGAAAAAGATACTTTCAATACTTGTATCCCACAATAGATATACATCCATATTTTTTTTTAAATCTATACAATTAATTGGAAAAAGACAGACAACACAATTAAAGAAAAAAAAAAGGAAAAGGACTTAGGCAATTCTCAAAAGAGTGTATCCAAATCACAGATAGACTTACAAACATATAAATTATAACCAAAATGCCACACCACTGCAACCTGATTATAATGATCAATTCTTTTGACAAAGCCAAGTGTAGGTGAGAATGTGGAGCAAGTGAAACTCTCATGGACTGTTGGTGAGCATGTGAGATGATAAAACCAGTTTTTGAAAATTGTTTGGCATGAGCCACTAAAGCTGAACATACCTAGAGCATGGCGTTTAACTCTTTATTTTTAACTGAGATGACACACAGGGTAGGAGAGTTAAGTGAGACTCTAAATATCAGAGATATGACCCAGTATCAAAATATACTAATAATTCAAAGGTTAGAGGTAACTGCAAGATGGAAGCAAAACATGAACTACAAAACATCTTGAACATAATGACTCACTTTTTTGTGCCTAACTCCAGGGGTTGGGAATGTGCCTAGAAAAAGAGGAGAACCAGACACAGATGTGTTTTAGAATTAGTTATGGGGTCTGACAAAACCCAACATATATAGTCCTTGGCAAACTCTGAGTAAACTGTGTTGGGTTAATTAATTATAGTTATTAGAGAGAAGAAATAATCATAGGGAAAGGGGTCAATGTAACCCACTTAGACTTTTAAAATTATTTACAAAAATTCTTGGGACTTCCCTTGTGGCTCAGTGGTTAAGAATCCGCCTGCCAATGCAGGGGACACGGGTTCGAGCCCTGGTCCGGGAAGATCCCACATGCTGCGGAGCAACTAAGCCTGTGTACCACAACTACCGAGCCTGCACTCTAGAGCCCGCAAGCCACAACTACTGAAGCCCGCGTGCCTAGAGCCTGTGCTCTGCAACAAGAGAAGCCACCGCAATGAGAAGCCCGGGCTCTGCAACGAAGAGTAGCCCCCGTTTGCCGCAACTAGATAAAGTCCATGCGCAGCAACAAAGACCCAGCACAGCCAAAAATAAATAAATAAAAATAAATAAATTTATAAACAAAAAATTCTTTCAGAAGTCTTTTAAAGGATTACTGAATGATTGTGAAAAAAATCCCAATAAATTTGATCTTTGGCAGAGCTATCTAATATTTTTCTATTACTTTTCTTGGGGATTGCATATGGAGATCAGTGTATATCATAATCCTTTCAACCCATAAAGTCTCTAAGATTTGAAATCTTGAAGTAACTGGATAACATCAAACTTTTTTGATAAGTGAAGACACTGATGAAATAAAGTCTCACAGTTAAGTACAAATAAGCAGAAAAGTAGAAGCTACAATCTAGAGTAAGGAAGTTCAAAGAAAAGATTATAAAAGCACAAAATTCAAATTATGTGTAATTATCTATAACCCAGGAAAGAGAGGTAATAATAGGAGATTTAATTGCTATTGCTATTTGTTTCTGTTTGCTATCCTTCTCCCACTCCCAGGCTATTAACCCTGGTACAATCAAAATATTTAACGAACTTGTATGCATTAAAAAATGACAGTGGTAGACACAAACCAAAGTCAGTGTCCTGAATCAATATAAAACAATGTGCTTCTCGAACATTATGTAGACTCATGTAATACATTCACATGATGGTAATCTTTTAATTCACAAAGGTGAAGGTATAGAAGAAATAGGATCAAAATCTATGTAGACATGAATATAATAAATTACCCATGGATTTATTTGCCTGACCCTGATATGGATAAGAGGTATAACATTGAAACTGGGCAAAGTTATCTCAGAATAAAGATCAGGAAGTCCTTATTCATAGTGGATAATAAACTTAAAGAACTATTTGTTGCAAGAAGTGGCAGTGGCAGGAAATTAAACTGGATTCCAAGTGACTTTCATCAAATTGATGAATGATAGAACTATAAAAAGTTACTAAGAAAAACTGGGGCATGATTCAACTTTCAGGTTAAAGCAAGGAAAATTAATCCATACCACTTAATGACAAGTAACGTGTGGTAATTGTCCACAACAGAATAATTGCTTAGAACTAAGGTGTCTAATAAAAAGTCACCAGCCACATATGCCTATTTAAATTTAAATTTAAATCAATTAAAATTGAATGAAATAAAAATTCAGTTCTTGAATTGCAATATACACATTTCAACTTCTTAATAGCTGCATGGTGCTAGTGGCTTCAGTATTGGAAGTTAAACTTCAGCATAGTTTATAGACCATTTTCATTATCACAGGAGGTTTAACTGTGCAGTGCTAGGAAAATGACCAGGAATATTACTTAAACTCCTTTCTGTTTCTGTACTACTCATAGTGGAATGTTGTATTTTATACCTCACTAAAAGATAAATTATGAGGTTAAATATGACTTTCCACACTCAGTCTTAGTGACTGAATCACAGAAAAATAATGCTCTGTGAAATGTGAAAAGATGTTCCATGAAAAATAAGAGGGAAAAATTCTATAGTGACATCTCTTTGGAAAATTCTTCGTGCAATGGCCCATATTAGAGATTCACAGAATTTTGTACACTAGTACATTTTAAAT
This sequence comes from Balaenoptera ricei, assembly GCF_028023285.1. Classification (NCBI taxonomy): domain Eukaryota; kingdom Metazoa; phylum Chordata; class Mammalia; order Artiodactyla; family Balaenopteridae; genus Balaenoptera; species Balaenoptera ricei. Next base: position 117,314,501 of record NC_082640.1, on the reverse strand, counting down.
GGCACTGAAAATTATATAGTAAGTATACCATTCAAATTTGCTTACCCAAATGTTCAAAGAGAGAATAATTTTTTTCTTAGACCTCTCCATTTAAAAAAATACTGAGAAACCCTATGATATGACTTAGGGCAGATCTCCTATGTGTAAATGTATTCATCCAAATTGCAAGGTTGGTTCTGTTTTAAAGTGTCATTTAATATAAGAATGAATAAGCTATACAACTATGAGTTTACAATAAAAACATTATCTTCAAAAGAAAAATAAACAGAATCATTCTAAGATAAAAAAACATTATCTTCATTTTACTTTTCACAATAATTATGCAGTATATAGATGGTGAGTTTTACTTTAAAAACTCAATATTCAGTCACTTGCCCAAGGATAACTAATTACACCATGCTAGAGAAGGATTTATAGCAAAATTTGTTTCACTCCAAATCTTGTTCCTTTTCTATTATTTTTAAAATTTTAATACTTTCTTCTCCAAAATATTGCGCTATATAGATCAATATGCAAAGCAGATAAATGGGCACTTTCTCAAATTGAACCTGTATGGGTGAATCAGAGCCCACCATCGATGTGAACATATCCACCTCCACTGTGGCCCCCAAAGAGACTGGATATCATTGCACTAGATTCTGCCACAGGCTAAGCACTATGCTTACTGGTGCAAATATAAAATAAGAAAACATGATCTTTTACTTCAAGACAGCTTAAATCTAGAGAAAGGAAAATTGAGAAATCAAAAGTTAGTAGTTGCTCTAGTGCAATAAATGGCACCCTTGGTGTGTGGAAAGGAGCATACGTTTACCATGAGGAGTCAGAGATGATTCACCAATGAGTTTCAACTGAGATGTAAAAAAGTATTTATTGAATCCCTTGTCAGAAAAGCACTGGAGAACTTTGCAGGCATGGAGAAAGGCATGCACAAAAGCAAAGTGGAATGAGAAAGCTGGCAAGTTTAGAGTAGAGCAACTATTTTGCTGAAGTGGGCGTGCAGAGTGCCAAGTTGAGATAGTCCTCCACAATATGTCATGAACTTCTAATTTGTCAAGTTGAAATAAGGGGCCACTTAAGCAATTACAGCACAGAAATGACACAATTTTATTTGTTTGTCAGAAACATAACTAAGTGTAGATATTAAACTGATTAGAGAGCAAGAAGCAGGGCAACCAGTTAAGAGACAATTGCAAGGATCCCAGAGAGAAATTTTGGATAATGGATAATGAGAAGTGTGTAGACTGTGGCAGAGGCAATGGAATAGAAAGCAATTTGAAAAAATAAATAAATAAAAAGGTGCTGAGTTTTAGACACACTGTTATGACAGTGCTTGGGGAACATTCTTGTGAAGATATTCAATAGAGAGTTTGATTCAGAAGTCTGAAGTTCACAGGAAAAGTTAACTCTGGAGATGAACTCTAAATTCAATAGTGTCAAGTGGAGATTGTATTTGTAGTAAAGGATAAGCAGATCCCTGTAAAGCATGGAAAATAAAAAAGGGGGGGGGGGAACTATGACTGAGTCCTGGAAAACACTAATATTGGAATGGTTGGTTAAGGGAAATAACTGACCAATTGATTTTCTCACTGAAGATGCCACTACTCCAGTATAATGAAGACCATCAGTGGTCATTGAGGTTACTTGATATTTTTTACATATTAGTGTTAACATTTTTATTAGCATCAAGGTGGGTAAAATACAAATACAACACTGTAAATATGTGTTCTTCCCTGTCATAGTATCGTAACTTTATCTGGATGAGTGATCATTATGTAAGGCTATCCAGCCTAAGAAGCAAGAGATTATTGAATTATGAGAAATTTCCAATCTGCACCTTCCTAAGGTCACTTTTCAAATCTTTAATTCTCCTTATATGTCTGAGCAGGTAATTGGTAATGAACTGGTAATGAATTTCATCATTTTTAAAATTAGTATATTTTAAATGTTGCTGCCAAATCACTAAATTACATAACTCTTTAATTATAACCAAATATTTCTACACCCAGTAGAAAAAGAATCACATTCTATATATTTTATTTCACTTTTCAAACTATGCTTAATTATATATTTTAAATAAATTTGGCAGAAAAGGCAGAATGTAAACATATAGAAGTGTATTTATTTGAATAAAAACAAAGTTTCTTCTAAGATTGCGATATATGTTTTGAATGCAGAGCAAAAACAAGGATCAAGATATGCTGGATATGCAAATCACAACTAAAATGAGAATCACCTCACATCTGTAAGGATGACTGTTATGAAAACCACAAAATATAACTAGTGTTGGTGATATGTGGAGAAAATGGAACACTTGTACACTTTTAATGGGAACGTAAAATAGCGCAGCTGCTATGAAAAACAGTATGGAGTTTCCTCAAAAAAGTAAAAAATTGAACTACTATATAATCCAGCAATCCCACCTCTGGGTATATATTCAAAAAAACTGAAATCAGAATCTCGGAGATACCTGCACTCTCATGTTTATAGCAGCATTATTCATGTAGCAAAACTATGATAGATAAAGAAAATGTGATTGATATATGTGTGTGTGAGTGTGTGTGTGTATTAAAGAAGCATTCTTCAACCTTTAAAAAGAAGAAAATTCTTCCATTTGTGACAACATGGATAAGGCCAAAGGACATTATGCTAACTGAAATAAGCCAGACACAGAAAGACAATTACTGCATGTGGAATCTAAAATAGTCACTCATAAAAGCAGAGAGTAGAATGGAGGTTGCCAGATGTAGGGAGCAGGGGGAAGAGGGAGATGTTGGTCAAAGGGGTACAAAGTTTCCATTACACAAGATGAATAAATTCTGGAGATTTAATGTACCACATGGTGAATATTAACAATACTAGATTGGATTTTTTTTTAAACATCTTTATTGGAGTATAATTGTTTTACAATGCTGTGTTAGTTTCTGCTGTATAACAGAGTGAATCAGCTATGTGTATACATATATCCCCACATACCCTCCCTTTTGGGTCCCCTTCCCACCCTCCCTATCCCACGCCTCTAGGTGGTCACAAAGCACCGAGCTGATCTCCCTGTGCTATGCAGCTGATTACCACTAGCTATCTATTTTACATTTGGTAGTGTATATATGTCCATGCCACTCTCTCACTTTGCCCAGCTTACGCTTCTCCCTCCCCACGTCTTCAAGTCCATTCTCTAAGTCCGCATCTTTATTCCTGTCCTGCCCCTAGGTTCATCAGAACCATTTTTTTTTTTTTAGATTCCATATATATGTGTTAGTATATGGTATTTGCTTTCCTCTTTCTGACTTACTTCACTCTGTATGACAGACTCTAGGTCCATCCACCTCACTACAAATAAATCAATTTTGTTTCTTTTTAAGGCTGAGTAATATTTCATTGTATATATGTGCCACATCTTCTTTATCCATTCATCTGTCAATGGACACTTAGGCTGCTTCCATGTCCTGGCTCTTGTAAATACTGCTGCAATGAACACTGTGGTACATGTCTCTTTTTGAATTATGGTCTTCTCATGGTATATGTCCAGTAGTGGGATTGCTGGGTCATAGGGTAGTTCTATTTTTAGTTTTTTAAGGAACCTCCATACTGTTCTCCATAGTGGCTGTATCAATTTACATTCCCACCAACAGTGCAAGAGGGTTCCCTTTTCTCCACACCTTCTCCACCATTTATTGTTTGTAGATTTTTTGATGATGGCCATTCTGACTGGTGTGAGGTGATACCTCATTGTGATTTTGATTTGCCTTTCTCTAATGATTAGTGATGTTGAGCATCCTTTCATGTGTTTGTTGGCAATCTGTATACCTACTTTGGAGAAATGTCTGTTTACGTTGTCCACCCATTTTTGGATTGCTTTTTTTGTTTTTTTTGATATTGAGCTGCATGAGCTGCTTGTATATTTTGGAGATTAATCCTTTATCAGTCACTTCATTTGCAAATATTTTCTCCCATTCTGAGGGTTGTCTTTTTGTCTTGTTTATGGTTTCCTTTGCTGTGCAAAAGCTTTGAAGTTTCATTAGGTCCCATTTGTTTATTTTTGTTTTTATTTCCATTTCTCTAGGAGGGGGGCCAAAAAGGATCTTGCTGTGATTTATGTCATAGAGTGTTCTGCCTATGTTTTCTTCTAAGCATTTTATAGTGTTGGGCCTTATATTTAGGTCTTTAATCCATTGTGAGTTTACTTTTGTGTATGGTGTTAGGGAGTGTTCTAATTACATTCTTTTAAATGTAGCTTTCCAGTTTTCCCAGCACCACTTATTGAAGAGACTGTCTTTTCTACATTGTATATTCTTGCTTCCTTCATCATAGATTAGGTGACCAAAGATACGTGGGTTTATCTCTGGGCTTTCTATCCTGTTCCATTGATCTATATTTCTGTTTTTGTGCCAGTACCATACTGTCTTGATTACTGTAGCTTTGCAGAATAGTCTGAAGTCAGGGAGTCTGATTCCTCCAGCTCCCTTTTTCTTTCTCAAGATTGTTTTGGCTATTCGGGGTCTTTTGTGTTTCCATACAAATTGTAAAATTTTTTCTTCTAGTTTTGTGAAAAATGCCACTGGTACTTTCATAGAGATTGCTTTGAATCTGTAGATTGCTTTGGGTAGTATAGTCATTTTCACAGTGTTGATTCTTCCAATCCAAGAACATGGTATATCTCTCCATCTGTGTGTATCATCTTTAATTCCTTTCATCAGTTTCTTATAGTTTTCTGCATACAGGTCTTTTGTCTCCTTAGGTAGGTTTATTCCTAGGCATTTTATTCTTTTTGTTGCAGTGGTAAATGGGAGTGTTTTCTTAATTTCTCTTTCAGATTTTGCATCACTAGTGTATAGGAATGCAAGAGACATCTGTGCATTAATTTTGTATCCTGCTACTCTACCAAATTCATTGATTAGCTCTAGTAGTTTTCTGGTAGCATCTTTGGGATTCTCTATGTATAGTACCATGTCATCTGCAAACAGTGACAGATTTACTTCTTTTCTGATTTGGATTCCTTTTATTTCTTTTTCTTCTCTGATTGCCATGCCTAAAACTTCCAAAACCATTTTGAATAACAGTGGTGAGAGTGGGCACCCTTGTCTTGTTCCTGATCTTAGAGGAAATGGTTTCAGTTTTTCACCATTGAGAATGATGTTGGCTGTGGGTTTGTCATATATGGCCTTTATTATGTTGAGGTAGGTTCCTTCTATGTCCACTTTCTGGAGAGTTTTTATAATAAATCGGTGTTGAATTTTGTTGAAAGCTTTTTCTGCATCTACTGAGATTATCATATGGTTTTTATCCTTCAATTTGTTAATATGGTGTATCACATTGATTGATTTGCATATATTGAAGAATCCTTGCATTCCTGGGATAAACCCCAGTTGATCATGGTGTATGATCCTTTTAATGTGCTGTTGGATTCTGTTTGCTAGTATTTTGTTGAGGACTTTTGCATCTATATTCATCAGTGATATTGGCCTGTAGTTTTCTTTTCTTGTGACATCTTTGTCTGGTTTTGGTATCAGGGTGATGGTGGCCTCGTAGAATGAGTTTGGGAGTGTTCCTCCCTCTGCTATATTTTGGAAGAGTTTGAGAAGGATAGGTGTTAGCTCTTCTCTAAATGTTTGATAGAATTCACCTATGAATCCATCTGGTTTTTGGTTTGTTGACTTTTGTTTGTTGGAAGATTTTTAATCACAGTTTCAATTTCAGTGCTTGTGATTGGTCTGTTCATATTTTCTATTTCTTCCTGGTTCAGTCTTGGAAGGTTATACTTTTCTAAGAATTTGTCCATTTCTTCCAGGTTATCCATTGTATTGGCATAGAGATGCTTGTAGTAGTCTCTTAGGATGCTTTGTATTTCTGCGGTGTCTGTTGTAACTCCTCCTTTTTCATTTCTAATTTTATTGATTTGAGTCCTCTCCCTCTTTTTCTTGATGATTCTGGCTAATGGTTTATCAATTCTGTTTATCTTCTCAAAGAACCAGCTTTTAGTTCTATTGATATTTGCTACTGTTTTCTTTGTTTCTATTTCATTTATTTCTGCTCTGGTCTTTATGATTTTCATCACTTTAAATATGTCCTGCCACTCCCTTCTGCCCTGCAGTTTCTGCTGAAAGATCGGCTGTTAACGTTATGGGGATTCCCTTGTATGTTATTTGTTGCTTTTCCTTTGCTGCTTTTAATATTTTTTCTTTGTATTTAATTTTTGATAGTTTGATTAATATATGTCTTAGCGTGTTTGTCCTTGGATTTATCCTGTATGGAACTCTCTGTGCTTCCTGGACTGATTGACTATTTCCTTTCCCACGTTAGGGAAGTTTTTGACTATAATCTCTTCAAATATTTTCTCAGACCCTTGTTTTTAGTCTTTTTCTTTTGGGACCCCTATAATTCAAATGTTGGTGCATTTAATGTTGTCCCAGAGGTCTCTGAGACTGTCCTCATTTCTTTTCATTCTTTTTTCTTTATTCTGCTCTGTGGTAGTTATTTCCACTACTTTATCTTTCAGGTCACTTATCCGTTTTTCTGCCTCAGTTATTCTGCTATTGATTCCTTCTAGAGTATTTTTAATTTCATTTATTGTGTTGTTCATCATTGTTTGTTTGGTCTTTAGGTCTTCTAGGTCCTCGTTAAATGTTTCTTGTATTTTCTCCATTCTATTTCTGAGATTTTGGATCATCTTTACCATCATTACTCTGAATTCTTTTTCAGGTAGACTGCCTACTTCCTCTTCATTTGTTTGGTCTGGTGGGTTTTTACCTTGCTCCTTCATCTGTTGTATATTTCTCTGTTTTCTCATTTTGGTTAACTTACTGTGTTTGAGGTCTCCTTTTCGCAGGCTGCAGGTTCGTAGTTCCCGTTATTTTTGGTGTCTGCCCCCAATGGGTGAGGGTGGTTCAGTGGCTTGTGTAGGCTTCCTGGTGGAGGGGACTGGTGCCTGTGTTCTGGTGGGTGGGGCTGGATCTTGTTCTTCTGGTGGGCAGGGCTGTGTCCGGTGGTGTGTTTTGGGGTGTCTGTGAAGTTAGTATGACTTTAGGAAGCCTCTCTGCTAATGGGTTGGTTTGTGTTCCTGTCTTGCTAGTTGTTTGGCATGGGGCGTTCAGCACTGGAGTTTGCTTGCCGTTGGGTGGAGCTGGGTCTTAGTGTTGAGATGGAGATCTCTGGGAGAGCTCTTCCCGATTGATATTACATTGTGCCAGGAGTTCTCTGGTGGTCCAGTGTCCTGGACTCGGCTCTCCCACCTCAGAGGCTCAGGCCTGACTCCCAGAGAGAGCATCAAGACCCTGCCAGCCACACAGCTCAGAAGAAAAGGAAGGAAAAAAAAAAAAAAAAAAAAGGATAGAACCCCAAACTTAATGGTAAAATCAAAACTAAACAGAGAAAATCACACAAAGAAACATACACACACACTCATAAAAAGAAAACAAAGAACAAAAAAAACAGAAACAGAGAACCCTAGGACAAATGGTAAAAGCAAACATAAACAGACAAAATTACACAAAGAAACATACACATACACACTCACAAAAAGAGCAAAAAGGGAAAAACATTTAAAAAATAAATAAAAATATTTTAAAAATAAAAATAATAAAATAAAAAAAAAATTAAAACAAAAATTTTTTTAAAAAGGAAGAGAGCAATCAAACCAATAAACAAATCTACCAATGATAATAAGCACTAAAAACTAAACTAAGATAAACATAAAATCAAAAACAAATCAGACACAGAAAGCAAATCCCAAGTCTACAGTTGCTCCCAAAGTCCATCGCCTCAATTTTGGGAACAATCGTTGTCTATGCAGGTATTCCAACGTTGCAGGGTTTATCAAGTTGATTGTGGGGATTTAATCTGCTGCTCCTGAGGCTGCACAGAGAAATTTCCCTTTTTCTTTCTTGTTTGCACAGCTCCTGGGGTTCAGCTTTGGTTTTGGCCCTGCCTCTGCGTGTAGGCCACCCTCAGGTGTCTGTTTCTGCCCAGAGAGGACAAGGTTAAATCAGCAGCTGCTTAGGACTCTCTTGCTTACTCAGGCCAGGGAGAGGGAGGAGTATGGTAGTCATAATTGGAATGCGGGGCGAGTCTGTGGCAGCAGAGGCCAGTGTGACATTGCAACAACTTGAGGTGCACCGTGTGTTCTCCCAGGGAAGCTGTCCCTGGATCACAGGACCCTAGCAGTGACATGATACACAGGCTCCGGGGGGAGTGTGGGTAGTGACCTGCGCTTGCACACAGGATTCTTGGTGGCAGTGGTGGCAACCTTAGTGGTTCATGCACGTCTCTGGGGTCTGAGCTGATAGCTGCGGCTCATGCCTATCTCTGGAGCTCACTTCGGCAGTGCTCTGCCTTCTGTGGGCACACAGAGCAGGAATCCCCTCTCCTTGTGCACCCCAAAACAATGGTCTCTTGCCTCTCTGGCAGGTCCAGACTTTTTCCCGGACTCCCTCTTGGCTAGCTGTGGTGCACTAGCCCCCTTCAGGCTGTCTTAAGACAGCCAACCCCAGTCCTCTCCCTGGGGTCTGACCTCTGAAGCCTGAACTTCAGCTCCCAGCCCCCATCCACCCCAACGGGTGAGCAGACAAGCCTCTCAGGCTGGTGAGTTCTGGTTGGCACCAATCCTCCATGCGGGAATCTCTCCACTTTGCCCTCTGCACCCCTGTTGCTGTGCTCTCCTCCATGGCTCTTAAGCTTCCCCCTGCCCACCCCTCGTCCCTGCCAGTGAAGGGGCTCCCTAGTACATGGAAACTTTCCCTCCTTCACAGCTCCCTCCCAGAGGTGCAGGTCCCATCCCTATTCTTTTGTCTCTGTTTTTTCTTTTTTCTTTCGCCCTACCCAGGTACGTAGGGATTTTCTTGCCTTTCAGGAAGTCTGAGGTCTTTGACCAGCATTCTGTAGGTGTTCTGTAGGAGCTGCTCCACATGTAGATGTACTTTTGATGTATTTGTGGGGAAGAGGTGATCTCCATGTCTTACTTCTCCACCATCTTGAAAGTCTCCTATATTGGGTTCTTGAAACTTGCTAAAGGGTAACTATGTGAAGTAATGGGTATATGATTATGGTGATCTTTCACAATATGTACAAATATCAAATCATCAAGTTGTACACCTTAAACATGGTGATCTTTCACAATATGTACAAATATCAAATCATCAAGTTGTACACCTTAAATATTTCAAATTCCTATTTGTCAATTATGCCACCCAAAAAGCTGAAAAAAGGCTAAATGATCAGTCAAGATCTTTATGTTTAAATTTTGAGGAATTGGAAAGATTATATTTGATAGAAAATAATGAAGTGTATATGAATATCCAATGACAGTATTTTTCATCAAAAAGTCATCTGCTCATGTGGCATCTTTTGTACAATAGCATTTGAACAACATACATATGTCCTAGTACAACTACTTGGCTCCAAAGTTTTGTGATGTACAAAATCAAAATATAATTACAACTAATAAGTTGTTCAAAAGAGTATTTTAGAACAAACGAAGATAGTTCCAAAGGATTTTTAAAGGTTTTAAATAGTGATAGTATTATTAGAGTCAGCATAGAAACTTTCAGAATTACAATATTGAAGAAGATAACACTTACTTGGATGTGTTCCATCACGTTTGCTGTTTTTTATAAAATGTATAATTGATCTAGAAATACAATAGATAGCATACACCAAACTAGTGGCTAACTGTGTTGCTGAGTAGGCTTCTTTTGTCAGACCCGCTTATTAAACAGACAAGAAATAGCTGAACTTAGCACATAATATATTTGCATATAAATTGTATTTCTAAAATTATTAAAAATAGTTTTTCTTAGGTAGATTAAGAATTACCCTCTTTAAAATTTACAAAATCAATTTGCATATCCAGATCTTTAAAACTGGTAACGAAATTTTAAGTGGTGCATCCTGTAGATGAATAATTAAATCTACACTCTAGTTTATTAAGGTCTAACTCTGATAATTCTTGTTTTATTAAACCAAAGACATATTTTTAGTGAGGAAAAACATTCCTGATGGTATTTTTTTACACACAGTTGTATCTTACAGAAAAAGACGATTTTAATTTCTATATAAATTATTATTTGAAAAAGTTTACTTTGAAACAAATGAGGCAGTGAAATAGCAGAATGAAACAACTAAAAGAAAAACAGGTAAAATAAGCACATTATTTTCCCTTTGCTTTTCAGTTAAAGGCCATGTTTAAAATCCCATGATTTTAGTCAATACTACATTTCACACCTAAAGAGTTAGGGCAGTTACATTAAATTCAGAAACAAAGGGAAAAAATGTCCAGTATGACTTCTATTTCTAAATATCATTCTGGTTTAAACCATTAATGTAAAAAATATAAATTGTAAATAAGAAATACAAATGACAGGTAAACATTTGAATATATATTGAATATATCTATGAGTTAAAACTTCAATTAAATAGTAATAAGGTACAGTTTGGCTGATGAATTATCAAACATTTTAATAATGAGAATAATACTTAATGCTGCCTAGGGTATAGTGAACATGTCTCAGGCATTCATAGGTTGGAATTAAATTAGTACATCTAGTTTGAAATTATTTTGGCAGTGTTTGTCTCCCCTCTCCCAGCTTCCTCCACCCTGCCCCCATTGATCAGTAAAGTTCCTAGTTCACAGCAAGAGCCTTTAAAAAGAGGCTGTTACTTTGTGACCAAAGAATTTCATCTCTAAGAATCGACAATAATAAAGAGTAAAAATTGGGCCACAGAGTTGTGAGAAAAAGATGTTCATAGAAAAGGTATTAGTAAGAAACACAACTGGAAATAGTAAATGTTTGATGATGGGTAAATAGATGACTACATAGTACATCTATATAAAAAATTGTATAAAGCTATCTAAAATTATGCTTTATAAGAATATTTAATGATATGAAAAAATGCTCACAATATATGTGAAGTGCATAAAGGAGAAAATAAAATTGTATAATCCAATTTGGTAAAAATAAAAACAAAGAAACACATACACGCAAGCTTAGAAAGTCTGAAAGGATAGATGAGAAAGATGATATAGATAGATAGATGATAGAGAGATAGATGATAGATAGGTAGATAGATAGAAAGAAAGAAATGAGTTAGAATATTGATTATTCCTTGGCAGAATTATGGGTAAATTTTTTCTTCTTTTTGCCCTCCTAGGATGAATATGTATTAGTTTTATTATTTTTTAAAAAAGAACATGTTGTAAACTTCAAAGACATGAATTTTATTACATAATTTATCACATTTTAATTGTTTAGAAGAGTAACAGCTCTAGCTGTAACATTTAATAAATATATTATTTTGGCAAAATCTGGCCCCTTCTCCACTTTGTCCTTCTCTCATTCCTAGACATACCTTTCGAACATGATTTATACAGAAATTAGCAGAGTATAATTATTAAATAATGACACTGCTCTTGAATGCAGTGATTCAAAAATAAAATATAAGTAAATAAATTCTTCATAAAAATGACACTATTTCACAGAAGGGCACTACCAGAGATTGCTGGTTGATTAAGGCTTCAGTAAGATACATTTGTTTTCTAGTTCCATACTTATTGATTCTGTAGTAATAACTGCAATGCAGAATTACTGCTTGCACTTACCTCAGCACAAGAAGCCTGTTGTTTTTTTTAATCAGAACATTATGTTTCCTATTTTACTTTTCAATTTCCTAGATGTATTGAGAAAATGAAAATGAGGTTAAAAAAAAAAAAAAAAACTGGCACCTGAGACTCCAGTTTATATCACCTAAAAATACAATGGGAAATGTAAGAGTTTATATGAAAACAAAGGAAATTTTAACATATCAGAAATTGAAATGACAAAAGTCTATGATGCTAAAATAAAGCTATTAATTTTAGATATTTTTATTTTCATATTAGAAAAAATCTAACATTTGGGTACACCTATCTCCTTTCCATGTTATTGATTTTCTATAATGAGGTTTATAATGGAAAAGTTGGAATAAATATGAATCATAAACTCTGTATTGCTTTTTTTTTTTTCGGTTTGCAAAAATTTTTGCTAACATATATTTTGAATCATGGTAACACAATTCTGCTTCTAGGGATATGAAGATTCAGTAGTAAAAAAGAATTTATTTTCAAATGACAATCATTACAGACTTCTTTCTAACACTTCAGTATCCTACAATACAATAGTAAAGTGACAAGTAGTAATAGTGTTTTCTGCTTATTCTAGATACAGAGGTAAATTAATTTGGGAATACATTTCAGGTTTTCTCTTCTTTTTTTAAATTGGGACAAAGACAAACTCAAGATGGGTTTTAAGCATTTTCAGTACAGTGTTAGAAAATATAGACAACTTATCATCTTTAAAGGTGTTTTAGCCTAATTTTATCCCTCTTTTACTGTATAAATTTTGAAATATTTTGGAGGTAAATTGAAAATTTTAAATTATCCCCTACACTGGTTGAGATAAAGATAGATTAACCTATTTCTTAGATCTTTACAGTTCCAGTTAGATGTTATAGATTTTATCCTTTGTATTAATTAATGTAGGACAGGCTAAAAAACAACTGGACCCAAATATGTAAGAGATCAGCACAATGAAAAGTTATTTCCCATAGTCCATGGAGTTTCCAAGTTTACAGGGTACAGGAAGTGTCTCCACCGCAAAATCATTTGAGAATCAAAACTGAGGGCAACTTCTCTAACATCAGTTTGCAATTTCCACGATTGCCCTGAGGATCATATTCCCAGCCCAGCAGCTCTCAGAACACTATCCTTTGTGGGTTTTATAGAGGCTTCATTACACAGGCATGGCTGATTAAATCATTAGCCACTGGTGATTGAACTGGATCTCCAGCTCCTCTTCCCTCCCAGGAAGTCAAGGGTTGGGGTGAAAGTTCCAACCCTCTAATCACATGATTGATTCTCCAGGCAATCAGCCCTCATTCTTAGGTGTGGTCCAAAAATCACTTCCTTAGCATCACAAAAGACAGACTTATCTCTCTCATCAGTTAGGAAATTCCTAGGGTTTTAGAAGTTCTGTGCCAGAAATGAAGAAGAAGACCAAATACATATTTCTTATTATAAATTACAATATCACATCTTCAATGGCCACATCTGAAGTGGGTGGGGTGGAGGATGACCTACTTGAAGGCTTCACAGTTTGGACAGCTATTTTCCTGCTGGTGAAATTCCTGGCAACCATTGGTTGATGATCACATATTCTTATTGGCAGATGAGGGCTTCTGGTTGACTTTCCATTTTAATACAATATCAGACTTACAGAAAAGTTGCAAGAATAATGATAAAATCCCCACATCCATATCACTGAAATTCCCAAATTGTTAATGATTTTATGGGCTTGTGGTTTGCAAGGTAATACAATTCCATTGAAAATGAATTTGCTTCTGATAAGTTCCATGTTCCAGTCATTTTCATATTCTAGTTAAGCCAGAGTTTTTTCCTAGCTACAGTTTTTAAGTCAACTCTATTAAGTTGGTTTTATTTCTTTGTTCTTTCTCTTCATCCACACATGCTGTTGCTCCTTCCTTCCTTCCTTTTTCCTTCCTTCCTTCCCTTCTTCTACCCTCCCCCCACCCAGCTCTCTCTCTCTCTCTCTCTCTCTCTCTCACTGATATCTCTTTAAGCTCATCTGAAGCAACAGGAGTGAATGAGAAGACAACCCCTTTCAAGCTGATTTTTGCACAAGCTGAAGCCCCTTGTGTATGTCTTTGGTTCTTAGAGCTTTTTTCAGTCTTCAATTGTAAAAGGTTCAGAGCAGTTTCGTTTTCCAACCCTAGGATGCTTCTAATCTGGTTTCTCTATTCCTTTCAACCCCTGTTTAAAAGCAGCTAATTCTTGCCTGTGCTCAGCTCTTTCCCATAATACATGGCTCAGTGCAGCAAATAACAGTCACACATTTATTAACATTCTGACTTTTTCTCATCACTTCTCCTAGAGCTCCAGGTCCGGTAGACACTTGGTTAACCTTCCAAGTAATTGCAGGTGAGTGTTTTCAAAATGCTTTGCCACCACAGAACCCACATCTCCACTTTGCCTCTTGCTGTGTATATTTTTCTCACCACCTACTACATGACCTCTATTTGTTTTTCTGTTGTTAGAGCAAAAATTTATGTTTTAACACATTTTAATTTTTTACAGCATCACTCCATTTCAAAATCATCATTTTTTTCTACTATGTAGGATGAACTGGGCTATATATCAAAATGGAACTAAATTAAACATATTCAAGAGAGTATTATTCTCATGCAAATGTGTAGGGACATTCCAAGTCAATGACTAAGCATGGGGGTAGAGTAGGGTCACTCTAGGAGTTTCTACTTAGGACAGAAGGAAAGGAAAAAAGGATGGAGTGCTCTTGGGCGATTTTTATAGGATGGACCAGAAAACGTGCACATCACTTTCTCTCACATACCACTGGAGAATGCTTGATCACCTACTCACAGCAATCTGCAAGGGAAGTCAAGAATATAGCCTTAGTTTGTGTGCCCAGGAAAAAAAATGCAGGTGGGCAGGACATGGTCAACTCACTTCTAAATTTCTCAAAAGTGGTTGCATAATTTATGAGGAACCAAGCATAATATGAAAATATGAAAGTAGGCAAAGGAAAAGTATATGTAAATATATTCAAAGGACAGAGCAACAATAACCACTGAATTTGTAGTCACTTCATAATTTGCATTTTATAAATTGAGAGGAAATACTTCTTCCTTCAGTTCCTTGAATGAATGTATAGATTCCCCTAATCACTGTTACTTTGCTTATACATGTCTTGTTAGTGGTGATGATAAGTTTAAAATTAGGCTATGAGGTTTTATATTTTGTTTCATGGAGTAATGTGCACTTGGCAAAATAAAAAAGCAGAAATTGTAGTAAATCAAGTTTTAATAAAGCTCTAATTTCTGATCACTCTGTGACTTAGATATAATTATGTCAGTCAAAAGGCAAATATTACTTTCCTCAAAAAAAGAATATCTTTTAAAAGTAGGAAGGATTTTCTGTGCTACATAATTCATTCCTGTTACAATTATCATGTTTCTTTTTGTTTTTTTGATATAGTTTAGGATTTTCTCCTGGCAGGGGAGAAGCACACTGAACTGTAAATGGATGTTCAACAATGTATTTTTTAAAATATTTTAAGTATTTATTTTCACTTTTTTTTTATTTGGCCGCACTGCACGGGCATGTGGGATCTTAGTTCCCCAACCAGGGATCGAACCCGTGCCCCCTGCAGTGGTAGTGCGGATTTTTAACCACTGGGCCACCAGGGAAGTCCTCAACAATGTATTTTTAATACTGAATGAAGAGTATATTTTATTACCCCTTTCTAGCCTTTACATCTGTAACAAAGGGATTTTAACATATCCTGAATTTGGTCAAGGACAATAAAGTATATTAATGTGGCAATAGTATCCTATGTGTAAATAAAAATTAAAGACTATGATTATATTTTTTAAGCATTGAGTATGTATCAGAAATTATTTAATCTTCACAAAACATAAGGTAGATCCTATCATTATGCCTGTCTTATAGATAAGAAAATTGAGGCTCAATAGCCTCATTACTTATCCAAGATCCAAAAACAACAACAACAAAAAAATAATAAAGGTATCCATAGAGACAGAATATAAGCACCCATCTATCTGATCCTAAAATTTGGTAAAAATTGCCAATATAATATATTGCCCTATATTATAATAGCAAAATTTTTATAGTGTTTAATTAGTGCTAACATGCTTATAGAAGCTTTCTATCTATTATTTAATCCTCACAACAACTGAATGGGGAAGGTATCACTTTAATTATGGAAGAGGAAAATGAAGCATGGAAATGTTAAACAGACTGCTCCTGTTCACACAGCTAGTAAGTGGGTGGGCTAGGATTCACCCCCAGGCTGTTTGGCTCCAGGATCTGTCTATTTAACTACTTTATGCTGTGTCTCACAAAACACTACATTCCCACCAAGACGGAAGTTAATTAGAAGAATAAGTGACCATTTGGCATCAACCAGGGCAAAGTGTTGACTTGCAATACATGCTTGTTAAACTGATTATATCCAATTTCCTTTTGGTTAACTGTTGGTTATCGACTAAACACATAATATTGTCCATCTGAAAAATATTTTTTCTTTTAATCTGTTGATCTGCACACTTCCTACATATTCAGGCCCTGAAGTCTATTTTTCTAGGAATAATTACAATTAATCAATTATATAAATATGGCATCCCTTTCCACACACATTTCATTCTGCATTTCAAACCAGGCAGGACACAATGAGATTATGTTATACATGCAGCATGACTTTAGTTATGAATGACAGAATCATATCTCATATCCTCAAATCTATGATACTCATCTATTTCTCTCACTCAACCGACATTGCAGTGTTATAAATATAACAGTCCTACAGCTTCAACCTTAATGACCGCAGGGACATGTACACTTTGGTGAAAAATTGAACATAAGTTGTTTTCTACAATGAAAGTAAAGTTTCATTGTCAAAAAAAAGAAAATTATGGAGAGTAATTTGATTCTAAAAAAATAAAATTTCATCCCAGTTCATCCTATCTCATTATCACGACTTTAATATCAAAAACAAAACAAACAGAAGATCAAAGTGATGACAATGAACGCATATGCACCGCAGTTGGTAGGGCTTAAACTATTTTTTCTTTACCTGGGTAATTTGATCTTCCACCACTTTCTGTTTCAGAAGGTTATTTACCATTTCTCCACACTATATGGCACAAATGCAAGTATGACTATCAAATGGAATACTGGCTCTGAGGGCCGAGTGGATTTGCCCTTGTGTATGGCCACATGTGGAGAATCTGCTGCTTGGGGCTGGTCCTCTAAAGGAGTGGCATTCAGGCCTGAATTCTGATGATTACCAACCCCCCACTTGTCCATCCTTAGATTTAGATTTATTTCTCTCCAAGATCCTCCTGAGAAGATAATACAGGTGTTCCATGTTGAGGCAGTAAATACCGCCTCTGCTCAGCAGCATACTTAGTTCACTTTATAGATCAGTCTTTCTTTAGTGCTGTAACAGGTTTGGGACTCAGAGAAAGAGTTAAAGATATAACCCAAAGACAGCACATCTAAGGGTTCCAATGAACTGGAAACATTATTCCTGAAAGCAGAGAAAAGGAGTGCTCTCTGAAAAGAGGAATAAAATTTAGTTTTAACTGATGGAGGTAACCAAGCATCAGTATACTCAGCAATGAGCTCTATCAGATGTCTTCCTCTAATTTTAAAACTCACAGCACCAGAATAAAAATGCATTCCGTAAAAGCAAGGAGTAGAGTATCCCTTTTACTTCTCCATTTATTTATATTCAAAATCTCCAGAAAAAGAGCCATGCATGAATACTATCCCCTCATTCTGTAGTTAGGGAAACTGAGAAATTGATGAATTAATTAAGGAGATGACACCACTAGTTGAAAAAAAATTTTTTTTCAAGGCCAGAGAGGTACCATAAAACTATAAACTATTTTTTACTTTAGGTGAAGTGAAAGGAGAAAATTAAACAAATTCATTACTATTGCTCCCCCAAGATGTCAGCTACCAAAAGTAGATAAGATGGGTGATTGTGAGTGTCTTACTCAGGCCTTCTTCTACTTACAACCTTTATAAATGTCTTAGCAGTTCCTCATTAACAGGGACTACCTAATCTTAAAGTAAGGCATTCCCTAATGAGTGAATTAGATAACATGAATGTACAAAATTGATCCATATCAAGAGCCTCATCTTCAGTGCTAAGGAGAAAAAGCCACTAAGACACATAAAAATGTTTGTTTCCTCAACCTAATCTAGAGGCTGTACTTGGTTATACTCTATTCTTTTCACATTTTCATCATCTTTAAGTGGATACAAATCTAAGTAATATTTGTAAACAAATTAGAACATTACCTAAAGAGAATAAAGCATTTAAATAGGCACTCTTTTGTTCTCAGGATATTTCCCTTAGGAAAAAAACCTTAAAATTTAATTTCAATCGTCGGGTGGAAATGGTTAATGATCATGTATTTCTGAGCTGTTTATCTTATCTAATGACAATACCAAAGACTTATTTCAGAAAGCTCAACATAGTCTTTTGATTAATTTTTTACTACATCATTAATAATTACAAATGAGTTCTGAATGAAGAATTGTGTGTATCTTTCTGTTAACACATTTTCTTTACCCATATTTCCAGAGACAACATTTTCCATTTCATTCCAAGCTTTCCATAGTCACCTCACTTAAGGTCAAGAAAAAGACACAATAATGAGAAAATAGAACAAACAGCAGCTAATGGAAAGAGCAGTCCAGAAAAAGCTGTAATGGCAGTTCCACCCAGACAGCAAAGGAATGCAGCATTTTCACTGAGCGCTACCTGACAGATTCAATAATCAAGGGAAAGCCTTAATTGATGACACTTCATTAGCATAATGAGTTGGAGCTGGGAAAAGAGAGTCCCTTATTAATTAATCAAGCAAAGCACAAACTGTTTCAGTCTCCTACACTCTGCCATTTTCCATTAATCAAGAAAATGTGTATTAAAGTCATTTGAAATCTCAGCATGTGGATTATCATTCCAAGGAAGAGCAATGGAAAAGGGGTTTGCCCAGCTGCACACATCTGCTCTGGACTCATGCATGACTTCAGTTCAGATTTGCAAGGCTGAAACCATGCACAGAGGGCACAGAGTAAGTGGTTCTCTAAAACATGTAAATCACCATCTCATTAGGAAAGTAAACAAAATCCCATCAACCTCACTAGGAAAAAGAGAAAAAAAAAAAGAATTAACTTCATTCGCCATTCCTTCACCTATCGTCCAAAATCTATGTTGCATGAAATATTATAAAATACATATGTAAACAAAATCTTTATAATAACCTGTTCAACACCCATACATGACTCCAGATTCGCTATTTCTAGTTCTTCATACTCCATTTGGTCATGGGAGAAATGACTATTGATGGTGGGCTCTGGTACAAAGAAGTCATACACCCTAGGTCTCCAACTAACCACCGGCACAGGTGTTGAGAATCAATGCTAATGAGGTTAACAAGCCAAGATCAAAACTGTGGAATCCCTACAGCAGAATGGACTTCCGGAGAGGCTAAAACCACAAATCTATTATTGTAAGGTCACTTCCCTGTGATGTCTCTTATAATCAGGGGAGAGGTGGCTGTCAACATCTTAATAAGACAATGAGAGTTACTGTAGAGTTTTGAAAACAGATCATTGGAAAAGAAGTCTGTAGACTGGGTTTTAGATCTAGCTTTGACAACCACTATCTACCTATATGACTTAGTTCAACCCCTTGGTGAGTAGGGACTTGAGTTTACTCCTGTATGGTAAGGAGCTGGAACTAGAGAAACTCTTAAGTCAATTCTGACTCTTGTAGTCTAAGATCAGACGCCATTAAGAAGGCAGTTCAAAGCAGGTAAGGGTCTGATTTACTCATTTAACCAACCAGGCAATTTTAGAATGATGATTTAATCAAATTCCTTACTTGCTTTGTATCTATCTGTGGTAGTGCCTCCATGTTCAGTTGTGCCAATTGTGCACCATCCAGATACAGGGACCGTCCTTCGCAAAGACTAGAAGTGACCAGTGCTCCTTAAAGTTATGCGGTGCCCAAGCTGCATGGCCCTATATGACAGCCATGAAAACCCAGCCATGTAAAATCAAAGTCAATTTCATATTTATCTCTATTTGTTCCAGTCCAAAAAAGGATTTGAAGAATTATTCAAATCTTAGTGGTTCCAGAATAAGTGGGAAAAATAAAAACTCTGGTCAAGCAGAATACAATTTTATCCATTGCCTATTTATCAGCATTATTTTTAAGTGCTTGATATTCAAAAGACAAATTTGTTTGACAGAAAGTGATTCATCTAAATATTCAAGTGGGTGCATTAAGCCCAGTAACAAAATAAATTCAAATCTGAAGCGCTCCTGGCATTCTAGAACTTAAGTGCAGTGATATACAGATCACCAGAAAAGAGCCATTACCACTCCAGGGGCTCTTTCATGTCAGCTAAATTGATCCCAAGTGCTGAACATTAACTGTTTGAGCTCTGAGTGGAGATGGGCATTACCTCCTTGCAGTGCAATAAACTGTATCAATTTGGAAAGAGCTTGGCTTTGTGATGAGAAAGATTTTATAGTAATAAATTGTATTTTGCAACTTGAAAATGGCTGAAGCCATCATCTATAACATGGAATGATAACCAGGGACTGAATGGTGTCACTAGCTATTTTTTCTTATAAATATTTTATTGATTTTTTTTTTAGGCCCACAAAGATTCCCTGGTGTCATAAAGTTGGTTTAATGCATACAATAGACTTTGTTTCATGCATATAAAATGAAATATTCTCTCAGGTATGGTAGAAATAGGAAAAATGCTTGGTATGTGCAGGATCTACTTTTGAGTTCCAACTATTAACTTTCCAGGAAGACTTTCAGATCTTTTCACTATCTGCTGAATATGCTTGCAATGTGTTGTCCCTGTGTACAAGTATTATCAGTAAATAAACATCAAAACTAATTTTAAAATGAGAAAACATTATATGTCAAAGGCAAAAGTTAGCATAATTAAAAACAAACACAAAGGAAAGGGCAGAGACAGAGTGATAGCAATTCTTTTTCTTAAATACTGAGAAACAGTATCAGAAATATGTTTATTTCAATAAGTATCAGATAGCTACATTTTGATAAAGCATGGCTCTCTCCTACTGTTGTGAAAATAATAAATTCCTATTAAAAGGTAAGAGTTGAGATAAATTAAAAAGATGGAACTCATTATTTCGAGAGTATAAACTAAGGCTGAAAGAATTGCTCCACATAAAATAGAGCACAATAACAGAGCTATTTTAAAAAATTCTATAGATGGTTAATTTATTAGAGATTTAAATATTTTCAAATTTTAAGTACATTTATTTTAAAATGTGGGTTGAATTTCAGAGAGGTGCTAAGTTTAAGGGCTTGCCCAGCAACCTTTGAAATGATTTTACTTCTTCTGAAAAAGCCAGCCGTATTCATCAAGTAAGAACTTAGTTCTTGTTTTGGAAGATGCACTATCCTTTTCGGGCCAATTAGAATATTATTTTGTGTGTGACATAAGAGCAATGCCACAAACAAATAAAACCATTCCTAAAATATGTGCAACAACTAAAGTACATCTGGAGAGAAATGAAATAAAAATTATATAAAAGTCCAAAGAATATTATTAGTAGAGAAAGATAACTTTAGAATAACCTTACAGCACAGGAAAAGTTATAATATATTTAACTTGGTATTTGCTATTCTCCATAAACCTGTAGGAACAGTAGGGTACATAGCAGAAGAAAATGAAGAACTGCTTTAGATAGAAAGTACATCAAGGAAGGATATAGCTATCCACTGTCTCTGAGTATATTTTCCACTATGTCCACCTCATAATTAAACAGAGAATAATGCACTGAATACTGCTAGGAAACAAGAAAAAAAAAGGCCCCATGCATAATTTCAAAGCCTTTTGTTTATTCAATCACACAGCACATTCTGTAGCCAATAGGTAAGAATCAAGTTACCTTTACTATTTATCATCTTTTAATATTTCCTGAGGGCCCCCTGGATACACTGTACTAAACAAGATACTTTGTGGATGGAAAGGCTCAGGTTCATAGAGAAGGAGTAATGCTCAAGTGGCAAAATGAACAAGTGATGAAGGCAGAAACAAAATCTATATCTTCTAACTGCCAGATCACTGCTTCATGCTAACTCCTCTTTTGTTGCTTTGATGAGACCAACAAATGTACCTGATAATCCTTGCTTGGAAAACTGTAAGGGCAATTCATGTCATTTTAACAGGATTACTGAGAGAATGAAATGAATAGAATTTTTATTTTTGATACTTTTTATACGTGGAGTTGGGGGTGCAAGAAATACTCTCATAACAATCAATCCTAAGAACCACAGCCTCTTAGTTACAAAAGAAATACAAAAATTAAATTTTGACCTATTTTAATAAACACATTTTTAAAGAATGTAATTCTTTTAACATATTATTATAGCGTAATCTTATGTGGTTATAACTAATATGTATATTTTACTGCTGGAAAATTTCAGGTTGTGACATAATTCAAAGTTATTGTTATAATTCACTGTATTTAAGAAAACTACCAAGAGATTCATGTTTTAGAGAGCACTTATTTCGAGAAGTTTTTATGCCAAACCAAGAGCCAAAATTTAAGACATAACATAGTTTTACAAAGATGCATATAATTGCTTGGCTATTGTGACTCTTTCAAAAAAGATAATTAAAATTAATTTTTTTAAACTGGTTTTATTCAGGACTTCAATATTTCATATATATATGTACATATATACAAACATATATAAAATTTCCTGAACGTACAAGTGAGGGAGAAATGAAAATATTGGAGGAAGAGTTAAGAAGCAGTATAAGGCCTAGAAAACTTTGTGAGTCATGATGTGATCATCTCTACTCTACACAAGCCTAAAGGCTAATTAAATTCCTTTTAATAATTTTGGTAATCTCAAGTCATCTCACTTTCTCTATGATTTTTACAAAGGGAATTATTCACATTTTTATTTTCAGAACTCAGACTGAGAACAGCATACAGGGATGTTACAGTGTAAGGAAATGTAAGAAACATAGTGTCTTCACTACATCTTGGGGTCTTTATTAAAGTGTTCAATTACCTGAACTGTTTTAGAATGTAGACTCAGAATATGTTTGATTATAGAAACTTTTAAAAGTTGAGTTTAAGTTCATTTGAGATAAAATAGCAATATATTCTAAATCAAGCCTTCAAGCAATAATTTGATATGTGTGCTCATGGGGAAAATGATACACAATTTGAAACCAATACTGTCTCAAGAAATTGATAAATGCTCATTCAACCATAGAGACTGGTCAAACAGGAGTGGATACTGATTTTAATTTTTTTTACTCCACTAACTTATTGCCATATTACTTATTGGCTTTCCTCCACCAGTACCTTTCATAGGTCCTTTTTCACTGACTACTTCCAAGCCCATGATGTACAGCTGATACGAAAAGAAGTGTGTAAACACAAACCATTATATTTATGAAGATGTGATCTCATGGGATTAAACTTGTAAATCCTATCATTGTGTGACAGTCAGTTTATAAAAAATTTGTAATCATTGTGCATGTGTGTGTGTATGTGTGTGTGTGTGTTAGCATCTGTGTGTGTAGAAGCAATGCTGTATCTTCAAGTTTATTAAATCAATAGATATCGACAACTGGTAAAAACCAATAGATTTAAAGTCTGCTGACATGCTTCAAATTGAAATGGAGATCATGGCTATCCATCAATTTCATAGAAGAACCAGTAGATTAAATTGGTTATAACACTTTGAATTTTTCAAATAAAATTTATGTACTGGTAAATAAATTCTGTCCAAACAAAAAAAAAATCTCTAGGAAAATGGAAAACAAGTCTAATATTTTGATAAAATAACTCAATGGGGAGGAATAAATATTATCAAACTATATATTGGAAGAATTAATAATCCCTAGAATATGTGAAAATCACAGCCATAATGTATTCATTTTATTTTATTTTATTTTAAAATTCCAACTCACTTTTTTTTTTTTAATTTGTTTATTTACTTATTTTTGGCTGCTTTGTGTTTTCGTTGCTGCGCGCCGGCTTTCTTTAGTTGCGGCAAGCGGAGGCTACTGTTTGTTGGGGTGCACGGGCTTCTCATTGTGGTGGCTTCTCTTGTTGCAGAGCACAGGCTCCAGGCGTGCAGGCTTCAGTAGTTGTGGCACACGGGCTTCAGTAGTTGTGGCTCTCGGGCTCTACAGTGCAGGCTCAGTAGTTGTGGTGCATAGGCTTAGTTGCTCCACGGCATGTGGGATCTTCCCGGACCAGGGCTCGAACCCATGTCCCCTGTATTGGCGGGTGTATTCTTAACCACTATGCCACCAGGGAAGCCCCATGCATTCATTTTAGATTTTTAAAAATGTTTCTTGCTCCAAGGTCCTTACAATTATAACATAGTATAAGAAAATAGAACCACCACCATCATAAAGAGATTCCATTATCAAGGTGAATATATGAACCACTCACGCATAGAGCACAATTTTAAATAGAATATGAAAAAGGTTCCGCCAAAGGTATGAGTAGTAAAGGATCCTTTCAGAAATAACGTCATTGGAGAATTCAAGGTTTTAATAGAAAGCTCATAAGTGTGTAGAAAGACACAAGGGCTTTTCTACCTGGGAAAGATAGAAAGTAATTTTGTGTGTGTGTGTGAATCAGTCAAAGATCATAAGATTAATGTTCTACCTCTTATTTGTTCAGGTCCAATCCATGGCATCTCTCTACTTATTTAGAAAATGTGCTGCAATCTTCACTGTATTCTTCTCTTTTATTTTTCAAATGAGATCAATTAATAATTCCTATTGATCTTCCTCCACCACATCTCTCAACTATTTACTCTTTGTGATTCCACAGATAATCTTAGTTCAGGCTGTCTTTGCCTCCCTAGAGGAACAGGAGAGAAGTGGCTAATTACAGAGGTCACATTTTGAGAAGGTGGAATCCAGGTCACACCTGACATGTTTAATTGGAAGAGATACTTCATCCAAAGTAACTGAGAGAAAATCAGACAGTGTAGGTGATTATAGATGCAGGTGAGTTGACAGTTTTGTAATGGGAAGGTGAGAAGAGTAAATGTCTGATTAGATCTAATTTATTGAGTACAAAGTTTGGCCATCAGTGGAGGGAAAAGTTGAAACCGAGATAGGAATAGAACATACAGGGAAAATAAGATGATATCAGTGGCTGTTTTGAAGCCTACTAGATGTTTGCCCAAAGCAAACAACTATCAACCCAATTAAAGATGTGAAAAAACCTCTTCTTCTACCCATTCTCCTTAAAATTAGGTAACAAATGCTCTAAAAATCCACTTATACCAGGAGGTATACTTTCAGAAGATGTAGATTCAATGGACAGAAGAAATAATTGCAGATAATATTGTTAAGGGCTCATCGTGATAACTATGTATATGCTTCTCCACTAGTCCTTCTAACAAGAAGCTCTAGAGTTACCACAAGAAAATTGTATAAAAAACTACTGCCCATACATTTGTCTTAATAAATTTGCTCAATAATTTTATTTCTAGTTCCAAAAGGGAGCATTTGCAACCTAATGCAATCTCTGCCTTGAGTGCATTATGACTTTGCCTTGGTCAGGCTGATGTAGATGTTCTCATTCTTCACTTGATTCTTGACAATATATCTCTCTGTCTTTCTCACTGAGAAAGCTTAGAACTCGACTCACAGTCATATTGTGAAATATATGTCCTACTTTGGGTTTTAGGTAAAGAAGACAGCAACATCAGCTAAATTCATCTTGAATATCTAAATGACAACCATTAGACTGGAATACAAGGGAGGAAAAACTACTATATCCTTGGAAAGAAAGCTGAATAACACCTGGTAAGAGTAAGGGAGTGATTTCTTTACCAGAATGGTGGCATAGTTTTCAGATTAACAGTGTAGAGACACCGGCAAAAGAGATACTGAAGAAGTCCACTTTTTAAAAAAATGAAGCACAGGTTGGAATCTGATTTTCATGAAGTTGAACACAGGCTCAAGAGTAGTCTATGAGGAAGCATGATTGATGCTAAAACCAATAATGCTAATATACAATCCCTTAAGGTTTTCTGTCTTAGGAATGGTGTAGTATTTGAAGCAGATAGAGACACTAAGTCAGTGGTTCTCAATAGGAAGTACAGTTGTCCTCCAAGGACATTTAGCAATGTCTGCAGACATTTTTTGTTATCATAACTAGGGGCTGTGCTACTGTCATTTAGTGGGTAACACTATGGATGCTACGAAACATCCAACAACACACAGGACAGCCCTCACAAGAAAGAATTATTTGGCCCAAAATGTCAATACCAGCAAGGTCAAGAATCTCTCTTCTAAGTAATGGCTAAGTGGTCACAGTTGTAAGACGATTGAAAAGTGGGTGGAGAATTTACCATTTCCATGTATTCAGGGTTATTCTTATTTGATTTATGTTGCATTTGGATGTCCTCACATAAATCACTGAGAAACATCTTTGTATTCATGTGGCTTTTTGGTTATTATTTAGAATGTTCTCTCTTTCCTCTTGTCTGAAGACTGACACACATTTTGGTCATATTGTTGGTCTCTCTCTGGAATTCAGTCTGTTCTCTCCCTACAAAACTGTCCCTACTTTACAGCCTGCCTCCTACTTCCAGCACAGCCCCACTTTCATCTCTTTTTATCTAAATTCACACTTAATCCCAATTGTTGCACTTTCAGACACAAGTAAGTGACTTTGATCTGGACACACCCTTGTACTATGTTCTTGCTGTATCCTAACATATGATGTGATGGTCACAAATATGTGCCTCATTATACAGCTGGAGTATTTTACAAAACATTGTTGAGATAACATCAATACTTTACAAAGAACTAATCTGAACTAATGCACATTGACCCATATCTTTTCCCACCCTCACACTTCAGAGTGTGAGACCATTTGTCAAATGTAGTTTTCATTCATCAGAGAACAAAAATACCCTGCCACAGATGCCCACCAGCCCTGGAAGACTGCCAAAGGCTGCAGTTCTACAGCTACTTTCCTGGAAACACAAAGGACAATGTGTTTATTTAATTATGTTGTGCTAGAAGCTCACAATATTTAGCTGCTTCCAACTCATCTGCATGATAATGATTGCATGGAATCAGTTATAGCGATAAAAACACATCCATACAAGAGGTATTGTTCTTTCCTCTTGAATCATATATCTCTTTATCCGTATACATGCTTTAAATTCAGCACATGTTTGGATAATCCTCTTTGTGACAGCTCCTGCAGCATCTCTGAACAGAAATAAAAATAAGGAGAGAGCCTGGAACATTTTATTCCTCTTAGTATATAAAGAATTGAAAATGCAAAGCACTGAAAATTTAAGGATTTAGAACTCCTGATAAGTATAAAATCTTTTCCAACCACACTATCTTAAATTCTAGAGGGAAATAATAATGTAATAATAAATTAGTCTGGAGCATGTGGAGTAGTTTTAGAAAACAATTTGTTTTTCTCCACAATATGCCACTGAAAGTACCTCTTCCTGATGAACTGGCCTCATTTTTTTTTATTGCACAATGTTAGGTTATTTATTGCTCTATCAAAATGGACCAGTTCTCATCATGTATTTTCTGCATATTTTATTATGAATGATAAAATTTGTTTATGTGAGTAAAGTAAAAAAACTCACATTTTTCATGATGAACTAGTTTTAGGATAGAGGCATGATTCTCTTTTCCTTAAAAAAATATGAAATTTGATTGCTTATTTAAATTATATCTCTGCTCAGCTCTAAATTTGTATTATTATCTTTTGACATAAGGCACTGCATCATTTAGCACATGTACATGTGAGAAATACTACAGGAAAGAATATTCTATCCTATCTGTGGATAAGCTCCCCAAATTTCCACATATCAAAGTAACTAAGACAATCTTTCCAAAAGGGTGGGGATGGATGAGGGATGTCTCTAGGAACATTTTTAAGCTATCAGTCATTGTCTGCAAAGGAAAAAAAAAATAATTTGTTCTCAAAAATCCTACTGCCATTTTGATATAACTTTAAGATTGCAAGATTCTCTGCTTTGATTTGACCTAAATGCTTTCTTTCTTTTCGTCACTTACTTTTGCCCATTTTAAAGTTAAATAATGACAGTAAAGTGGTAGTGTGATGGGAAGATCTGGATTCTACTGGTTGGAATTAAAAACAAGGCAAAATATGCATATAAGGGTTATAAGATGGTATGAGATGTCACAGCACCAGTGCTGATAATTGTAAATAAACTACATTTCCATGAAAAAGTACTCAACTGGCTCCAAAATGCTTGCAAACACAGAAGTCAATATCACATGGGGAGACCAGAAAATCTCACATAGCAAGTATGCAGATGTTCTGTACTCTATGTCAGCACTCTCTAGGCAGGAAGTTCTTGGAGAAGATTTTGTAGCTGATTCAAAAGTTGTCCTTTCCAAAGAGGAGGTATAATCTCTTTTATTCCACAAAAGACCTTCCCAAGCATACCCTTCTTCTGATCAAGAAAAGACAGTTTTCCAATTTAGTGGAGATTTACCTCTTAACATCCAGAGAGCTATGAAAGCAAACTATCTGTTTACTTTAAGGGATTACCATCAGCAATTCTGGAAGATGACTACCACACTATCCTTAAGGTCCTTCTTAGACAGGCAAGCTGTGTTATTATTTTGAGTATCAAATCAGTATAGCATAGCAACAAATAAAAACTGTAGATTAATACTCAAAATTATGTAGAGAATAGTGACAGCTAAAGTTAAAGCAAGCAAACAAATGGAAACAAAATCAATAATGCCTCCCTTAAAAGGAAGGATTCAGTGTATGTGTTATTCAGCTCAATCTCTGAAATATAGACCATGAAAACTACCACATGGTGAATAGATAAAGAATGCTTCACTCCATTGTCACAGCATTCCTATCCTGTATAGATTGAACTAGAAGAGTTGGCAGAAATAATTCAAATCATTTGTAATATGGCTTTAAACAAAAATAGTGGGGGTTTTTGGGGGGTGGGTGAGGATGTGTATCATTTGGGGATGGAAGAAGGACCAGGAGTTCCAACAATTAAAATCATTTCCTTTAAATATTCTGGTTAACTACGATTTACTGCACGTGGCATGTATCTTTCAAAACACAAAATATTCCCTAAAACTACTGAAATAGTAGTTGGAGTGTATGGCATTTGAATCTCTCATCACATGTTTTAGACATTGACAAGTTGTGATCTGTCTGATAAATAACATGGAAAGGAGGAACATTGTTGGCAGTATTCACATGTTCTGGCTATTCTTTCTTTCACAATCAACAAGCTTCTTAAGAAACTCATGGTCTAAAGAGGTAAGAGAAAGAAGTCCTATGAGAAGATAGGGACAAAGAAAAGGGCATCCTACTGTGTTCTGGAGAATAAGACAAAAATTTTGGAGTAATTAAGCAGATAGAGGAAAGAGGAGGTGAAGACAAACGGGCCAGGCACAGTGGACACATTGAAAAGTCTTGATGTGAGAGAAAATACAGACTTGTAAGGAATTCAGTAGGCTGAGGTGAATTTACAGACTGTTTTTGTTTTGCTTTTTTTTTTTTTTTTTTGTCTATTTCTTGCTCTTCAAAACTGTCTTCAAATATAATTTCTATTATTTGAGGTATCTATGATGTTTTAGCAATTAACTCTAACTACAAGGGTCTTGTCAAAAACACAGTGATAGGAATTTTTTACTCAGAATTCCAAAGCAATATTTGCAAAACCCTGATCACTGTAGATCACTGGCTACGAAACAGGCACACATAGGCTTTACCCTGTATTCTATATAATAGGTAGAAGGAGTAGGTTACATTTGTACACCTAATAACATCCAGCCAGTTGTAAGGTTATCAATATTCTACATCTATTTCAGTAAACAAGTTGCCCCTCAGTTCTGAGATGTATATTTATGACTACTAGCTAACCCAACCATTGTCATATTAATCTTACTGATTCAGATTGATAGAGTAGTTATGAATTCACAAAATTTTACATGTGGAATTGCAAGTTTTTCTAGCAGTGAGATGGTCTAGAAAGAAGGATTAGTAATTCAAAGTAAAACATTTTCCATCACTTTTATGGTTTGTGTTAGCAGTACCAGTACATATGAAGACCTTGGTTTCCAACTTTATATTATACCTTTAATCAAAACATAGGTAGTACCAAAATACAGATTTCAACTCCTCTATTTACTATTATCCTTATTCTAAATAAGATTTGCATGCAGCACCTGGAAAATCCTCATATCAATTGTACCAAGATGGTGACCAGTGCTTTATCTAACAAGATTAATCCCTGCTAAAGATCCTTAAATGCCTTACTCGCCATCACCTTCACAGTACTTAGAAAGGCATACATCATGATCTATGGACACTTCCAAGCTCATCTCTTGCTAGGGGTCCATCCTATGCTTTAGAAATTGAATTATTTCAAATTTGCATTACAAGCCAGCCCCAGCTCTCACCTCCCGCCTGTGCACTTGTTATTTTTTCTGCTTGATGCAGAAAAAATACGTCTTCACCTGACTAATGCATTTTTAGCTTTCACAGCTTAATATAGATGTCACCTCTTCCAAGAATCCTTCCCCAGACCTCCCAATCAGAATTAGGTGTCTCTTAAAATTGTTTTCTATACATCTTACTCTTTATAAAAACCTTTTTCATGTTGTATTTGCTCATATGTTTATACTTCTAGTAAAACAGATGCTGCATATTAGAGGCAGCTCTGAATTTCAAATGCCCAATGCTATTTCTAATCATTAGTACTTGTTTAATAAATGTCTATTGAATAAATAAGTAAAAACATGCAGAAGAACACTGTTCCTCCCTTTATATCAACATTTTTAGGTTGGTTTAGAAGTGCTGGGTTATTTTTCCTCTGTCTTCATATTGAATTTTTATTCATTAAATTCATGTATTAGAGAAAATTGATTTTCTTGCCTGACTTCTTAACTCAGCAGTACAGTTTTGACAATGCTGGAAACTGGTGTTTTTGTTTACTAGTTTTTTTCTGTGCTTTGAATGGATTTCATTGGTTTATTCTGTATTGTTTACTCTTATAATCTGAATTTCAGTGAGAGTTTTAAAGTGTCACAAGCTGTGTGTACATGTGTGTGTCTGTGTGTGTTGCCTGTGAGGGGAGAAAGCCCAAGGTTATCAGGTTTAATATGTGCTATTCTTTACTTTCTTTTTTTTTTTAATTTAATTTAATTTATTTATTTTTTATACAGCAGGTTCTTATTAGTTATCTGTTTTATACATATTAGTGTATACATGTCAATCCCAATCTCCCAATTCATTGCACCACCACCACCACCAACGCCACTTTCCCCCCTTGGTGTCCATACATTTGTTCTCTACATTTGTGTCTCTATTTCTGCCTTGCAAACAGGTTCATCTGTACCATTTTTCTAGGTTCCACATATATGCGTTAATATACAATATTTGTTTTTCTCTTTCTGACTTACTTCACTCTGTATGACAGACTCTAGGTCCATCATATCTCTACAAATGACCCAATTTCCTTCCATTTTATGGCTGAGTAATATTCCATTGTTTATATGTACCACATCTTCTTTATCCATTCGTCTGTCGATGGGCATTTAGGTTGCTTCCATGAGCTGGCTATTGTAAATAGTGCTGCAATGAACATTGGGGTGCATGTGTCTTTTTGAATTATGGTTTTCCCTGGGTATATGCCCAGCAGTGGGATTCCTGGGTCATACGGTAATTCTATATTTAGTTTTTTAAGGAACCTCCATATTGTTCTCCATAGTGGCTGTATCAACTTACATTCCCACCAACAGTGCAAGAGGGTTCCCTTTTCTCCACACCCTCTCCAGCATTTGTTGTTTGTAGATTTTCTGATGAAACCCATTCTAACTGGTATAAGGTGATACCTCATTGTAGTTTTTATTTGCATTTCTCTAATAATTAGTGATGTTGAGCAGCTTTTCATGTGCCTCTTGGCCATCTGTATGTCTTCTTTGGAGAAATGTCTATTTAGGTCTTCTGCCCATTTTTGGATTGGGTTGTTTTGTTTTTTTACTATTGAGTTGCATGAGCTGTTTATATATTTTGGAGATTAATCCTTTGTCTGTTGATTCATTTGCAAATATTTTCTCCCATTCTGAGAGTTGTCTTTTTGTCTTGTTTATAGTTTCCTTTGCTGTTCAAAAGCTTTTATGTTTCATTAGGTCCCATTTCTTTATTTTTGTTTTTATTCTCATTACTCTAGGAGGTGGGTCAAAAAAGATCTTGCTGTGATTTATGTCAAAGAGTGTTCTTCCAATGTTTTCCTCTAAGAGTTTTATAGTGTCTGGTCTTACATTTAGGTCTCTAATCCATTTTGAGTTTATTTTTGTGTATGGTGTTAGGGAGTGTTCTAATTTCATTCTTTTACATGTAGCTGTCCAGTTTTCCTAGCATCACTTATTGAAGAGACTGTCTTTTCTCCATTGTATATCCTTGCCTCCTTTGTCATAGATTAGTTGACCATAGGTGCGTGGGTTTATCTCTGGGCTTTCTATCCTATTCCATTGATCTATATTTCTGTTTTTGTGCCAGTACCATATTGCCTTGATTACTGTAGCTTTGTAGTATAGTCTGAAGTCAGGGAGTCTGATTCCTCCAGTTCTTTTTTTTTTCCCCCTCAAGATTGCTTTGGCTATTTGGGGTCTTTTGTGTCTCCATACAAATTTTAAGATTTTTTGTTCTAGTTCTGTAAAAAATGCCATTGATAATTTGATAGGGATTGAATTGAATCTGTAGATTGCTTTGGGTAGAATAGTCATTTTCACAATATTGATTCTTCCAATCCAAGAATATGGTATATCTCTCCATCTGTTTGTGTCATCTTTGATTTCTTGCATCAATGTCTTATAGTTTTCTGAGTACAGGTCTTTTACCTCCTTAGGTAGGTTTATTCCTAGGTGTTTTATTCTTTTTGTTGCAATGGTGAATGGGATTGTTTCCTTAATTTCTTTACTTTCTTTTACTGGGCTAGTTTTTGTGCATTATTAGAGACAGGTCTTTTTTTTTACAACAATATCTGAAGTTATTATAGGCTAATCCCATAATTCTGGGGAGTTTTATTTACACATTTGGCATCTTGAAATGAGAAAGCAAAATGACCAAAATTCTGTTAAGTTATTCTGAACAATCTAGAACTACCTGTCTTTAATAAGAAAGTATTACTTTTCATATGGCCTTAAAAGTTCCATCATAAATACTGTTTTTATAAAAATCAAAAGATGTTTTAACAATTATTATCTCCACCTTAAAATTATATGATCGAGTCAAGGAAGTATTAAAATAATTTTCCAGAGATCAAATTGATAGTGATAGAAAACACTTCTTCTGAATCTCAGCAGTGGTCTCTATTCAACTGAACAACAAGGTAGAATGAATAACTGGAATTTACTAAATTAATATTTCCAACAATAATTTCACAGACATTTACCTATCTTTTCACAGAAAGTCTTGCCTTTTAAAATGTCTTTACATTGATTCTGTTAGTTCTTATCCTGTGTGATTCAGGTTATCCAGAGGGACAGTGATGTGATAATGGAAAGATATCAGAAGACACAATTATGGAATATACATTTTTTAGGAAAAGGAAAAAGAATTTTAGAGAGATCCTGAAAATAACAAATGCTGGAGAGGATGTGAAGAAAAGGGAACCCTCCTAAACAGTATGGAGGGTCCTCAAAAAACTAAAAATAGAGTTGCCATATAATCCTGCAATCCCACTCCTGGGCACACATCCAGACAAAACTATAATTCAAAAATATACATGTACCCCAGTGTTTGAAGCAGCACTATTTACAATAGCCAAGACAAAGAAACAACTTAAATGTCCATCAACAGATGAATGGATAAAGAAGATGTGGTGCATACATATAATAGAATACTATGCAGACATAAAAAAGAATGAAATGATGCCATTTGCAGTAACGTGGATGGACCTAGAGATTATCATACTAAGTGAAGTAAGTCAGAAAGAGAAGACAAATGCTACATGATATCATTTATATGTGGAATCTAAAATATGACACAAATGAACTTATCTACAAAACAGAGACTCACAGACATAGAGATCAGACTGCTGTTGCCAATGGGGAGGGGAAGTGGGGGAGGGATGATTTGGGAGTTGGGGATTAGCGGATGCAAACTATTATATACAGAATGGATAAACAATAAGGACCTACTGTATATCACAGGGAACTATATTCAATATCCTGTGATAAATCATGATGGAAAAGAATATGAATAAGAATGTATATACGTATAACTGAATCACTTTGCCGTACAGCAGAATTTAACACAACATTGTAAATCAACTACACTTCAATAAAATAAATTTTTTTTAAAAAAAGGATTTGAGAGGTCATTGAATAGAAAAGGAGATGATGCAGCATATTACCAGGTGGAAGTACACATTTCCAAGTCCTCCCAAAGTTCCCCAAGGAAGCACAGAGCTACGGACAAATCCATCCACATGAAGGACACTTTCCACTGGATGTGAAGAAACTCAGCTTTGACAATGGTAAAGGATATTTATACAGTTCTGCCCCTGAATCCTCCCCACCCTCACCACATCTGTCCTGGGCACTGGCTATGGGCTTACTTGCTTATAAGTACACGTAACTAGAACAAAAGTAGACAACATTATTGTTCTTAAATGACTAAATGAAGCAGAATTCAGTTCCCGAGGTGCAACATCCCCTACAGTGTTTCTTAATGGATTGGGTGGCACTATTAGCATTTGAAACAGGATTTTTAGCACCCTTGACACCTACCCAATAAATTCTAGTGCTGTCTTTTTGTCATCGTGTAACAACAACAAAAAATACCTTCTTCACATTTACAAATGCCCTAGTTTAGACCCATGGAATGGGCTGCCTGAGAATTCTTCACATATCAAAAAGTTCACTTTCCTCTCCCCACCTCACCTTCACCTCTTGCAACATTTACTGCATTATTCAAGATGAAACTCCATAAGATACTATCAATTATTGCCCTCTAGATTCATCATCTATCAACAATATACCTAGGAATGGTGATTAATTAACTCTTAATATGCCAACCTATAATTCAATCAGTCTTAGACTCCTGTATTTTAAAAATATATTGCAGTCGAATTTGTGTAGTACCTTACAGAAATCCAGATATTTTTTTGTCTGTACTGTTCACTCCTTGTATTATTTTACGAATGAAAAGAAACCACCACAAAGTATATTAGATGGCAAGATTTGTTCTTACTAAATTCATGCAACTCTTTAAGTGATTAACAAATTATTTTTCTTCTGTTTTTAAGTTTTAAATTTAAAACATAGGGAAAATAGATAGAAATGAATAACATAACACATAATGTAATGGACATGCGTTTTGGCAATAACTAATTTCCCCCTAAATTTCATTTTGACCTCTTTCCATTTTGTAATAGAAATGAAACTATGTTCTCAGAGCTTTAGTGCTGCACATAGCTTCCCAGTTAAATATCATACAATAAGTCCCCTACATATGAAACTTCAAGTTGTGAACATGTCTAATCACATAAGTTAGTTCACGTGTCTGATGTATATTGTCACGTGTGTGCATCCTCTACAAGTGGTTGTGCTTTTGTGTACTTTACTGTACAGTACTATATAGAGTACAGTAGTACAGTATCTTTATTTCTTGCCTATTCACTCGATGCCAGCCTCTGTATGCCAGCTGTTGTACTGTACTACTGTACTTTTCAAGGTACTGTACTGTAAGATTTAAAATGTTTTCTTTATTTTTTGTTTGTTTTTTATGTATTATTTGTGTGAGAAGTATTATAAACCTATTACAGTACAGTACTATATAGCCGATTGTGTTAGTTGGGTACCTAGGCTAGCTTTGTTGGACTTATGAACAAACTGGACTTTCGAACGCAATCTCAGAACAGAACTCATTCGTATGTAGGGGACTTACTGTATTTCATAGTCTTCTTGTACTTCATGTGGACAAGGACCCAGTCTTTGCAAACAGAATATGAGTACAAGTGATATGTACAAACTCCACATCATTTCCCAAAAAGAAAATTGCCTGCTTTCCACTGCTGCTCTAGTTCCCTTCTCACAAGCTAGAGATGGAAGTGCTGTCATGTGCCAGCTCCAACTATGCAATGCAGGCAAACACTCATTTGAATGGCAGAGCCTGAAATAGAAGGAAGCCAGATTCCCTCTTGACTTTGTGAAGCAGAACTGTCTACCTCTACACTACCATGTAGTATAATGAAAATAAGCTTTCATCTTTTTTTAGCTTCTGTATTTGGGATCCATTTGTCATATAATTAGCTTATATCCTAATTTTTACTCCTATATACCCAGTAATAAATTTTTAAACATTAACTTTTACCATATTTGTTTCAGAATTTTTAAACAAAATAAATATTATGGATACTACTGAATCATTCTTCTCCCAACCCTCATATTTTCCTCTCTCCTTCTCCAGAGGTATCACCACTCTAAAGACTAGTAGGAAAGACTACTTATTGTTTTCACTCTGAATTGCTGTTGAACCAGCAAACATTCAGTGGAGTGAAAAAATATACTAGAAAAGGCTACAAATGAGTAAATAAATAT
This sequence comes from Balaenoptera ricei, assembly GCF_028023285.1. Lineage (NCBI taxonomy): Eukaryota > Metazoa > Chordata > Mammalia > Artiodactyla > Balaenopteridae > Balaenoptera > Balaenoptera ricei. The sequence continues at coordinate 117,278,270 of NC_082640.1, read as the reverse complement.
AGGTTCTCAGTTCCTGTCTAGTTGCTTGCAGAGGTGCATTAATAGTTTAGTGAGGAATGGGCAGTCTATGCAGAATGGGATAGTTGCCACAGTGGCCACCCCAGAGTATTTTACACCTTTAGGCTTGAGAGTGGAAACATGTAAGTCCTTGAGGTCTACTTGACATATTAATTTTTTTTTTTTTGGCTGTATCCCAGTGATATTCTCTTGTTAGTGCATCAGATTTTAAGAAAACTGGGCCTTGGCCTATTAGAGCTTTATGCTTTTCCTACATTCAGTGGTATTTTTAAATCAGATGCTCAGTCTTCACAAACCAGCTATTGAGTTTAGGCATAAAGAATTGTTAAAAAATGAGCATTCAGTTATACTACACTGTCACTCTGTAAATATTTGTTAAATTACATTGAATGCATATTAGAGTGTAATCTGGTCAAACCTAGCAAAAATGAGGTATAACTTCTGAGAAAAGTAATTTTTATTATGGATTTTTTTGGCTGTGATTTAGAGCCCTCTGCTTTTTAGTGTATATAAAAATTCATACAGTAATGGAAAATGTTTGTCACATAATAAATGCATCATATAAAACTGGTTTGATACCACCACAAATTAGATATTTCCAAATGAAACAGCCATATTTGTATCAATAAAATTAAACATAAGATCTAAGATCAAAATATTCCACAATTTATTGTGTAGTTACCCACTGAGTTTTATATCTTTACTACTTTTACCTTTATCACAAGGTCTATACACTACATAGAGACACACACAGTTTTCATTTTCTCCTGGTCCCAAAAGTTGGTGATAAATGTCGATAAAATGTTGGTGATAAAACTTTAAGGAACAAGAAATGCTTTTTGCAGAACAGTTTAAAATGTTAGCTTCAGCAATTCTCAGAGACTATGTACTAGTGACTAGAGCTTGATCTTTACCTTATAACCAAAAAATCTTTTGACCACAATACCCCAAAATTAATCCCAGTAGTTTTGTGTTAGTTTAGAATTTCTTTGTGAAAAGAATCTGAAATAAGGGTTCAGATATAAAGTGTTTGTTTGTGGAAGTGATCTAGTATAGAGGAGTGGGAGGACAAAATAGAGAAACATGCAAAGAGGAAAAGCCAATTTACAGGTCCTCTATTGAGCTGGTTTTCATCATAAACAGCTGTAGCTCAGTTCCACTGGAGAAGCTCTGGATATTTTTGGAGAATGCATTACAGAACAGTTTTCCTGTTATATGGAAAAGGAGAGTACGTTTTGCTTTTCCTCTCCCTCTGACATGTCTTTAATTACATTTTTAAGAGTTTCTATTTTATTTTATAAATAATAAAAAATTATTCATTAAGCATTATATATGCCACAATGACTTTTGTAGATACTATTATTTTGTCCACATTTCAGATGACCAAAATAAGATGCAACAACATTAAATAAAATTTCCAAGTTTATCCAGTAGTAGATGGCAAGGTCAGGACTTGAAGACAATTTTCCAGTCAAGAAAAAGATGGTACAAAAAATTAGTATAATACAGGAGAGTTTAGTAAAGAGATTATCTATAAAGATATCATATAGAAAGACCAGTAGGGGTAGTGCAATGCTCCAGTGATAGTTTGGTGGGAGAGGGGTGCGCAATTTTACCCCCATATCTGAAGGAATGTGGGAAAGAAACCTACCAGAAACTGGAAGGAGAGCATTACATGGAGAAGATCATATTGATGGTAACAGTAGAATACAGCCAGTCCAAGAAGGCAAGTACAAGGCAGGGAAAATGCAACAATCTACAAGAAGCTCAAGAGCAAGAGGAATATGAATGTAGTTTGTGACACTTCAGCCTCTTGCTGCAGGTTAAAACAAGGTGGAAATGAACAGAGAGTGGATCTGGAGAGAATACAAAAGAAAGAAGACATTCAGTACAAGAAGACCATCAGTTTCCAAAGCCATATTTTAAATTTCTATGTCATTAAACAGTGTAAAAGAGATTATATATGAATATTTGTTCAGAAAGTTTCATTTGCAAGCTAATGTATGAAAAAGATAGGATGGAGTTGATACTGGAATTAAGGAAATCAGCTTGATTTGTAATGATCAAAGAGTATTGAGGACCTTCAACCACTGCTGCAGTGTGTGTGGACTGATCATGATTACACTGTAGAGGAAGAATCTATAGTACTTGACAACTAAATTGCATATACAAATATAAGACAAGGGAGAGTGAAAAAGTCACTTGTAAGCATGGGTGTCTTGCACGAAATGGCACTATAAAAGAAACAGACAAAATAGAAAGAGAAGCAGGTTTAAGAAGGACATGATTATTTAATTTGGGGGAAGACTGTATTTGAAATTCTAGTGGAATGTACTAGTGAAAACATCTAGCAAGCTGTTGAAATGTAGCAGTATATCTCTGGGGGGAGGTCAGAATTTAGAATACAGATGACAGAGTCATCTGTGAAGAGGTGATATTCATAATCATGAGTTAGGATAAGAAAAAAAGATGTTACAGAGAGAGAGGAGTGCTTTCCATAGCATGTACAATTTAGATGAAAGGTTAAATTCATTTGAAAGGTATAACAAAAAAGTAACCAAACTAAAACCATAAAATGAGAAATTGACCTCTAGAGAGAGACACTTTAATATATTTTTAATCAGTCAAGTAATCTGTAAATTTATAGATGATTAGAAAGATAAAAACTAACAAATCTAACCTAATGGATGTATAGAAAAATACTGTAACCAAAGCTGTTCTACAAATTCATTTGAAGAACACATAGGGAGAAAACTGAAATGCTTTAATGCTTTCTGTATTTAGTCAGGGTTCTCCTGAGAAACAAAACCAATAGTGTGTATACACACACACACACGCACACACACACAAACACACACACACACATACAGAGATGGAGGGGATTTATTATAGAATTGGGTTACAAGGTTGCCTTCTGCAAGCTGGAGAACCAGGAAAGCTGGTGGTATAATTCAGTCCAAGTCCAAAGGCCTGAGAACAAGGGAGCTGTTGGTATAAGTCCCGGAGTCCAAAGGCCCTAGAACCAGTAGCACCAATGTCCAATGGCATGAACGAACGTTCCAGCTCAAGAAGAGAGAGGAAATATGCCCTTCCTTCATTTTTTTTTTTTCCAATCTAGGCCCTCAAATATTGGATGATGCCTGCCCACACTGGTGAGGATTTATCTCTTTACTCAGTCTACTGAATCAAATGCTAATATCTTCCAGAAACCCTCACAGATACATCCAGAAATAATGTTTTACCAGCTATCTGGGCATCCTTTAGCCCAATCAAGTTGACACATAAAATTAACTACCATACTTTCCTAACATAATATTTAAAAAAAAAATTAATTCCCATCAGATAAACTGGTAAATGTAAGGAATAAGATTTTAAAACTTTGAGAAGCTACAGTGTGATAACATCCTTAAGAGGTTGGTATAGGAAATTTTTTTTAAAGGCAACACAAACACAAACTATAAAAAAGAGTGATTAATTATTAAATTGGAATCAGAATTATGTAATTGTATATATCAAAAACATAGTAAAGAAGATGGAAAGACAGCTCAATAACAAGAAGATATTTATTACACTTACACTGAAAAAAATTAATATACAAATATATATTAAAATATATAATCTATCAGTTACAATAAGACCAACAATACATAAGAAACACGTGTAAAAGACATGCATATACAGACTGTAAGAAAAAGAATGTAGAAAGATACTCAAAATCATCATTAAGCACAGAATACAACTACTATGAGATACCACTCACATCTACAAGATTGGCAAGGATGGATCTAAAGAAAGACTCTTACACTATTGGTAATTACATAAATTGACACCACCTCGAAGGAAAACAATTTGTGACTAGCTAATAAATTTGAGCATGTAAGTATGACCCAACAATTTCACTCATAGATATATACCCTAGAAAAAATGCTTGCATATGTATCTAGGAGATATGTGCAAGAATATGCAAATGGATGTTATTCATAACAGCAAACAATTGTAAATTACCTAAATTTTCATCAATAATACAACAGGTAAATTGTGTTACTGGCATAAATAAACACCTTAGAGCTGTAAAAATGGATAAATTACAGCTACACCATCAACTTGGAGTGTTCTCAAAAGAAAAAAATATTAAATTACTAAAGCAAATGTCAGCATATATCAAGCATAATTTAACATATATAAAATTTAAAACCTTGAACAAGTAAATAATATGTTTTCAGAGAGATGGAAAGTCCCAGTCAACAGCCATCACCAACCACCAGACATGCAAATGAATGCTGCCCAGCTCTCTAGAATGAAAAAGAGATAAGCTGTCCCAGGCCAGCCCTGCTGAGACCTGTTCAAATTGTAGATTCATGATTAAAACAAATGCTATCATTTTTTGGAGGCATTAAGTTACGGGGTTGCTTCTTATACAGAAATAGATAACTGGAACAGATTCTGCTACTTAGAAATAGAATGTCACTAAAACAAAATCCAGAGCATGTGGCTTCAGAAGTGGGTGGTGGGTTGGATGACTATGAAGGAAGTGCTAGTAGAAACCCAGTGAAGGAGTTTGAGGGCTTAAAGAAAAGTGAGGATTATCGGAAACTGGAGGAAAGGGGTCTTTTATATAGTGGAGACAAGTTTACCAAAACTCGTTCCTGAAGTAATGTGGATAATGAAAAACGTACCTTATAAGCTGAATGATCTAGGGAAGGTAGAATGTTGGAGATACCGTTGGTCTCCTTCCAGCTAGTTGCCTATGGTAGAAGGTAAGGGGAAGAAGAGAAGTGACTACAAAGGGGCCAAGACTTATTGGGCTTGAAAACAAAACTGCTTCACATTTTTAGCTTCTCCAAGATTCTCAAAACAAGAAGGGACTTCCAAGCAAAAATCAATCCAGAGAGAGACAATAAGATTCTTGGTTATGATCACGGAAAGACATAAGGCAGTGTCTCAGAGAACTATTCAGTCATACAGAAGATCCTCTAAAGACTTTAAGGCATTGCCTCACAGATTTCCTCCTTTAAAAGGAGGGGGTGTCCTTGAACCTTATCAGGAATAATGAACTTTCTTTTTCGACATTTGTAATCCCTCACCCAGAGCATCGTTAGAATATAATCATTCCATAATACAGTTTTAGTCACTTATTTTGTTACTTATGGATGTTTTAATTTCCTTCTGTGGCCATGAAAACAATTACAGAAACATGTAGAATTTCTAATCAGTATTCTATCACGGAAAAAGTGAATTAGGATGATCTAAAACAGAATGGCAGCTAAAGGGCTTTACTCTAAAAACATCAGATTTTCTAAGTAATGGATATGTTAGAACTATCCCCAGTGACGATTTGACCAGAACTTTTAACCATTATATGATATTTTTACTGTATAAATTAAATAGGATGAGTCCTTCAAATTTGTTCTTTTACAAAATTTTTTTGGCTATTGTAAATTTGCTGCATTTCTAAATACATTTTAGAATATCAGGTTGTCAATATCTATCAAAAAGTCTGCTGGAATTTTGAGTGGGATTGTATTGATTTCTACATCAATTTGGAGAATACTGACATCTTAACATACATTCTTTCAATTCATGACCATGATATATCACTTCACTTATTTAAGTCTTTTAAAATATCTCTCAGCAGTGTTTTCAGTTTTCAGTGAACAGGTCTTGACGTATATTCTAGATTTATTCCTACATATTTTATGCTTTTAGATACTCTTTTAAATGGTGTTTTTGAAAAATTCAATTCTCAACTGTTTGTTGCTAAGATATAAAAATACAATAAAGCTTTGTATGTTGACCTTGTATCCTGTGACCTTGTAAACTCACTTATTATTTCTGGTAGTTTTTTTAAAAGATTCTTATTCCTATGTACAAATTATTTCATTCTCATATAAAGAAAGTTTTACTCCTTCCTTTTCCAATATGCATTCCTGATCATTTATAAAGACAGTAAATTTGCAATGCTATAACAGAAAAAAATGATATATTTTGTATATTCTAATATTCAAGAAAACCTTCTGGCTTGACTAAACATGTGAATAAGATGTGGCTGGACCATTTGCTTTCAAATATTTCTGTTTTACTGTAGCCCAGAGTAAGATACATTTGACATTGCAACACAGTATACACACACACACACACACACACAACTGAGACAAAATTTTCACACATTTACCTTAAAAATGTGTGCCACATTGATATTTCCTATTATATTAAACTATATAATATTTTATTCTATTGTATTTTAAGATACTGAGCAAAACCAATTGAAATATCTGCTAATGGGCCACAACTTACTGCTTGAAAAGTAAAGTATTGTAACTATTGTAAATTCCCCCCAGAACTATCCCCACAGAGGAGGTTAGTCTTTACAGTGAACATAAAGGCTTCAGAAGTTATTCATTCATTTACAGCCATTCAACAAACACTTACTGAGCACTCTCTGTATTAGTTTTCTAGGGCTGCTGTAACAAGGCATCACAAACTGGATGACTTAACACAACAGAAATGTACTCTCTCACAGTTCTAGAGGCCAGAAATCTGAAAACAAGAAGTCAGCAGGGCCAGGCTCCTTTTGCAGACTCTAGGGAAGAATTATTTCTTGCTGCTACCAACTTCTTGTAGGTTCTGAAATTTCTAAGCTTGTAGACACATCACCTCAGTCTCTGCTGCTGTCTTCACCTCATCTTCTCCTCCATGTCTGTGTCCTTTCCTCTTCTTATAAGGACACCAGTTTTCAAATTAGGGCCCACCCTAAATCCAGGATGATTTTATACTGAATTCCTTTACTAATTATATTTTCAAAGACCCTATTTCCAAATTAGGTGACATTTTGAAGTTCCAGACGTATATGAAATTTGAGGGAACACTATTTAAGCAACTACACTTTCACTTGTTTTAGATGCTAAAATGAATAATAGATGAAAAGCTTTGTCCTTAATTTTTTTTTTTTTTTTATATCTTGTAAAAGTAGTTATTAAGCTAGAGGTCTCCACTCATGAATGGGTTACAACCCCCCACATATTTTTAATGAAATAGAAAAGAATAACAAATAGGCTACATCATACATAGTAGGGATAAACATTGTTCAGCAAAATTTTATTTCTAGTTTCAGGTTATGTGTGTGTGGTCTGGAAGTAAAATGCATTTCTTATAGTGGGTAGCTCTTTAAATGACTTGAAGACAATTACCCTAGAACAGAGCTTCGTAATCATTTCAAAGTTGGACCAAGCTCTTTTTCACAGTATGTGTGTTAGTTAAGTTTATAGAAGGTTTTTATTTTTTATTTTGATCCCTTTTACCCGTTTTTCACATCCCTCTAACCTTGCCTCTGGCAACCACCAATCTATTCTTTGTATCTGTGAGCTTGGGTTTTGTTATTGTTGTTTCATTTGTTTGTTTGTTCTAAGCACTCTACATATAAAAGAGGTCATACAGTATTTGTCTTTCTCTGTGTGACTTATTTCACTTAGCATAATGCTCTCAAGATCCATTTTACATATATATATATATATATATATATATATATATATGAATACCATATATATTTTATAATATATATTAACAGAATATTATGGAATATTATATGTGTGTATATATATATGCACACATATATCACAATTTCTTTACCCATTCATTTACAGCTGGACACAGGTTGCTTCCATATCTTAGCTATTATAAATAATGCTGCAATGAACATGGGGGTGCATATCTTTTCGATATATTAGTTAGCTTTTGCTTACTTTCGATAAATACCCAGAAGTAAAACTGCTGGATCATATGGTTGCTCTATTTTTAATTATTTGAGGGCCTCCATATTTTTTGCACAGTGGCTGCACTAATTTACTTTCCCAACAAGAGTACCCAAGGGCTCCCTTTTCTCCACATCCATGCCTGTACTTGTTATTTCTTGTCTTTTTATTTATTTATTTATTTATTTATTTATTTATGGCTGTGTTGGGTCTTCGTTTCTGTGCGAGGGCTTCCTCTAGTTGCGGCAAGTGGGGGCCACTCTTCATCCCGGTGCGTGGGCCTCTCACTATCACAGCCTCTCTTGTTGCAGAGCACAGGCTCCAGACATGCAGGCTCAGTAGTTGTGGCTCACGGGCCCAGTTGCTCCGCGGCATGTGGGATCTTCCCAGACCAGGGCTTGAACCCATGTCCCCTGCATTGGCAGGCAGATTCTCAACCACTGCGCCACCAGGGAAGCCCAATATTTCTTGTCTTTTTGATAATAGTCCAGAAGCTTCAGTCTGAGGGGTAGGCTTCATGTTTGGCATACATTTAGTGGCTATGGAGACACTCTCAAGGAATGTAGGCTATGGACACCAACTTGGCACTCTCCCTCTGCCCCTTGCTACAAGCTGGATGGTATTTTCCAGAAAAGAGCTTATACACTCACCCGGAGCCCTGATTTTTACAACTGCTGCCAAGGGGATGCCATCAGATTGCCTGGCTCTGTTGACCAGAGGGGCTTATGCTGTGATCCCACAGGACTGTATTTATTTGAATAATTTAAAAAGCTGCTGCCTATGGATCTGGCTTTCAATCAGCCTGAATCTAGGTGCTGAGATCCTCCCATTAGGGACACTGACAGGTCTTGGTGCATCCTCACCTACTGGGAGCTATTAAAAAATATAATAGGCTGCTTGGACAAGAATAAAGGTTTGAGAGATGACAAAGAGCTGGGGCAAGATTGAACAACAATGTTCATCTCCTTCAAGAGGCCACTGCTTCAAGACTGGGAGAGGTGGTTGTTTCATCTGCTCTATAGAAACCAACAAAGAGAGTCAAGCAAAATAAAGAAATGGAGGAATATGTTCCAAATGAAAGAACAAGATAAAACCTCAGAAATGGAGATAAGAAATTTACCCGATAAAGAGTTTAAAGTAATTTTCATAAAGATGCTCACTGAACTGGGAAGAAGAATGGATGAACACAGTGAGAATTTCAACAAAGACATAGAAAATACAAATACCAAATAGATTTTTTCACAGAGGTGAAGAATAAAATAACTGAACTGAAAAATACACTTATAGGGGTTTGACAGATTAGATGCAGCAGAAGAAAGAATCAGTCACCTTGAAGACAAGGCAGCTGAACTCACCCAATCAGAGCAGCAAAAAGATAAAAGAATGAAAAAAAAGTGAAGATAGCTTAAGGGGCTTATAGAACATCATCAAACAGCCTAACATTCACATTATAGGGCTCCCAGAAAGAGAAGAAAGAAAGCTAGGGGCAGAGATTTATTTGAAGAAATGATGGCTGAAAACATCCCTAACCTGATCCAGAACCAGGAAACTCAAGAAGTTCCAAATAAGATGAACCCAAAGAGACCCACACCAAGACACATTACAACTAAAATGTCAAAAGTTAAAGACAAGGAGAAAATATTAAAAGTAGCAAGAGAAAAACAACCAGTTATATACAAGGGAACCCCATAAGAGTATGAGCAGATTTTTCTGCAGAAACTTTGCAGGCCAGAAGGGAGTGGCATGATATATTCAAAGTGCTTAAAGAAAACCATACAAACTTCCAACTGAGAATATTTTATCTGGCAAAGTTATCATTCAGAATTGAAAGAGAGATAAAGAATTTTCCAGACAAGTGAAAGCTAAAGGAGTTTATCACCACGAAACTGGCCTTACAAGGAATGTTAAAGGACCTCTTTAAGCTAAAAAGAAAGGGTGATAATTAGTAATAAGAAAACATATGAAAGAATAAATCTCACTGAAAGGTAAATATATAATAAAAGTAGTGGATTAAACACATAAAGCTATTATGAAGGTTAAAAGACAAAAGTAGTAAAAGTAACTATGATTACAATAATTAGTTAAGGAATACGCAAGATAAAAAAGATGTAAAATTTAACATCAAAAACATAAAATGTATGCAGGAGTAAAAATGTTGAGTTTTATAATGGGAACAGACAAGTTGCTATCAATTTAAAATAGACTGTTACAGATTATACATAAGCCTCATGGTAACCACAAAGCAAAAAAGTACAGTAAACACACAAAGGATAAAGGAAAGGAATATAAGCATAATATAAGCACTAAAGCAAGTCATCAAACCACAAAGAAGAGAGTAAGAGAAGAACAGAGGAACAGAGAAGAATTACAAAAGCATCCAGAAAACAATGAATGAAATGACAATAATATATACCTATCAATAATTACTTTACCCTCAGAATGGGAAAAAATATTTGCAAACAAAGCAACTGACAAAGGATTAATCTCCAAAATATACAAGCAGCTCATGCAGCTCAATATCAAAAAAAACAAACAACCTAATCCAAAAATGGGCAGAAGACCTAAATAGACATTTCTCCAAAGTAGACACACAGATTGCCAACAAACACATGAAAAGATGCTCAACATCACTAATCATTAGAGAAATGCAAATCAAAACCACAATGAGGTATCACCTCACACTGGTCAGAATGGCCACCATCAAAAAATCTACAAACAATAAATGCTGGAGAGGTTGTGGAGAAGAGGGAACCCTCCCACACTGTTAGTGGGAACGTAAATTGATACAGCCACTATGGAGAACAGTATGGAGGTTCTTTAAAAAACTAAAAATAGAATCACAATATGACCCAGCAATCCCACTACTGGACATATACCATGAGAAAACCATAATTCAAAAAGATACATGTACTGTAATGTTCATTGCAGCAGTATTTACAATAGCCAGGACATGGAAGCAACCTAAATGCCCATTGACAGATGAACGGATAAAGAAGATGTGGCACATATATACAATGGAATATTACTCAGCCATAAAAAGAAATGAAATTGAGTTATCTGTAGTGAGGTGGATGGACCTAGAGTCTGTCATACAGAGAGAAGTAAGTCAGAAAGAGAAAAACAAATACTGTATGCTAACACACATATATGGAAACTAAAAAAAGCGGTACTGATGACCTAGTGGCAGGGCAGGAATAAAGACACAGATGTAGAGAATGGACTTGAGGACACAGGGGGGAAGGGGAAGCTGGCACAAAGTGAGAGAGTGACATGGACATATATACACTACCAAATGTAAAATGGATGGCTAGTGGGAAGCTACTGCATAGCACACGGAGATCAGCTCGATGCTTTGTGATGACCTACAGTGGTGGGATTTGGAGGGTGGGAGGGAGACACAAGAGGGAGGGGATATGGGGACATATGTATACATATAGCTGATTCACTTTGCTGTACAGCAGAAACTAACACAACATTATAAAGCAATTATACTCCAACAAAGATATTAAAGAAATTGCTTTAAATGTAAATAGACTAAATTCTCCAATCAAAAGACATAGAGTGACTGAATGGGTAAAAAAACAAGAACCATTTATATGCTGCCTACAGGAGACTCATACTACATGTAAGGACTGAAAGTGAAGAGATGGAAAAAGATATTTCATACAAATATAAACCAAAAGAAAGTTTGTATAGCTATACCTAGATCAGACAAAATAGACTTTAAAACAAAGACTGTAATATGTGACAGAGATGGAGTTACATAATGATAAAGGGGTCAATCCAACAAGAGGATATGCCATTTGTAAATATATTTGCACCCAACATAGGAGCACCTAAATATATAAAGCAAATATTAATAGACCTAAAGGGAGAAATAAATGGCAATACATTAATAGTAGGGGAATTTAATACTCCACTTATGTCAATGGATAGATCATCCAGACAGAAAATCAATGAGGAAACGTTGGCCTTAAATGACACATTAGACTGGATTAACTTAACTAATATATATGGAACATTCCATCCTAAAACAACAGAATGCACATTCTTCTCAAGTGCACATAGAACATTTTCCAGGATATATTATATATTAGGCCACAATACAAGTCTTAATAAATTTAATAGGATTGAAATCATATCAAGCATCTTTTCCAACCACAATGGTATGAAACTAGAAATTTATTATACGAAGAAAAGCAGAAAATTCACAAATGTGTGGAGGTTAAACAACATGATACTGAACAACCAATGGGTCGAAGAAGAAATCAAAAGAGAGATCAAAAAGTACCCTGAGACTAACAAAAATGAAAAATAACATACCGAAATCTGTGGATGGAGTAAAGGCAGTTCTAAGAGGCAAGTTTGTAGCAATAAATGCTTATTTTAAGAAACAAGAAAATTCTCAAAAAAATAACCTAACTTCATGCCTCAAGGAACTAGAAAAAGAAGAATAAAGCCCAAAATTAGTAGAACAAAGAAATAAGAGAGATTAGAGCAGAAATAAATGAAATAGAGACAAAAAAGACAAAAAAGATGATCAATGAAACTAAGAGGTAGTTCTTTGAAAAGATAAGTAATATTGACAAGCCTTTCACTAGACTCATCAAAAAAAAAAAAAAGAGAGAGAACACAAATAAATAAAATCAGAAATGAGAGAGATGTTACAACTGATACCACAGAAATATACAAAGGACCATAAGAGACTACTATGAACAATTACACATTTGCCATTAATTCTAATAAGCACCCAAGAAAACTAAACAAAGGAGTCTGTTACCTAGACACTATTTGAAGATTATCCAACCAGGAAAGATAAAATGTACTATAATTACAAGAGGAAATTAGAGAAACCAGTGAGGATAGGCAAATTACCAGTTACTGAGCTGACAGACTAAAGTCAACAGGTTGTCAGATGAAGCAAGCACGAATGCAATGGAGTAGTCAAGACTTATTTTGACTAAAGGTGAACATGGGATAAAATGAACACAGGCTGTCTGCAGTTGTCATGGGGTTGCAACATGCTCTTGCAGAGAATGCAAAACAAATCATTTTGAGTTTTCAAAGGCAAATATGTGATCTTTGCAATTCAGGCATCATTTAATGCTGTAGTTCTTAAAATTCTGTGGACCTTTTTAAAATAAAGAAAAATCATCCTATCCCCAAATTTCTGAATTAGAATGTTCAGAGGATGAGAACCAGCTATATACACTTTTGAAAAGTTTCACAGATGGCCCAGAGAACTACAAGTTTAGAGGTAAAAGATTATTTTTTAAAATGTTGGTCAT